>NC_056735.1:1097913580-1098232973 GCF_019279795.1 Protopterus annectens | reverse complement strand
AGCAAAGGTAAGGGGTAAGAGGAAAAGAGGAAGGCCTAAAATAAGGTTTATGGACGTGGTGAGAGAGGACAACTAATGAGAATCTGAAGCCAAAGTAAATCATCTAAATGCTGTATTACAGTAGATTAACACAGGAATACTGTTTTGTCCAACTGTTTTTCCATCTGTTTTTAGAAGAGAGTTGGTTATTTTACATACCCTTATGGCAGGCTCTTCCATGTATACTGCTGTGATCTATATTTAATGCAAACAGATGCCAACTCTAGCTGTATAGGAAATGAAAGCAAAGCAGAAGAGAGACTTCCAAGGTGGCTGCACATTAAGTAACCACTTAATTTCAGCTCTGTGTGAAAACAGAAACTCAGAAGAGAGAGAGTGAATTCAAATTTTTTGTGTAAATTTCAGTAACTGGCTAGTAACTGACTGTCTGGATGCCAATGAAAAAGAAAGTCTTAGAACCTGAAAGAAAATCAATCACAAAAGGTGAGGAAAAACGCTGACTTGTAAGAATTATGCAGCTGTTGAGCAAAAAGCAGTGCAAGCTCCAGCTTTGGTGCAGGACGTGACTTCAATAACCTAGAAGGAAAAAATTGTCAATTGTACTTCAGAGCTGATTAAAGTAAACAAAACAATGATGGAGTACATCAACTGACATAACAAAAGGCTGGAAAAAAATGGAAGAAGCTTTAAACAGATATTCAGATGAGGTGATAAAACTGCAAAAATCAGAGGTTGAAATGAAGAAAAGGCTGGCTGAATATGAGACTGCTCAAGAAGAGATGTTTAAAAAAAATAGAATTAGAGGACAAAGCATGTAGGCAAAACCTGCAAATTTCTGCTGTATAAAAGAAGCTGGAAGGAAAAGGCTGTATTAATTTTATGAAAGCACAAATAAGTAACTGGACTGGTATTATAAAGCAGGAGTTGTAAATTGAAAGGGCACATTGTGTGTATGCTCCAAACCTGGCCATGAGAAAGAAACATAGACCTTTAATAGTAAAGATCCAATCCTAATAAACGAAAAGCAAAACGGCTTACAGGTAAAACCCAGTTTATAAAAAAGAGAAGTATATGAAAGAAAACACTATACCGGGTACCACACAATAACGTCTTTATTTAAACAAAGTAAAAAGGAGAGGTGAGCGCTTTCGCAACCTTCGTTGCTTCATCGGACAAAGAATTAACTGTTCAACTGCTTGTTTTATATCACTCTCAGTCAAAAAAATTTTTTCCAATTAGTGACATCATACAACTTTTGAAAATTTAAAGGCATATATGACAAGAATATTGTAAAATACGCATATAAAATATATATACACAAAAATGTAAAGTATGTTCATATTTATGCATATCTAATTTAAAACAGTTAATCTCATTAAAAATGCATATATATATAAAAAATGCATATAAATAAAAATGCATAGTATATTCATATTTATGCATATCTAATTTAAAAAAATTAAATCTCATAAAAATGCATATATATAATATATATATAAAAAATGCATAATACAAAGTATATAATAAAAGAAATATATGTATATATATATATATATATATATATATATATATATATATATATATATATATATTTATTTTATGCAAAAAATTGATTGTGTTGAAGGCGTCTAGCTTTAAGAAATGGAACCAGTGATGTACAACCATTTAAGCCTGGATATCTATCAGCATTGAGCTTGATAATCCATCTTTGTTCTCGGCTCTCTGTAAAATTTTCTATATCTCCTCCCCTCACATTTCTATGTATATGTTGTAAAACAAAGAACTTGAAAGAGTGTGAAGGGTCAGTGTTTAAAACATGTTGAGCAAGCGCACTAGTAGTTTTGTTATTTCTGATGTCTCTTATGTGTTCCAATATTCTATCCTTTAAGTTTCTATTTGTTTTTCCTATATAGAAGGCATGACATATTTGGCAGAAACAAAAATAAATAACATCTGTGGTTTTACAGTCTGCACATGAATGAGAGTATAGTGTAAAATTTCTAACAGGATGATTATATGGTGTAGTACTATGAATATGTGTACAAGCAGTACAAGACCTACAAGGAAAAGTACCTTTGCGTCTGGAATTATAGGTAGTTTTTGGCGTCTTTATTACACAATTGTTGTTTTAATGTTAGATTATTTCTGAAACTGAAACTAGGTGCATTACCAATGAAAGAATGTAAACAAGGAATCTCATGTAAAATGTGCCAATGTTTAATAATATTAGTATACTGATTAACATTACTAGCATACTGAAAAAACGCTCTAATGCTATTATTTTGTGTATTATTTCTCAAATTACTGCTATCTGACGTAATAGAATTAGAAGATTGAAAGTACGCTTTACATTTAGAGTCCCTGAGTGTCCAAGCATCAGAAATAGTTCTATCTATTTCATCCATATGATATCCTCTTCTTAAAAAATCAGTTTTCAATTTATTCAAAGCTAGTACTGCATCATTATCATTGTTGTGTAATCTTAATGTTCTGTATACCTGCCCCTTGAGCACATTTCTTGGAATGTGTCTAGGATGCATACTGGTTTTGTGCAGGTATGTATTTTTCTTCGTGGGTTTGTGAAAAATTTTGCTGGTAAAACCTGTCAACTCTGATTTGATTATATGTACATCTAAGAAATCAATCTCAGATGTAGAAAATTTGTATGTGAATCTCAGAAAATCAGTAGTTGTATGCAAATAGTTAATAAATAATATGAGCTCAGATATATTGCCTTTCCATAATAAAAAAACATCATCCACAAAACATGTATACCATAAAAGCTGACTAATAAATGGATTCTTATCAGAAAAGACTTGTGTTTGTTCCCAGAATGTAAGAGATAGATTAGCATAACTATTTGCACATGGTGTGCCCATGGCAATGCCGATCTGTTGCAGAAAGAATTGTTCTTCAAAATATACAACATTATTTTCCAGAATAATCTCTAACAAACTGCATATAAGTTGTACTTTTCATTGGTGAAGCAATTATTTCTTGTAAGAAAATTTCTAATCATATTAATGCCCCATGTATTCGGGATACTTGTAAACAATGACTCTATATCCATAGTAACAAGAGCAAAGTCATTAATATCTGATAAACTTTCAATTCTAGTATGTAATTTCTCTAGAAACATTTTGGTGTCTCTTAAAATATTTTCACATTTGTCTAAGAGCACATGCAGTGTACTTTCAACATAAATAGACAGTGGTTCTGTACACCAACCAGTGCCTGAGACTATGGGACGCATTGGTGGCAGACTTCTGTCTTTATGAACCTTTGTTAACCATAAATCTTAGGAATAGTTGGATTCAAGACATTAAAGTATTTAAACAGTGGTTCATCTATTAAATCAGTAATTAATAAGTCAAAAATCAAAAAAGACACTTTATCAATGATGGCATTCACTGTAACTTTTGAGATTCCTCTGTATGTATCATTATTGAGCAGTAACTTATACATTTGTTGTACATACAATTGCTTATCTAAAATAACAATACCTCCACCTTTATCTGCCTGTTTAATAACGACAGAATTCAAGTTCTTTAGTTCATTCAGTGCTATATTCACTTGTATTTAGATTTCCATAGTAATAGTCACTCAAATTATCATCATATATCTGCCTAAAAGATGTTTCACATATATCAAGGAATCTTTGTATACTCGGGGGAGTATAAGGAATGAAAGTTCTAGGCTGTTTAAACACATTCATATTATTTGTAACATTGTTTGGGAACAAAACTTTTAGAGACAAATTCCTGCCTAATAATTTAAGGTCTTTAATCATTTCTGTAAGATTAGCCTTTCTAGCAGGTATAAATGAAAGGCCCTTATTTAAAACATTCAACTGTTCTGGTGTTAAAATAATAGAGGAAAGGTTCAAAATCAGACCTGTAGTTAAGTCCGTCTCCTCTTCGGAGAATGTACTGCTCCTTCTAGTGAACCCAGTTGCAGTGACTGTCCTTTGTGTACATATTGTTTCATTTGATTCTTGTAAGGTAGTGGTACTTTCAAAGTGAAGTCCCCTTGTTTGCTGGCATCTAAATACATATATTTATTTTATTATATACTTTGTATTATGCATTTTATATATATATATATTATATATATGCATTTTTATGAGATTATTTAATTTTTTAAATTAGATATGCATAAATATGAATATACTATGCATTTTTATTTATATGCATTTTTATATATATGCATTTTTAATGAGATTATTTAACTGTTTTAAATTAGATATGCATAAATATGAACATACTTTACATTTTTGTGTATATATATATATTTTATATGCGTATTTTACAATATTCTTGTCATATGCCTTTAAATTTTCAAAAGTTGTATGATGTCACTAATTGGAAAAATTTTTTTTGACTGAGAGTGATATAAAACAAGCAGTTGAACAATTAATTCTTTGTCTGATGAAGCAACGAAGGTTGCGAAAGCGCTCACCTCTCCTTTTTTCTTTGTTTAAATAAAGACGTTATTGTGTGGTACCTGGTATAGTGTTTTCTCTCATATACTTCTCTTTTTTATATACTGGGTTTTACTTGTAAGCCGTTTTGCTTTTCGTTTATTAGTTTATTTTTATTCGGCAAAAGGACACACGCGTCTATGGAGAACTTAGATACCAACTCATCGAATGATGGTCACCATCAAAGATTTCTTAGAATATTGGATATTCCAAATAATCCACTACTTACAGCATCTTTCAGTGAAAATATACAAGATAATAGAAACAACCAAGATCTATCAGAATTCTTTAACCAATATAAAAAACTTGAGAATCTGATGTACAAATACAAAAGACTCCAATGGCAACGGAATCCAACTATTCCTAAGATTTATGGTTTACCAAAGGTTCGTAAAGACAGAAGTCTGCCACCAATGCGTCCCATAGTCTCAGGCACTGGTTGGTGTACAGAACCACTGTCTATTTATGTTGAAAGTACACTGCATGTGCTCTTAGACAAATGTGAAAATATTTTAAGAGACACCAAAATGTTTCTAGAGAAATTACATACTAGAATTGAAAGTTTATCAGATATTAATGACTTTGCTCTTGTTACTATGGATATAGAGTCATTGTTTACAAGTATCCCGAATACATGGGGCATTAATATGATTAGAAATTTTCTTACAAGAAATAATTGCTTCACCAATGAAAAAGTACAACTTATATGCAGTTTGTTAGAGATTATTCTGGAAAATAATGTTGTATATTTTGATGAACAATTCTTTCTGCAACAGATCGGCATTGCCATGGGCACACCATGTGCAAATAGTTATGCTAATCTATCTCTTACATTCTGGGAACAAACACATGTCTTTTCTGATAAGAATCCATTTATTAGTCAGCTTTTATGGTACACGTTTTGTGGATGATGTTTTTTTATTATGGAAAGGCAATATATCTGAGCTCATATTATTTATTAACTATTTGCATACAACTACTGTTTTTCTGAGATTCACATACAAATTTTCTACATCTGAGATTGATTTCTTAGATGTACATATAATCAAATCAGAGTTGACAGGTTTTACCAGCAAAATTTTTCACAAACCCAAAGAAAATACATACCTGCACAAAACCAGTATGCATCCTAGACACATTCCAAGAAATGTGCTCAAGGGGCAGGTATACAGAACATTAAGATTACACAACAATGATAATGATGCAGTACTAGCTTTGAATAAATTGAAAACTGATTTTTAAGAAGAGGATATCATATGGATGAAATAGATAGAACTATTTCTGATGCTTGGACACTCAGGGACTCTAAATGTAAAGCGTACTTTCAATCTTCTAATTCTATTACGTCAGATAGCAGTAATTTGAGAAATAATACACAAAATAATAGCATTAGAGTGGTTTTTCAGTATGCTAGTAATGTTAATCAGTATACTAATATTATTAAACAACATTGGCACATTTTACATGAGATTCCTTGTTTACATTCTTTCATTGGTAATGCACCTAGTTTCAGTTTCAGAAATAATCTAACATTAAAACAACAATTGTGTAATAAAGACGTCAAAAAAACTACCCATAATTCCAGACACAAAGGTACTTTTCCTTGTAGGTCTTGTACTGCTTGTACACATATTCATAGTACTACACCATATATTCATCCTGTTAGAAATTTTACACTATACTCTCATTCATATGCAGACTGTAAAACCACAGATGTTATTTATTTTTGTTTCTGCCAAATATGTCATGCCTTCTATATAGGAAAAACAAATAGAAACTTAAAGGATAGAATATTGGAACACATAAGAGACATCAGAAATAACAAAACTACTAGTGCGCTTGCTCAACATGTTTTAAACACTGACCCTTCACACTCTTTCAAGTTCTTTGTTTTACAACATATACATAGAAATGTGAGGGGAGGAGATATAGAAAATTTTACAGAGAGCCGAGAACAAAGATGGATTATCAAGCTCAATGCTGATAGATATCCAGGCTTAAATGGTTGTACATCACTGGTTCCATTTCTTAAAGCTAGACGCCTTCAACACAATTAATTTTTTGCATAAAATAAAAAAATATATATATATATACATATATTTCTTTTATTATATACTTTGTATTATGCATTTTTTATATATATATTATATATATGCATTTTTATGAGATTATTTAATTTTTTTAAATTAGATATGCATAAATATGAATATACTATGCATTTTTATTTATATGCATTTTTTATATATATGCATTTTTAATGAGATTAACTGTTTTAAATTAGATATGCATAAATATAAACATACTTTACATTTTTGTGTATATATATTTTATATGCGTATTTTACAATATTCTTGTCATATATGCCTTTAAATTTTCAAAAGTTGTATGATGTCACTAATTGGAAAAAAATTTTTTGACTGAGAGTGATATAAAACAAGCAGTTGAACAGTTAATTCTTTGTCTGATGAAGCAACGAAGGTTGCAAAAGCGCTCACCTCTCCTTTTTACTTTGTTTAAATAAAGACGTTATTGTGTGGTACCCGGTATAGTGTTTTCTCTCATATAAAGATCCAATCCTACCAGCAGAAGGAGTTGATTCTGACAAACTGTGGCAAAAGGACTAAGTACTAAAAGGGGGAGACAGTAGTGTGTGGAAAATGATTACTCTCTACATTAGGCAGAAAAGGAGTACATTTATTCCAGTAATCACAGAATGTCAATAAGCAGGCATGGGATTTGAACTGCTGTAGCCAGCTATCTTCAAAATATTCTTTCCTGGAGGGACAAAATCATTTTTAATGCAGAACATGCTAAGGAGGAAATACAAAGGTTTGTCCAACAAAAGTGAGCTGTGAAACGGATTTTGCTGCTTGTTCTTGAACCAAGAGTACATTGGAAAGCAACCAGAGACTGGATTTCAGAGATGAGGGTCAGCAGAAATAAAACCAGCAACTCAGAAATTGAAAATTTCTGGGATTACAAAGCATTAATTATATTTGTGAAACATGACAGAACAAGAAAGTCTAGAAATATTGCACTTTATTGGCTTTTTGTAAACTTGTACATGACTCTAATGCATGTGCCCTACTTCATTCTTCATGTCATTAATGTTTGGAGGAATACATAGGAGAGGAAAGAAAGAGTTAACTGTAAGTAAAATATAAAAAATTTGTTCTAAACAGTAATATCTTTGCATTGCATGAAATAATATGTATGCTGTTAAGTTTCCTCAGTTATTTTCATATGTAATGGGGATTGTGACAACCCACCACTGGACCAGTAATCAAGGAGCCTTAAACCCCACCACTGGCAACAGGTGGGAATGTACACTGGGAGGATAACAAGTGCACACGCAGTATTTCCAGATGCAGCTCTCTGCATCAAGTGCAATTTCCCTTGAGAACACCCAGAGACCACAGTTAGTCTGGGTCTGGTTTCTCCCTCTTCCTCCAGGTCACCAATAATACTCCCAACTGGCACAGCTGTAGAGCTGGGATCTCAGCTGAGTGACCAAGCCAAGATCTCCAGCACCTTCTGTCCAACCAGTGATTTGTATTCCTGCCCAAGTAGCTGGCACACGCACTACTTGATTTGATTTATACACACACACACCCCTGGGAAAGGCTGGCACAGGTTTACTAGCTATGCCCCCTTCTGCCCAGACTATAAGGTTGTTACCACTGCCACCAGTCAAATACTTATCAGCTACTTTAAACCCCTTAGCAAAGGGTGTCCAATCTTCCTATGTAATATTGCTATTAACACAAGTGGTAGTTTGACCAAGGCTATTAGGAGTGGCCCACACAGTGTCACCAAATAAATATGCAGGTACTATCAGAACTTAAATATCTCTACACAGATCAGTAGCAATGAAATGTTTAAGTATATTTATTAATAAAAAAAGAACAAGAAAATGCTCAGTATATATTCACAGTGACATCACTGTTCAAATTCACAGGAAATATTTAAAACAATACTTAATGACAGTCTCAAATAAAGAAAAATATCTAAACTAAGCTTCACTATATTCCTGACAGTATCTAAGAGAATTACTAAACCCTAGAAACTTACTTCAGTAGAGCAAGGCAGATGTGTAGTGAATGGATCTTGTCAGGCCCAAGACCAAGTACAGAATGCCCTATCTAACTAAGAGACTTTTCAAATTAATATCTCAAACATTACTGCTGGGCTAGCTTGCTGAATGACCTCATTTCTTGTCATCTGATTTCTAGTCCACAAGCCCAAAATTACCATTGATGACAGCTGGTAGCATTTAGCATCTACCTTTAAAAATACATAGACATCATATATTTTGGCAGATGCTGGAAGTCATAAAACAATTACATTCCTTCACATTTCAAAACTAGTAATTATTTCACTCTGAGGACAATGCAGAAAGCTCCCTAGTACAGACATTGTCTTTCTTGCTGCCATAAAGTAATCTCATTTAAGCTGTTTTTCTAAAGTTAACCTCCTGTGTTCCAGTTTCCACTGTTAAAATATATACATTTAAATAGTTACACTAGTGCACGTGTACATTTATGTTCTCTTCCAGCAAGGCACACTGTGGTTATATCTCTGTACCAATTTGATATACACATGACATACACTTCTAATACAGTTGTAAGATAAGCATCTTGTATAAATCATGTTGATATTACAATTTATATATAATTATTTACAAAATTCCAGATAGCTCTACTGGCAGTGTCCCCCTTTGTCACCCCCCCCAAAGACTTAAGCTAGTTTTTCCAGTAACCGTTGGGAAATGTTGCTTAAGAGGGACGAACCTGTCTAGGAATACATTACACCATACCCTGTCTTGAGATCCCAGCTGCCTTTGCATTGCTGACCCAAGTACAGTGCTGCACTGTTATATCATATGCCTGCAATCCTAGGCTCCACCATAGTAATTTGGGATTTTACTGGCTGGCTCCCTGTAGCCATAGATCCCCCTCAGACCCTTCTTGCCTTTTAATGCAAATACTGAGCACTAGGGCCTCCCTATCGTGGTAAGGTTTCATCATGTTAACACGGTACAGTTTGTGGACCTGCCTAGCAGTTTTACCAGGTAGTTAACATCACTGACCTTCCTTACCACTTTGAAGGGTCTCTTCCAAGTTGCCTGCAGCTTATTGCGTCTGACAGGAATGAGAACCATAACCTGCTGCCCCACAGCATTCTCTATAGCACGACCATTCCTGTCATACCAGAACTTTTTCTGCTCTTGGGCTTCTGCCAGTTTCTCCTAGGCCAAGCCCATGAGTTTCCTGTTTCCTGAGCCTTGCCTTGAGGTTTAGGACATATGCCACAACAGACTCCTTGTGGGATTCACACTTGCCCTTCCACTCATCACAAATCAAATCTAGATGACATTTTGGGTGACACACCACCATTCACCAACATCCGAGTTACCAAAGAAACTGCTTTTGTATTTATTGCTTGTGTGAAGTGAATTGAATTATTTTGTGCCAGGAGTCACTTCACTAACACTGCTGCAGAGGTAAGGAAGTTATTAACCTCAAAGACAATTTCTGTATACTTTCTCCATAGAGTCTGCAAAGGGCAAGTGCTGACATTTTCTCTTCATGGTTACGCTTCTGCAAAGGGCAAGTAGTCTGCATTTCTAGGAGTTTGCTGTCTTACATTCCTCTCAACTGTCCCTCTTAATCCCTCCTAAACGTGGCAACTTTTTAAACTTAATGACAGTAATTAGATTTATAGACTAATTTTACTTCAGAAAATGTATATTAATTCACATTCATTTTTTTCTCAGTGTCTCAAATTACAAGTACTAGTAGATGTTCTTCGTGTTTCACTGTTGCAGTCATCACACTTGAGTTATCTGCCTGCAGGTAGCCCTCAGTCGGCCCGAATACCAGAGTCTTGGGATTTCTGTGTTGGATGCTGTCTCCTCTTCCATGACGTCAGGTCGTCAGGGATATAAAACATGCAGCCGACACCATTACATCATTTTTTCTTGCTGCGCAGGAGCCCGAAGTGAAAGCAGTTTGCAAGTGCTGGTCGGCCGCTACCTGAAATTTTCATTTTTCGAGTTTCAAACCTGAAGTCTTCTAAAACTAAGTACCCCATTGGGGATCCTTTTTTCTCGCTCTAACCGATGTCAGAAAAAGTTAATTGTCTTGCGTGTGGAAAGCAAATACCTCACAGAGATTTTCATTCTTACTGCGTCACCTGTTTAGGCCCAGACCAATGACGTTCCTTGCTGTCGGTTTTGTGCCTTGTTCAACGCCCGAACTATTCATCAGACTATCTTTGTCGCTAAATTCTTTTGCTCTTGTTCTCCGTATTCCGAAATGGCTTCATTAAGCCTTCTGACTACCGATCTTCCGAAAAAACGTAAGGGTAAAGTAAGAGACAAATCGCATAGGTCCAAAACTGCCGACGACGCTTCCGTTAAGCTAGTCACCAGTCCGCCGGTACTCAGTGAGGTGCTTTCGCAGCCCCTGATACCCATTTCTACAGATTTGCAGGCCTCTACTGAGACCGGTTTGGAGTCCAGTATGCCGCGAGAGGCTTCTTCGATTATGGAACCTGCGGAGGTCTCTAGCTTGGATGGGTCCAGAGCCGCTGTGCAGGCACCGGCTTTTGAGGGTGTGTTCAGGCCTTCCAATGTTCTTATTAAATAGACTACTTCGTTTTTGACTAAAACTACTGAATTTCTCAGGCCCAGAGTTCACACTACGCCTAGGAAACAGACTACCAAAGCACATTCTCAAGCTCCCATGCGTCAGAAACAAATGCTTAGAATGGCTGAAGACCTTATTACTTTAATTGGAGGAAGCCAGCCTTCCCCCTCTAAAAGACAAAGAATTGATTTTCCTTCTGATTCTACAGACCATGAGTCTGATGACTGTGACCCCTGTGATTACCAGGACATACCCTTATCCACCTATGAGGATTCAGATGCAGAGGATTCTCTGCCTCCCCTCCAGAGGACTTTTCTTTTGGTGAAACCTTGCATATACCCTAAGAGAGCATTTCCGCTGGGAATGCCAGGACTACTCTCAGTCAAAAAAGAGACTCAGGGAATTTTTAGACTTGCTTTAGCACAGGCCTCTAGCTATACCCCCCGTCCTGGATGTTGTAGATGATGTCTTCATGGAATTATGTCTTACTCCTGATACTTTACCTCCAGCTCCTAGAAAGCCTGAAAGGTACTACAGAGTGCCTGACTCTCACAAATTTCTCTTTAAAATCCTACTGCAGATCCAGAGATCATTTCCCAGGCATCTAAACGTATTAAGGCTACTACAGCCAAAAACCCTACCCCTTCGGACAGGGATTCTAGGGCTTTAGACAGATGGGGTAAGAAGGTATATACCTCTGCAACTCTTGCCATCAGGGCTTTAAATTGCCAGTTTCACATGTTGAAGTACCAGTAGCATATTATGGAACTAATTAAACAAAAAATGTTGATTCCTGATTGTGCAGAAAATAAAGATTTACAAGAGTTAATGCATTCTGCAAACCAGATTGGTAAACATACTTTGCAGTGTGGTTTTGATGCCTTAGAAGCATCTTGCAGGGCTGCTATCACTGGGACTGTTCTGAGAAGGCATGCTTGGCTGAAGGAACAAATCTTGCCAGACCATGTCAAAGCAAAATTACAAGATGCTCCATTAAATCAAGAATGTTTGTTTGTCACAACAGCAGAAGTAGTTTTTAAAAAGATGAAGGAAAAAGCTAAATCTATGGAAACTGTTAAAGATTTCTTGCATGTACAGCCACCTAGATTCAGTAGGCATTGGCCTTTGAAAAACTGGTCCTTTCCAGTCCCTCCCAGGCCTTCTTAGTCCAAACCCAGGAGGAACAGACCACAAAGACTACAGTCTCAGGGTATGCGCAGATCTAAACAATGGAGTGCTCCCACCTCAAAAACAGGGAGAGGTAAGTCACCCTCTTATGGAAAAAGTTCACAATGACTTCTCCTGCATCCTTCCCAGCCGTGCCCAAGTACTTGCACCCCTAGGAGGAAAACTCACCCTGCATGCAAAAAACTGGGAATTCATTATCCAGGACCATTGGGTCTTAAACATTGTATCCCAGGGATACAGATTCTACTTCCATTCACTGCCAACCCCAAGCGGATTGCCAGACCTTCCCCCAAACCAGTGAGCATAGGCCCAAAAGCAAGTACTTTCTCTTCTCTGTATCAGGGCTATTCATCCTGTTCCAACAGAACAAAGGGGGCAGGGTTTCTTCTCCAGAATGTTTCTGGTGCCCTAGCCTGGATCTGTCAATTCTCAACACCTTCTGGGTGGTACCAAAGTTCAAAATGCTTACACTCCAACAGCTGCTGCCTATGCTAGCCAAGGACTCCTGGCTGGTCACCCTAGATTTAAAAGAAGCTTATCTGCACATCTCCATAGGGGAATCTTGCAGGAAATATCTATGTTTCAGGGCAGACTCCACGCACTATCAGTTCTCTGCACTTCCCTTTGGCTTATCTACTGCGCCCAAGGTATTCACAAAGTGCCTGGCTCCAGCCATTGCATACTGCAGGCAGAGAAACATTCAAATTTACCCATACTTGGATGATTGCCTGATGCAGGCGGACAGTCAGGAATTGCTACTTCAGCACCTGACATTTGTAGATAGACTCCTAACTTCTCTGGGGTATAACATCAATGAAAAGAAATCACATCTGGTACCCAGCAAAAAATTGTATTCCTCGGAGCAAGCTTGAACACAACTTCCCAGATGGCATTCCTCACTCCAGAAAAGCAGGTTTATTTGACAAATTACTTCAAACTACTGGCCACCCAAACACAGCTATCTGCAAGAAAAATACTGCAAGCTCTAGGGTTCATGGCCTCATGCATTCTCCTAATTCCATATGCAAGGCTGCATATGAGGAAACTTCAATGGTACTTAAAAGTCTCTGGTGTCAACATTCTCGGGACCTGGAAGCAGTGATTCTTATCATTCCTTGCCTAAGGACAGAGTTCCTTTGGTGGGCAGAGGCCTGCAACAACAACAAGGGACTCCCTTTCACTCTATCCCCCGCCACCCAAACCCTGACAACAGATGCATCAGACTATGCATGGGGGGGCTCACATGGCAGGCAAATGCATTCAAGGCAAATGGAGCCTAGGAGAAATGCACCTGCATATCAATCAAAAAGAAATGTTAGCTGTACAGAATGCTCTGACAGCTTTCAAATACCTTATCCTTCCAGGACAACTCTTGATAAAGACAGTCAACACCACAGTCATGTGGTACATAAACAAGGAGGGGGAAACTCATTCCTACACACTCAGCAGATTAGCCATGGTTCTGTGGAACACAACCTTGAGCAACCAAGTGCACCTACAAGCTCAATTCCTGCCAGGCAAACAAAATTCACTAGCAGACAACTTGAGCAGAAATCTAATGGACCCGCACGAGTGGAAACTGGAACCCAATTCATTCAAGCTTCTAATACACGTGGGGGACACCAGAGGTGGGCCTCTTTGCTTCCCCCCAGAACCATCAGTTGAGCAGATTTTGCACCAGAACTCCCCACAATCAAGCATGGAAAGTGGATGCCCTATTCTTTATATGGGAAAACCTCTCAATCTATGCCTTTCCCCCTCTACCCCTACTCTCAAAAGTAGTACTCAACATCAAACAGGACAGGCCAAGGACAATCCTTATTGCACCAGACTGGCCACGCCAGCAGTGGTACCCACTTTTACGCAATCTGACAACAGTCCCACCCTGGCACCTGCATCAGACCCCCTCTCTGCTGTCCCAGCAGGAGGGCCAGATTTTGGATCCTCCGCTGCAAACCCTGAACCTAGCAGCCTAGCTTATCCCCTGAATACATCACCAGCAACCCTCAGCAAACAGGTGCTGGATGTCATCCTTGAGGCCAGGAGGTCTAGTACTAGGAAATCCTATTCAGAAAAGTGGAAAAGATACTGTTCTTGGAGCCAGTCTCAGGGAAAGGACACAGCCGTGCCCACCTTACCTCAAATCCTAGATTATCTAGCAGAGCTGCTCCACAAAGGCCTATCCTTCTCATCCGTTAAGATCCATGCCTCTGCTATCTCAGCTCATTACAATACTGAGCCACTCCTCTTCTCTCACCCTTTGGTGAAACAGTTCTTGAGAGGAGCTAACAATTTAAGACCCCCGAGGAGAGCTCCCACTCCTGCCTGGGACCTTAACTTTGTACTAGAGAAGCTCATGCTTCCCCCTTTTGAGCCTGTTGCTACAGCAGAGTTAAAATTCCTCTCTTGGAAAAAAGCCTTTCTTTTAGCCATTACATTAGCAAGAAGAGTGTCTGAGTTACAGGCCTTATGGCTGTGGAACCCTTTATTATTTTCCATGCAGACAGGGTTTCCCTCAGGACTATAACCCATCATTTATGGCCAAGGTGTGGTATCCAGTGTGGCTTATCCATCCATTTACCAACCTTTTTTCCTAATCCTCGGAATAAAGGGGAAAGGATCCTGCACTCCTTGGACGCGCACAGATAGCTTAGGTTCTACCTTGATGGGACCAAACCGTTGAGAAAATCTGACTAGCTGCTAGTCAGCTTTGCTACAGGGGCAAAGTGCAAGGCCATTTCAAAGCAAACCATCTCCAAATGGATAGCACACTGTATCCATTTCTGCTACAAGCACCATGGAAAACCTACCCCACAGGGGATCAGAACCCATTCCACTAGGGCTACCTCAACCTCTAAGGCATTTCTCAGGGGAGCCCCTACCAGGGACATCATTGAAGCTGCAACCTGGAGTTCAGTACACACCTTCACCAAGCATTACCACTTACCTATCTTTTCTAAATCCAGAGCTGGATTTTGCTACAGCAGTCTTACAAGGCCTGCTAGCCAGCCCTAATACTTCTTGACTGCCTCCACCCTTCCTCAGCTTTGGGAATCAACCCAAGTGTGATGACTGCAACAGTGAAACACAAAGAACATAGTACAGTTGTATACACTTACCATAAATGTAGAGGTTCGAGCATATTCACTGTTGCAGTCCTGGTTACCCTCCCCTCCAGCACCCTGACTTTTCTATACTTCTACATATCCTCTTTTTTGGTCATATCTGATGGCAGTGGTATTTACTTTTTACTGGAGGTGTTCCACACCATGTAATTGCTTCCTATTTTGGGGTCTCCTGACATCTGGGACAAGAAAAACTGATGTAATGGTGTCGGCTGCATGTTTTATACCCCTGACAACCTGATGTCAAGGAAGAGGTGACAGCATCCAATGCAGAAATCCCAAGACTCTGGTATTCGGGCCGACTGAGGGCTACCTGTAGGCAGATAACCCAAGTGTGATGACTGCAACAGTGAATACACTCGAACATCTACATTTATGGTAAGTGTACACAACTGTACTTTTTAAACTGTCCATGTCTCTTATTTCTAGATTTGTCCCTGATTCTGTTGAGCTTTATCCCTGATGTATTGACAGCCATGCCGTTTTATTTATTTTTATTTTATTTTTTGGGGGGGGGGTGATATGCAAGCTGAGTCAAGTTAGGCATTTTCCAAATTTTTGACATGCCAAGCCCAAAAGGTTCGCCATCACTGCCCTATGCCCATACAGCAACTCAAAGGGCGAAAAAACTATGGATTTCTGGAGCACTTGCCTGGAAGCGAATAACAGATGGGGCAGATTTGTCCCACTCACTCTTAAACTGGTCTGCAAATGCCTGTAGCATGGTCTTTGTGTAGAGTTTAACCTCCCCACCAGACCATTAGTCTGGGGATGGTCTTTAGGTGTTTCACCCCACAGTGCTTCCACAGACAAGCCTGTAGGTCTGACATGAAATTGACACCTCTGTCAGTCAGTATTTCTTTTGGAAAACCTACCCTGCTGAAAATCTCCAATAAAGCATTTGCCACCTTTTCTGCCTCAGTGGAGGACAGAACCACCACCTCAGGGTATCTGATAGCATAATCTGCTACCACTAGGATATATTTCTTCCCTGTAGAACGTGGGGTACTCAGAGACCCCACAGTATCCCTAGCTACCCTGTGAAATGGCTCCTGAATCACAGGCAAAGGCATCAAAGGAGCTTTGTCCTTGTCTCCTGCCTTGTTTACTTTTTGGCAGTGCTCACAGATCTTGTAGTACACTGTTACATCCTGGAAATCCCAGGCCAATAAAAGTTCTGCATATGTCATTTGGTAGGCTTTATGCCCTGCAAAGTGAATGTCATAGGTTATGGCTAGAAGTGCCAGACAGTAAGCTCTGGGCACTACCAATTGCTATATTACCTGATGATCTAGCCCTCCCTCAGGGGTCCACTCTCTATACAGTAACCCTTTGTCCCAGTATACAGATACCCCGTTTCCTTGAGAATCAGGTGCCTCCCTAGCTACCTCCCTCAAGCCTTGTAATGTATGGTCTCTTTGTAACCCTTCCCAGCTCCCCTTCCACAGGACGTCTGGTATCTTCCGACAGTGATGCTACACTGTCAGCCTGGATAGTACTACTTACCTCTACCCTTGCAGTCACTTTGTCCAAGGGGAACATCAGTACTCGCAAACAGCTTTGGTTCACCTGCAGTCTCACTGCTACAGGATAGCTTTCTTCCTGAAGTAGCCACCTCACCAGTCCTAGCTTCAAGTGTGCAGTCTGTGTGGGTCCCCCCAGGCTACCAGTCTCACATGCCTGTCTCCAAGCCTAACTGCATGCACACAAGGAACTGTATTATCAGAATCATTCCCTATCTGGACATCTGAAGGGATATCCTCACACACCTACTTGCTTGCTTCCTTTTCCACCCTCCTGGTCAGGGTCAACCCTAGCCAAAGGTATTTGTAATGGGGTCCCTCCTAAATCTTTGACTGGAGTAGACTGCCCTAGCAAGTAGTTCTCCTCTAGGTCAGAGGCTCTCTCTGTCTTAGCAGTGGCCTGTTTCCCATCTACTAAGATAGGATATAACCTGTTGTGGTAGTTTGGTACCCTTGTTGTTTCCAGACAACTTACTGCTGTCATTCCCACTTGCTAGCTCCCCTACCTCTTATTCCCCACATTGCCTCCATGGACATCTATATGCTACATGGCCTCACTGGTTATATTTAAAACATTTAACCCTTGATCCTGGCCGTGTACCTATACTAGTGTCTTCCCCTGCTACTGATGGACTCTGGGCGGTTTAGGCTGCCCACCATGGTTTCCCTTAGACCCATGTGCAGCACGTGTTATCCCTTTCCTGTGCAGTGATGCCCTGCTTGCTAGGTATAGGTCTCTCTTTCCCCCAACTCATCTGCGGTATTATATTCTCTTATCTGCCAACCAGATTCTGATGTCATCAGGCAAAGTGCTAAGGGCTTGCTCCCTCACGAAAACGTCTGCTAGCCCTTCAAAAGTGATGACCTGACACCACTCACCCACCTATGAAAGTAAGTGCTTAGTTCAGCAACATAATCGGACACACTTTCATCTGCCTTGTGTCTTTGCTCACAAAACTTTTTTCTGTAAGCTTCAGGTGTTAACTTAAAACACTCTAATAAACAACTTTTTAACTGTATTATAATTTAAGCAGTCTGTATCAGACAGTTTAGAAACAGCAGTTACAGCTTTCCCATGGAGTAAGGGGGTCAGGAACCGTACTCAGAGCCCTTGGTCAGCATTATATTGTTTACAGACCCTTTCAAACATATGAATAAAACTATCAAAATTTACTGACTGGGGAGATTATTTTTTGAGTTATGCTACAGAATCGGAATTGCCTAGACATAGTAAAGCCTTGAGTCTAATTATGGTGGCCACCAAAAAGCAATTAGAAAATGGAAATCAATTTTTTCCTCCATTTGGTGTCAGCAAAGACAGGTAGACCCATTGCAAAGCGAGCTCCCCAGAGTGCTGTCCTGTCCTGTCTGTGTGAACTAGTACAAGCAGGGTTAGCCTATTCCTCTGTTAACTCATTCACTCCAGAGCAGCTCAGAAAATAATGACTGCTTACTTCCAGCATAGGAACTACAGTGCAGCCTGAGCTCATTTTCAGAATATCCATTTGTAATACCATACAGAAAACAAATGTTAACTCTTTAACCATAAGAGCTAGACTAAAAATGTAAATGCGAAAGTTGTTCAGCAGACACTGACCGTTCCAGCAGTGTAAATGGTGATAGTGTGTCTCTAAGTCATTATTAAATATTTGGCAAGGAATGCTTGTACTGTGCATATTTTTTTACCTTTTTGGTAAAACAAATCACAAAATCTTGGTGAATGTACCATGCAGGGCCATACAATTTGTAATAAATTTGTTTGTATGAATGTCATCTTTAAAATGATACCTTAACCATTGCTGTGTGATGCTCTTGTACTGAGGTGTTCACAGAAATATGATTAATATATTTCTTATAATTGATAATTAAGCAAAGCATAATATCTCATCACCTGTAACAGAGACTACATAGTGTACAACTTGTGTGGCTCAGTGTCAGCTTCAAAACAATGCATCTTGCATGTAGTCACCATACTCCCTTGAAAAGATATGGGCAATAATAATGAGAAATATGGCAAATGTATAATTTTCATAATTTTACCAGACTAAAACTGTGACATCTGTACATGTGTACAGCATACAGACACTGTTCTTTTACCATGTTGTAAGGAGTAATACTGTCTTCAAAATGAGGTATTACTTAGTACATTGACATGCTCCCTAGCAACATTTACCAAAATATGGGAAAACATAACCTGAGTCCTAAAACTGTGATATATGTACATGTGTACAGCAAACAGATACAGTTCTTTTACCTTGTAAGTACTAATACTGTCTTTAGAGTATTACTTAGCATGGTACTGACTTCCCTAGTAAAGTTATTTACCAGAATATGAAAATATATCATACTTTTCATAGGCTGTCATAAACTGTGATATCTGTATATGTGTACAACGCATAGATACAGTTCTTTTACCCTCTTGCAAGCACTAATACAGTCTTCAAAACGTGTCTTACTCAGCATGTTGACATGTTCTCTACCACAGTTATTTGCTAAAATATGAAAAATATCATGATTTTCATAACCTGAGTCATTGATATCTGTGCATGTGTGGAGCATATAGATACAGTTCCATTACCATTTTGTTAGTAGTAATACTTTATTCAAAATGCAGTCTTACTCAGCATGTTGAAATGTTTTGTACCACAGTTACTTACCAAAATATGAAAAAATATTTTACATTTCACAAACTGATGTATGTACATGTGTGCAGCATACAGATGGTTCTTTTACCATTTTAAAATGTTTTACTCATGTTCATAGGTTCCCTAACAGATTTGTGCAACAAAATATAAAAATCATGATTTTCATAACCTGAGTCATAACATGTAATATCTGTACATATGTGTACAGCATACAGTTACAGTTCTTTTACTGTGTTGTAAGTAGTAAAAAAGATTTTCATACAGGTAGTTGAAAAGCAACATATCAGAACAGTATATCATGAATGTGTGATGATGGAATCTGTTATGTGGTACGGTGTTCATTTGCAGTAATTCACAAAAATATGAACTGTATAACCGCAGTCTGTATCTTACAGTGCAAACAACTGAGAAACAGAAAAAGAAACTGGTGGGCAAAGACTTCTGCATGACTCCACAATTACAGACCCCCAAAATCTGCCATGTGCATTCATCAATGTGATAATGACTTTGAGTGTTGTGAATAACAGTGGCAGCTGCATGAGGGTTTTACCTAACAAGTGATAATGATTCAGTGTTTTATACTGTAACTGCATGTATTGTAAATTAATAATATGATAACTTCCATTTCACTACTGAAAGGTTCTGCATGTTCAGACAAAGGTGGTAATTGGTGCACATAACTGTTGAGCAGACATTCATTACGTTTCTGGTGCACATGTAATGTAAGACTATGTCATTACCACCTATCAGTAAAAGTATCATAACATTTATATTACTGAGCCCTTCCTCTCGCGTAAATTCTAGACAATTGATGGTAAGAATTGATAAGACTGAATATTACTGGAATGAGACTGTAACAAAAGCCCAGAACTGTGCTAAACATGTGCTAGTCTCTCCTTTGAGACAAATTTTCTTGTATTTTTTAGAATTACTGTACATGCTGTGGTTTAACCAGAAATGTTGTCCAGAACATATGGTTGCTCCATGCCAGAATTAGTGTGCGAGTAATAATGTTTATTAAGTTGTTAATAGGTTATGAAAATAGAAAGTGATTTTTGCATGCAAAATGTATATGTATATATTTATATATATTTTTTGATTGCCAAATGAACTAAGGTTGCTATATTTCCAGCCATGTAGTATATTGTCTTGGATAAAATCACAGACTTAATCTACTTAATAATCTGGTTAAATAAGAGGTACCACATTATTATAAATTTTATTTAAAGTACATAAAGGTTATATTATTATGACAGCTACTAAGTAGGGCAGGACCAGCTCGAATGTCACATTGATGGGGGAAGGGATGTGAATTTAACATGTGTACCAATAACACTTTGTTTTACAGCACAATAAACCACTCCCGTGCCTGATAAAAAGTATATATATATTTAGAAAGCTTGTGAGGAAATTGTTACTCTATTTTTGTTTTACTTGGATCGCTTGTCTGTGTACTTAATAAAGGATTTTTGACTGGAAACAGACTGCCTGCCTTGCTTGGATGAACCTATGGATTACTTTCAAATACTTGGTAATGCTGTACAATTATATATTTTCTATTATTTTTTGTTTTGTTTTGACTTAAGGCGAGTTTAAGTTCGCTACTTCTACTACTATTGCCTGATCTGATTAATATACAGTGATTAACTAGAGATATATGGACTGAAAATCTTCCACACAGAGAAGTTTTACACAGTTTTGATTTTGTACCCACTACACTTGTTTAGTGGGTTGTTTTGAGACTTCAGAGATACCACGGGGATTACTTGTTTTTTAATAGCGTTTATCTCTGATCCATCCCAGTGATTAGGATCAGACACAAATAGTCATCAATGTTGCAATTGCTGTAAAAGCAGTTATACCACATAACTCACTAAGCCCTTCCTCTTACCCAAACTGTGCACACAAATTAGACACAAAAAACAAAGTCAGAAATATCTCAACTATCTGGTTGATTCCTCACCTTGCTCTCACCCACACTGTCACAAATGATAAAGCTGAAATGTTCACAGACAAGTGCAAACAAAGCTTAGTCATAGAATTCCCCAAAAGGCACAAACATCTTTCAAGAAGGTCTGACACATACTAATAACTAGTGATGGAGTCATGGTCTAAAACTCAATGCCAAAAAAAATGCATAACAGTATCTTTCAAAACAGGACCACCCCTGGAAATTACTGCACTGATAACTGATAACATAGCTGTCTAAGAGCTGACCTTGTGGACAGTGATTTGGGAAAACATGTAGACACCGACATGACCTTTGATTATCATGTGTCTACTTTAGTACGGGAATCATTCTACATTGCACAACTTATAAGCAAGGGTGTGGAATACATGTTCAAAGATACCACTGTGTCCATTGTGTAAGCTTTCATTACACCAGTCTGTATGTACCTGACCAAGCATATGCAACAACTACAGGATCCTTAGAGATTCCTCACAAAAAGAATTCATGGTATAGGAAACATGTCCTCTGTAGGTCACTTCATAGCCTTACCCTTGTACTTGGCCTCCTACAGATTGCTGAGGAGCAATCTATGCCTGGCTGTCAAAGCAGCCTCTGTTGTACATCTGTAAAGTGAATAGAATTAGAAACAACATATCTAGGGGCATGTACCTTGTTTTCAATATAAATAAAACGGAGGCACAGGCATGTGTCTCACAGACTCCCCTTTCTTTGATGCAGGCTTCCCATCCATCAGGGCAGAATTCATCCTAGCACTTATTCAAGTACATCTTGGATTAGTGGATTGTAAATATACTCCCGGTCTGCCACTTATGGCCCTGTTAGAAAGAGGAAGCTTGTAAGTGCTGAACCACTCATACACAAGTTTTATACCCTTACAGCTTGCTCATATAGGTCTGAAGTCACAAGCAGTTGCGCAACAAATCTTTTTTTTGAAAGCTGCATATTCCACAGCAAAATACATCACTGTATACATCTGATACACAACACATGGACATGATATCAAACTCAAGTGCATTACAGACATCTGGACTTCCTCATGGTATATAAATTAACACCACATAGCCTTATCCTTGTACTTGGTCAACAGACTGCTGAAGAGCAATCTGTGTCTAGTTTATGTAACATGCTGATAATATAACATGCATAACAACTTGCTTCTAGTCATTTTGTAAGAATAAGAGCACCTATTAACAAGTAAAAGATACATACAGATCAAGAGACATAGTGGTACAGTTCTGAGAACTGCACTATCAGCGAAAGCATTTGATTATAAAAATTAAAAAGTATATGGCCACCCCAGAACTTTCTTCTGAGAGCAGAAAAAGCAGACACATTACCTCTCCACAGCACTGCATTTGGTTATACTTGCCATCCTCACACATTTGTCACATTCACCAGGATTACATCAGCCACAATTTTATAGAGCTAATGCATCTAAAATAGGTAAAAAAAATATATATATATATATTTTTTTCGGGGATGAAGTCCTCCTGCACCCTCATACCCCACTACATTAAATGTGCCAACTCCACAATTGCACAACAGTGTGAGAGGGGACTTTTCCTTCTGCATGTTCAATGATTCCAGATGTAACACTCAAAACAATAAATCTTGTGATGGAATAGGAATTTAATGAAAGGTGTACCAACTTCTCTTACAAATGAGCCAAATTTGTGATAAAATCAAATTACACTTGTGTGTGTGTGTGTAATACTTCTATCCTATAGAGAGCAAATGTCTGTTTACTGAATTTCTGATTTTAAAGCCAACAAGGGCTTTCATATTGCCTTGTATTTTTTATACTGTTTATATTTAGTGTCCCTTCTTGCATCCTTTCTTCATTATTTTTTTAAACATCTTTTTATTTTTCGTGTGCTCTGTTTCACACCATTTTTTCACGTCATACATAATCTATTTTTTATCTCCCTCCATACAGGGAAGATAATAGCTGGTAGGGTGGAGGTGTTATACAAATGGTGGATTGCATTGCATAATAATTTGGGGTGCAGAATCGTGGTGCTGAGTGAGAAAAACAAGCATATCACTATAATAATGGATGACATGATCTGTTTTAATAAGAAAGGAGGGGCTAAATGAAGCTTTATATTTACTTGAGACCGGCACTGTGACAACTGAGTTGTGGATGGAACTGCCGCCTTAATCTGCATTTGTTACTCTGGTAGCCAGGTAAAGTTAATGTTAGATGTTGTATAAGGCAGTTTGTCAGTAGGTTATGTGGCCTTTCCTGGGTTTCATTGTAGTCCTTGATGTAGTTCACTTAAACGCTTCAGGTGTCTTCCTTCACATTTTGAAGGATGAATGTGGTTTACTATAGTACAAAACTTCGTACGGAAGTTGAACATTTTTTGAAAACATTTTTAATGTTTTAATTTAATCAGTGAATGCATTAACATCGGTATGCTTTTGTGACCCTGTCTGCCTGCTACAAAGGTTGAGTTCTGTAGTAAGAAGCAAGCAATCCGTTAAATCAGTGAGATGATGTTAAAGTTTACTGAAATCAGCTGCTTAACTGATGAACTGTTAAATAGTATAAAAATCATGAAAACTTCACAAACAGCTGCTTTATTAAACATAAACTTTCTACTAAGTGTTTACACAGTAACTTCATGGGGTTCTACAGTTTTAAATTGCATTCTGGTAGTCTGGTTACTCTGATGAGGACCCGCTACTTGATAGGATGAAAGTGCTTAGTACAAGTTTATGTTCCAGTTTGTCTAATAAAGCAGCGATTTGTGAAGTGTATGTCATTTTTGTACTATTTAACAGTTCATCAGTTAAGTAGCTGATTTCGGCAACTTCAGCATCATCTCATTTATTTTATAGACTGCTTATTAGGTCGTGGATTCTGTTCTTTGCCTTGCTGAGATCTGTAATAGAACACAAACTTAAGCTGTTCCTCATTTCCAGGTAGTAGGCGAGGTTAAGTTGCCCTTATTTTTAAAACTTTCTTATAGTCCCATTACTGAGATTGAATGTGCCGAGACTGGATAACATCTGTAGCTGAGTGACAGCATTTGATTTAGCTGCCTTGTACTAGAGTGTACCTTCCAAGATTTCCATGACGCTTGTTATAATAGCTTAGTCTGAACCTTCTGCTGCTGCATTAAAATTGTCATTTTTTTGCAAGTTAATGGTGTGAGTATAATGTTGTTTGCAATAAAATGTGGATTGAGGCTTTGGGGTGTAGCTGTCTTGATCAGTGGACATAATTGGTATTTGTTTTTTTAAGTCTATGTGTATAAAGTTACTCGAGCTTATGGAAGGCACTCTGGTGTAACACAGTACAATTCCTAGCACCTCAGAGAGCGCTTGGCTTTAAGCGCTGAGGCACCATGTGACTGTACTATGAGTTAAGGTACACCTTGCTGCTATTTCAGCCTGTCTGCGTCTTGATCCTCCTCTAGCCTCCCATCTCCCTTATAAGTTATTCCTTAAGGGAGTACTGCACCTCAAATCTATGAGTTTTTCTAATCCTATCAACCAGATGGCTAATGATAGTTATAGAACTGTAGGTTTTATAAAAAGATAAAGTTAAGGAAATCAAACATAATGAAGTCTGTTAGTTACATTAGACCCAAACTTGAGTATGGAGTAACAATATGGAAACCCTATAGGAAAACAAGCATGAATAAACTGGAAAGAGTACAGCGGAAATGCACCAAGGGCATCCATTGATGTGAAAATCTAAGTTATTATGGAAGACTAAAATATCTGAACTTGTACAGTGTCTCTTACAGATATTTAAGAGATCTTATTCAGGTATATAGGGAATTCAGGGACAGCTACCTCTAGGAATGTTTGGGGTTATCAAACAGTACTAGAGAATCATCCGATAACCTATGTAGTAGATTGCACAACAGTGTGAGAGGGGACTTTCCCTTCTGCATGTTCAGTGATTCCAGATGTAACACTCAAACCAATAAATCTTGTGATGGAATAGGAATTTAATGAAAGGTGTACCAACTTCTCTTGGAGTGATTGACTGGCCCCAAAAAGTGTTGGATAGATTGGATATTAAAACAAGAAGGATGCTTCATGTTCATCAAATTATTTATAAAAATCAGTGTATACCAAGATTATGTATTCCCCGTTTGAAGGAGGGATGAGCCTCCTTGAAATTGATTACATGTATAGATCTGCAATCGTGGGACTCCACACATATCTATTGACCTCACAAGATCCAAATGTGGTGAAAGTTTTGAAACATGAGGAGAATAAATCTAAGATGACATTTCTGCTTAATTTAGCAGAAGCATATCGACATCAAGCAGGAATGGAAATCAAACCAGACGTGGATAAAAACCAGGCAGCAACTGAATGTGCTAAAAAAACAAAAGAAAGAATATAAGGTGAAGGACCAGGTGAGAAGGCAAGAAATGTGGAAAAAACATATAGTTGCAAGTGTAGAAAACTTTGGAAGAGCCTCATGTTCAAGAACAAAAGCAGGAATGGTTAAGGAGAGGTGAATTTACATCATGAAATGAAAGGTTAATATTGGCAGCCCAGGCATATATAGGTTTTGTGGAACCAAATTGGAAACGATCACACACCTTATTGCTGGTTGCGACTGTCTAATGGCAGAGGGACTGTATACTGAAAGGCATAATAATCTGGCGAGATTGTTACACTGGACATTGTGCAATCGAAGTGGTTGAAAACCACTGGAAACATGAGTCACAGAGAATCATAGAAAATGATGAAGTTTACATCACATGGGATCACCCAATGCCAACAGTCCAAAAGATAGATTCTAGAAAACCGGATATAGTGGTCCAAGAAAAGAAGACAAAAGTAGCATTGATCATTGAAATCACCACACCTAGTGACTACAGTGTCTTGCGTACAGAGAGACAAAGTCATAAAATACCTTGATCTACAGGCAGAAACGAGAGCCATGTGGAAGAAAGATACCCACACAGTTCCAATAGTAGTAGGAGCAACTGTCTTATAAAAAAGAATTTACAGTCATATTTAGATATGTTACCAATTCATGTAACACCGTACATATTGCAGAAGGAGTCATTACTGGGCACATTGTGGGTGTCTAACATCAAAGAGTGAAACAATACTAATTTCATGAACTTTAATCGTACTTTGACTTGGGAATGGGGTCCATTCCCGTCATGGTATTGGAAACCCAAAAGACTTGGAGAAATTAAAAAAAAAAGATTCTATAGGAATGAGAAGTGTACAAATTGGTTCTCTGACAGAGTAGCTGATGCTAGGAACAGACTACCAAATTACATTAAAGCAAGTACTAGTTTAGATATTTTTAAGAACAGCCTGGACATTTATTATGGGAACGAGTGTTTTGGTATATTGACAAGCTAGAAGGGTATTAATGCCTGTGCTTGAAACATTTGTATGTATGTATGTAAATCTCCTAAAAGGCAAGTACCTCCTCCATATGATCTGAACTGTGTTCTAGAGAAACCCACTGCTGCCCCCTTTGAACCAGCCTCCAAGGCTTCTCTGAAACATTGTACCTGGAAAACTGTACTTGTGGCTCTCACAACAGCCAGGAGAGTGTCTGAAATCCAGGTCCTCATGGCAACACTCCACGGATCCAGTATTGGCATCCTGCTGACTGATAGAGCACAAGAAGGAGGAAGAGATACTTTGTGCCTTTATTTTGATTTCTTGCTTATTTACTGCATTCTGCACTTTTTAGTCATTTTAACTTAATTGCATGTATTTGAACTGTATTTGTTTTAAAATTGCTACACAGTCGTGTGTTAGCCTGCATTGCATTTTGAATTGTATTTACTGCATTTTTAGCTTATGTTTCTGTAAGTAAGAAGCTTTGTTTGTTCTCTCTCTGCTCCCCTCCTTGTTTTATGCATTCCTGTGACTAGTCTAGTCCAGAGTTGCTATATCCAAGACTGTAAGTTTGAGTCCCCACAGGCCTTTCTGTGTTGGAAGGAAGCCTTCTAGTTTATCAGTGGGAGTGGTAAGCTCTAGGTAGAATATCTACCACAAGAGGAGTGGTTTCTGGCCTAGAAATTGTAGTTTATTGGCCGTTTGGGCAGTTTTTCCGACCCTTTCAACCTTCTGGCTTAAAAGCCTGTGTTTGCATGGGTCTGTGCTTGTTTAAGCTCCACGGATCCAGAATTGGCGTTCTGCTGCCTGCAAGAGGACAAGGAGAAAAAGACTTTAAATGCCTCCTTTTTGATTTCTTGCTTATTTACTGCATTCTGCACTTGTTTTTAGTCATTTTTAACTTAATTGCATTTATTTGAACTGTATTCATTTTAAAATTGCTACACACTCATACTAGCCTACACTGCATTTTGAACTATATTTACAGCATTTTTAGCTTATTTTTCTGTAGTAAGAAGCTTTAAGTTTGTTTTCTCTCCGCTCCCCTCCTTGTTTTCCGCCTTTCTATGACTGGTCTAGTCCAGATACAGAGGTGCTGTATCCAAGACTGTAAGTTTGAGTCCCCCCAGGCCTTTCTGCATTGGAGGGAAGCCTTCTAGCTGATCAGTGGGAGTGGTAAGCTCTAGGTAGCCTATCTACCACAAGAGGAGTGGTTTCTGGCCCAGAAATTGTAGTTGGCCGTTTGGGCAGTTTTTCCATCCCTTTCAACCTTCTGGCTTAAAAGCCTGTGTTTGTGCGGGTTTGCACTTGTTTAAGCTGCGTGCAGCGCCACTGAGCTGAGACAAACTTTTATTGGTGCCAGAAAGTATGCTGTTCAATTTTTCCCTTAGACCTTGCTAGTTTTTTTCTCTCTCCAGCTTCAAATAGCTTAATCGCTTTGCACTTCAATAGTCTTTTGTAGCAGTTATTGTAGCACACTTAGGTGCTATCAGCACTAGTTGTTTTACACAGTAACAGCAACAGTACTTATTAGTTATGGCCACCCCTCCTGGCATGATTAAAGGGCAAATTCCTGTGCTTTCTCCTGCTAACCTGGTGCACTTAGGCATTCTGAGGCAGTGTAGCAACTGCCTCATGTATACAGACAGCCTTCTCCTCTTACCTCCCAACTCTCAGACTTGTGAGAGATGCACTTATATCACCAAACTGGAAGCTATGCACTCTCCAGCCAAGGTCAAGAGGAGGTCAACACCTGCACCACACCACATGGAACACACAGCCCTCCAGAATACCCACTATCATAGTTCACACATAGGAACACAAAACCACACACCCATCTTTGCAGAGGCTGTCAACAGAAATTTACCCAAACAGCAGAGACCTCCAAGGTAGAAACGCACTCTAATACCACAACACAGGCACACAGCTCACCTCCACAGTGTGTCCTTCAACCTAAGCCCTTAAGGCAAAACACTTTGCCCAATATACTAATCTTAGGAGACTCAATAGTGAGGCACACAGATGTCCCACTCACTAGGTTGAATAAGGAGAAGTTAACAGTTGTCTATCAGGTGCCAGGATCCGCCACATAACACATGCACTCAGGTCACTCCACAAGAAGTACAAGTATGACTCTGTCATTGTCCATGTGGGTGTGAATGACCTGAGATGCACCTCCTTGGACTACAAGAAGAGAGACATGGAGCTCCCTGACTGTGTGGCCCAGGCAGGTATGACCCTAGCCCCTGAGCAGTATCTGCCATCACCCATAATGACACTGCAGTACAAGCAGAAAATGATAGACTTCAACAATTGGCTAAGTTTCTGGTGTCATTCTAAAGGGATCCAGTATCTGCATGGGATGACATGATTGACAGACCTCGATGCTTTCCCAGAGATGGCCTGCATCTGTCACCCCTGTGATTCCAGGTACTGGCTAAGGCTCTTGCCACCCATATAGTGCCTTTTTTAGGCGGTGTTCTAAAGAACAAATTTCTGTTGTAACAGCTATAAAATTCAATCTGAGGGTCATACTTCTCAACTTTAGAAGTCTAATTCTCAAGATGCATTCACTTAAAGCAGTCCTCAGAATGGAGAACGTTGACGTGTGTGCTGTAATGGAGACCTGGTTTAAAGTGTCAGAAAGCACTCCTGCGCTTCCAGGCTATAATTCTTTAAACACCTTTCGTTCCCGGAACATAGACTGAAGCTCCAAAGTTGGTGATGTCTCCATATTCATAAAGGATCTGCACACCTCCAGACTAGTAGCCCAGCATAATGCATTTGAGATGCTTCAGGTACAACTAACATTGGGTAAGACTGCAATTCAGGTCAAACTCTCTTATAGGACCCCAACCATGTCCTTAGACTCTCACTCCACATTCCTAAGCACCCTGGAATCTATCAAGGTCCAGCCCAATACTCTCATACTAGGAGACTTCAACTTACCCCTCCATCAACCGGGAAAACTACTCGTGTACCAGTGCACTGGCCCAACGCTTCCTGGAATTCATCAGTTCCAGTGCCCTGGACCAGGTCATTCTGACCCCCTACTAGAGAAAGCAACAGCCTTGACCTGGTTGTCACTAACACGGGCATCCATTGCTCTACACCAATAGTTTATTTCTCCCTGGGTAGATCTGACCACAAACTAATCACCATGGAAATATACATCTCACCCACACCACCCGCAAAGGTAACAACCGTGAAAACTTCTCCAAAGCTGACTTAGGGCTCCTAAAAACAGAGGTGGCTAACTTCACGGCACCCATACCAATGGAAAATAGCTGCATGATTGCCAAATCATACACCAGTGCCCTGTACGAACACGTACATAAATGCATGGAACTAGCTATACCCAATAGAACCAAGAAGGTCTCCTCCAAAAAAAGGAAGCCAATCTGGTGGTCACCAGCCATCAGTAAACTCTTCAACAGAAGGAAGAAACTATTGCAGAAAAAGGTGAATTCCCCAAGACTGGAAAAACTCCCTTATTAGCCTCAACAAAAAGTTGAGATCCCTTATCAAATCCTAAAGCCAGCTATGAAGGCAGAATTGCGGCAGACACTAAAAACAACTACAAAGCCTTCTGTAGTTATATCAAGAACCTCCACGGCAGTACCCAGAATTGCTCTGAGTTATAGCACAATGGTACCTGCTATACTGAGCCAACAGATATTGCCAACATACTGGCCGACAGATTCAGTGCCAACTTTACCCGCCACCCCCCCCCAAACGACGAGTCACAATACTGGAAGAATGCCAGGCACCCAGCATTTTTGCAGCACAGGTAAAAGCTGCATTGTCCAAGGCCCAAGAGTACAGCATCCATGGGACCTGATAATATCCCTGGCTGTGTTCTACATGAACTACAAAACGAACTGGCACCACATCTGTGTGCCCTGTTCAGTCACAGCCTTAGCTCAGGCTTTGTCCCTACCGAATGGCGTACTGCTACAGTCATCTCTCTCCATAAAGTGGGAGAGACTACAGACCCTAGGAATTATCACCCCATTAGCGTGATGAGTGTGATATGTAAAGCTGTGGAGCGCATCATCATGGACCTGCTCAACAAAGATATAGGTAATTTCCAAACTCTAGACCATGCAATTTGGCTTTGTTAAAGAGAGATCCGGCCTGCTTAACCTGGTTGACAACTTCAAATCCATCACCAAGGCTGTGGATGCAGGTAATGCAGTACACACAGCCTACCTCGATCTGGCCAAGGCCTTGGATACCATTCCTCATTCAGGAATTATTGATAAACTCACCAAACCTAGGCATCAGCCACTATATCACTAGGTGGGTTGCAAATTGGCTCACAGATAGGACCAACAGAGTGAAAGCAGTGGATTCCAAGTCAGACTGCCGACCAGTCACTAGCCGAGTCCCACAGGGATTGGTCCTGGGTCCTCTCCTGTTTGGCATCTACTACTCAGAAGTCCAGGCCAACACAGAGGGACTCTGGCTGACCAAGTTAGCAGACAGCTGCAAGCTGGGAGCCATTATTAACTCCCCAAGTGATGCAGACATCCTACAGAAAGTCCTCCCTGAGAAAAATGACTGGTGTCGGTGCCATGGCCTTAAGCTTAATGCCAAAAAGTGTGTTGTCATTCCCTTTGGTAAAAACTCAGTTCCCACTAATTACCACATTGATGGGAGCCCACTGAACACTGAAGGTGTTATAAGAGATCTGGGCACCCAGGTTGACAGCAGCCTCTCCTTCAGTCACCATGTTGCCACTGTGGTCAGAAAGTCCTTCTATGTGGCACATCTCATAATCAAGGGTTTTGCATCCAGGAAGAAAGAGGTCGTCTTCTCTCTACTCATTCCTCATTAGACCAGTCATAGAGTATAATGCCCTGTTTGACATGTACCTCACTAGACCCCTGCAACTGCTGGAGAGGCTACAGAGGTACCTCAGGAAGAGGATCCTAGGCCTTAAACACATGTCCTACATGGACAGACTCAAGAAACTTCAGCTATTCTTTGTCTATTATTGTCTATTTAGAGGCGATCTCTGCTTGACTTAAAGCTATGTCCGACCCAACCCTGATAGAAATGGTACACCTAAAGAAATTCCAGTCCCCCCGCACCACATGCTCCAGAGACTTCAGACTCATTACCACAATCACCAGAACATGCTGGAGGGACAGGTTCATCACCCAGGGACTGCCCATGCTCTGGAATAGGCTTCCTATTCATGTCAAGCAGAGCACCTCGCTGGCCCTCTTCAAGAGAAATCTCGAGTGGATGGGTAACAGAAAGTTCATCCCGGAGATCACTCCAGTGGCTGTACTGGATACAGGCACTGGGAGTTAACAGGCTGCATCATGCCAGGGCACTTTTAAGGGCTAGGCTTGTGAAGGACTTAGGACCATTAGCCTAGTACACACCTGTGAACTATGAACACCTCCATTCCTTGTCTTCCACAAGGATAGAGTGATGAACTGTCCTTAAGTCAGGGTATTCACCTGCCCACCTTTTTTCCTCATCCCCAAAATGACAGTTGTGTCTTTTGGCTTTTCCCAGTTAAGGGTCACCACAGCGGAACTTGGGTCCGCTAATGATTGGTAGTTGATTTTTACGTGCCGAGTTACCATCCCTGATGCACAACCTTCAACGAAGGTACGCCCATTCACGCATGTCTCTACGTAGAAGACGCTCTAGCTGAGAATCGAACCAGTCAGCGTCTTACTGTGAGGCGACAACGCTACCGCAGCACCGCCACCGCGGTATCCCCAAAATGACAGTGAGAGTCTTATATTCCCTTGATGTTCACAGACAACATATATTTTACCTTGACAAGACTAAGGCCATTAGGAAATCAGACAAGCTATTTGTCTCCTTCCACCCCAGAGCCTTGGGAAAGGTGATGACATAGCAGACCATTTCTGTTTGGATCTCCAAAGCTATATCCTTTTGCTACACATTCCATGGGAAACTGCTCAAATCCAGAATTAAGATCCATTCCACTAGAGCCATTATGGGACCTTCTTCAAAGGACTGAACACTGCTTCCATCCTAGAGGCAGCTACTTGGTCATCTTTCCACACCTTCACTAAACACTACAGGTTGGATCAAGTCTCCAGATCTAGAGCAGGGTTTGCAAGAGTAATCCTGCATGGCTTCATGGAGAGTAGTTCCATACCACCTCCCTCTTCTTCCCTGTGAACTATGGCACTCACCCAAGAGTTTGAATACTGCATCATGAGAATAGAAGGACATAGAATAGTTGTTTAAAATCTTACCATAACCCTAGACGTCCTTCTTTTCCATGTTGCAGTATTCATTCCCTCCCACCTTACCCTCTTCTCTCTGTCTGAACTGTCTCTTTCTGGATGGCACAGAGCTTGTACAGCTTACTGAGACTGGGGTGTTCAGTTCTGAGGAAAGGTACATGCAGACATCACATGTTCTGTAGTCCTGTCTCGCCTTCATTCTTACATATGGGTTTGGAGCCGATCCTCTGCTCTGACTCTGCCAATTTCAAAGTCTCTTAGTTGGCTCGTGGCAAGGTAAGTATCATATAGTACATTAGTAAGAATCCCCAGATCTCATTTGTCGCATCTATGAGTTCAGAAGTGCTTCTTGCTTGGCGAAGTTGCATATTTTTCATTATTATTATTATTATTGTCTTATTGATATTTCTACTCATAAGATAGTTTAGTTTACATAGTCTTAGTAATAGTTTTTTCATAGGTGGTAAATAGTAGTGTGTGTTGCTAATTTTCCATAGTTATTGCTGAGAACTTGTTGGCCGTTCTAGGCCCGTTTTTTTGTTCTCCGAGTGGAATCCTTCTGTGTGCTAGTTTCTCACATAGCTTCCTATTAGCGTAGGTCCACATTTGGGTTAGGACCTTGTTATTTCTAGTTTTCAGTAGAATGGTATGTTGTGTGTCATTTACTATTATTGTCTAGTTTTGCCTGCTGTTTAATATTTACAATTTGTGGTATTTTCTGATTTAACTTCTTTCCTGTTTCCCGCAGCTAGATCTGTTTGTTAGAGGACCCAGTCCTCTAACTTTTCTGGTGTTTTTTTCCTTAACAGGACTAGGCCTGTTTAAGTTAGATGACCTAGTCCTCTGTTTGCTCATCTGTGTATGAGTTATCTTAGTGGGGCTAGGTCAATTTAAGTTAGAGAACCTAGTCCTCGGTTGTGTTTTTGTGTGTAATTTTTTCTTAAAGGGCGAGGCCCATTTAAGTTAGAGGACCTTGTCTTCTCTTCTGTCTTATAGAACTTCCATTTCTACTAAGACACGTCGAAGAAGTCCAAAGATCATAAACCTTCGGGTTTTAAAAAGTGCTTTAAGTGCTCCCAAAAATGTCAGTTACTGATGGGCATAGTAATTGCGTTTACTGCTTCGGAGCCATTCACCTACAGGAAACTTGTTCTTTCTGCCACTCCTTCAGCTCCAGAGTTCTCCAGAAAAGGAAAGGTCCAAAGATCATAAACCTTCGGGTTTTAAAAAGTGCTTTAAGTGCTCCCAAAAATGTCAGTTACTGATGGGCATAGTAATTGCGTTTACTGCCTTGGAGCCATTCACCTACAGGAAACTTGTTCTTTCTGTCACTCCTTCAGCTCCAGAGTTCTCCAGAAAAGGAAAGGTCTCCTTAAGCGTTCCTTCGAGGAGGATTTAGCCAGCTCGTCATCATCCGCCAAGTCTCACTCAAAGAAAGAGAAGGTCAAGTCGGCAAAGAGACATTCTCCTGCACCGACTATTTTGTGTGAACCTCCTTAGAAAACTTTAAAATTGGATAACCCTTTACCTCTTTGGCTCTACTGTCCTCGGAGCCGGTCGAGGTTATTGATGTTGACGCTGCAGTGTCGGCCCTAAGTCTTTTGGAGCCGACTACTGAGAAATTGCATCGGAGCCGGTCCAGAAAGCTATTGTCAGTCTCCCCAACTTTACGGTCTCCCATTTTACAGAGATCTAGGTCACCTACCCTTTCATCCAGATCCTCCCAAGAGCCTTTCGGAAGAGGATGTAGAGAGAGTAGTGCTTAAACTTTTGAAGTCTGCTTTACCAAGATTGTTGCTGGCCAGTTGGTTCCGGAGCCATCTAAGACCATTCTCCCTGTTGCTGTTCCTCCCATGAGCCGTGTTGATCCTTCGGAGCCAGAGATTTTGGTGCCGCTTGTGGAACCCTCAGTTCCAGCAACCCTTGTGGCTGTCTCTGAGCCAAATTCTGCTCCGACACCTTCGTCGCCATCCTTGGTATCTAGGAGGCGAAGCTCACCAGTCGGCCCCGACAGGGACGCTTGGAACCGAGCCTCGTCGGTGCCAAGCCTACCTCTTGGTGCATCGGCCAGGTTGGGACTCGGACCCTACATCCATCTTGGAGCCGAATGCTACCTCCTTTTCCTTGGAACCAGAACTGTCCTCAGAGCCGGAGAGATCTGCATTCGGGATGATGAGGACCGTGCTGTCTCGGTCGTCAGCTCTGCACAAGGGTTCAGATACTCTTCCCCCTCAAGCACTGACCTCTGTCTCAGCACCATCTCTCTCTCTTGACAGCAGAGACCCACATCCTCAGGAGCCCCTGTTGGGTTCCCCAGTCTTCAGAGACCTCCCCTGAGTTCCATTCTGAGGAGCCCTCTCGGAAGAGGACATGCAAGAGGAAGCAGGTAGACTCCCCGGATGAGTCCATCACCTCAGATACTGACCTCGAGGAGTCAGAAGGGTGCCCTAGGTCGTACTCTGATATCTCCTTTGTAGATATTGTAGAGATCCTAAAGCAGAGAGGCGGCTGGCCCACTGTCACCCTTTCTGATGAGGAGTCCGTGTACCTGAAGGCTTTCGGATCTCAGTCTTCAGCCTCTTGGGTGTCTCCACCTTTTGATGAACTCCTGGACCTAGTTAGTCGAAAGGTGTGGGAAACTCCTGATGCCGTGGAAGCAGTCCCCAGAAGACCCAACACATTTCTCTCAGCTCCCAAAGAAAAAGAGTTCTTGACCAAAGGTGTGCCTGTAGATGCCATGGTGGTGGCGGCAGCCAAAAAGAAGGAACTAGCGGAGACTTCTACATCTGTCCATCCACCGAACAAGGAGTCTCGAACGATGGATAGATACGGAAAGCGTATCTTCTCTTCAGCAGCTTTTACTCTCAGATCGCTGAATTACCTCACACATTTTACTAGGCTTCAAAGAGATCTCCTAAAGGAGCTGGGAGGTACTCCAAGGTACATCAACTGAAGGAGTCCATGAGAAAGTTACTGCTCAGTTGTCCACCTTAAACTCCATTGTTAACTACTCCATGAGGCTGATCTCTTATGCAGCCAATGGAGTGAGTAGGGCAGCGGTTTCCCTTAGGAGACGGTCCTGGATCCACTTATGTAATTTTGTGGAGCCCTTTAAATCTTCTTTTACCAATGTCCCCTTCGGTTCCCCTTTGTTTGGACTAAAGGTAAAAGATACACTCACCAGGTGTGAACAGGAAGGGAAAACTCTCTCTGCCATGAGAGTACATTTTACTGTCCCTTCTAGACCATACCCCAAGGGTCAGAGAGGCGGGAAAATGTGGTTCAAGAAATCCCAGAGATTTTTCCCAGATGCACAGGGTGACTTCTCCTTCAGAGGCAGCGGAGGAGGAGCTAATGGTAGACGTCGCCCTAGATGTGAGGGGATCCACAAAACCAGGGTGGCCGCGATTCCTTTTGTGGCTGTCCCTATCAGCATTACTGATGTGGGGCCCAGCTGTGCTTCTCTGGAGCCAGTCGGGGGTCGCTTATCTTTGTATCCAGAAGCCTGGCTCAACATCACCCAAGACAACTGGGTACAAAGAATAATCACCAGAGGCTACTCCATACCCTTCTTTCTTCCACCCCACATCCCCAAGAAGATCCCAGATGTTCCACCCAATCACAGGGATCAAGCAACCATAGAAGTTCAAAAGTTGCTTTCAAAGAGAGTCATCCAAACCGTCCCCGCAGACCAGATAGGATTCGGAGCTTACTCCAGATTCTTTTTAGTGCCAAAATGAACAGGGGACTGGAGGCTCATTTTGGACCTCAGCAAACTAAACGAATCAGTAAAAAAGTCCCAAGTTCCGAATGGTAACCCTGCAATCTATACTCCCTCTATTAGGGAAAGAGAATTGGATGTGCTCCATAGACCTCCAAGATGCGTACTACTACATCAAAATGGACAGAGCATCAAGGAGTCATCTACGCTTCTGGCTGGGAGACGGTCTTTACCAATTTCATGCTCTGCCCTGTGGTCTCACCACAGCCCCCGGGGTGTTCACCAAATGCATGGCAGTAGTGACAGCTCACTTGAGATGTCATGGAGTCCAAGTGTTTCCGTACCTGGATGACTAGCTCCTGTCCGCCACCACCAGGCACCGACTCCTACAAGCCAAGGATTCAATCATTCAGCTCTGCACCCAGCTAGGAATTATGATAAACTGGGAAAAGTCTGCCTTGCCGTCCTCAATTTGTGACTTTTATAGGTGCAGAAATCGACACAGTCACCATGATGGCTCATCTTCCTGCAGACAGAATTCAAAATCTCAGGCAACAGATACACAGCTTACTTCCTCAACAAAAAGTCAAGGCCAAGACAGTGCTGAAACTTTTAGGGACTATGGCTTCTACCATAACTGTAGTTCCACTAACCAGATTGCATATGCGAATCCTTCAATGGCTACTTTTTTCCCAGTGGTCTCCAACAATTGCCTCTGTCTCATCATATTCTCATAACGGAATCTTGCAAAAAGGACCTTCGTTGGTGGATTCAGCCCGATCAGCTGACGACAGGAACACCCTTCCTTGCCAACCCGTTGCTACTGTAACTTCAGATGCCTCCCAGATTGGAGGGGGGGGGCATTATCTAATCAGGACTGTCCAAGGCACATGGCAAGATCATGAGGCTCACCTGCATATCGATATCCTAGAGATGAGAGCAGTACTACTAGTGTTGCAAGCACTTCACGACTTTCTTCCTCTAGAGACGATATCAATCCAGTCAGACAATGTCAGTGGTATGGTATCCAAACAAGCAAGGAGGAACCAGATCTTACCCCCTATGTCGAGAGGCTCTTCATGTTTGGCAGTGGGCGATATCTTCCTAGCGCTTTCTAGTAGCAACGCATATCCTGGGGACAGCCAATGTGATAGCCGACAAGCTCAGCAGGGCAATCTTGATGTCGCACAAGTGGTCTCTTAATCAGAAAGTAGCGGAACAGCTTTTCCGCAAATGGGGGCAGCCTTGCTGTGATCTGTTTGCCAGCCCGATCAATGCCAAATGCAGCAGCTGCTTCTCCCTTATCCCCCCTCCGGGGGAGTCACTGAGAGATGTACTTGTTCACAATTGGCCTCCGGGACTTCTTTATGCATTTCACCCATTTCCGCTCATATCGAAAGTGATCCAGAAAGCAAAGTTCTTGGGAAGCAAAATGATTCTGATCACTCCTTGCTGGCTTCGTCAGATTTGGTTCCCCTTTCTCTGGCCTCATCTTGTAGACAATCCATGGACTCTGGACCCAGTTCCAGACCTCTTGACATGTCAGGCTCCCTTCACCCTTGCCTCCACACCCTCAACTTGACAGTGTGGCTGCTCCACTTCCATCCCTAGTCAGGCTTCATGATTTTTCACCTACAGTGACCCATATCCTTGCATTTTCCTGGGTCTACTTCATTTCCCCTAAATTCCATTTGCCCAACACCCATTTGCCTGAGACCAAATGACCGAAATTTAATTCGACCGACACTTCATTTGACCAACAAGTATTATTGCTAAGAAAATGGGATATGCCCCCTTCCCCACTGCAGTGTGACCCTGGAGTTAGAATATATAGTTAGGGGGGGGTGTGGGGGGCAAAGCCCCCCACTTAATTTCATATTATAATGTTTAGATTTGCTTTAATATTGCTTAGTAACACAAAAGTAAGTGGGGGGCTGTGCCCCACACACCCCCCTAACTATATATTCTAACTCCAGGGTCGCACTGCAGTGGGGAAGGGGGCATATCCCATTTTCTTGCCAATAATACTTGTCGGTCAAGTGAAGTGTCGGTCAAATGAAGTGTCGGTCAAATGAAGTAGACCCGTCTACCCACAAACCTTCCACAAGGAAGTTATACGCTAGCAAATGGAAAAGATTTTCTATCTGGGCAAAAGAGAAAAGTGTAGATCCTTACACAGCATTCATCCCCTTGGTGTTAGAATTCCTAACCAAACTTTTCCATCAGGCATCAGCTGCCACTACAATTAAAGTTCAACTGGCAGAGATATCAAATTTTCATTTGGGACAACATGAGCCTAATCTGATGGCTCACAGATTATGTAAAACCTTCCTTAAAAGCACTACCTTGCTGAGACCTCCTTTTCAGGAAGCGTTTTCTCCTTAGGATCAAAGTTTTGTTCTGTCCAAACTTACTTCCCCGCCTTTTGAACCCGCGCATTCGTGTGAACTGAAGTTTGTATTGGAAGACCATTTTTCTAATAGCTATTACATCCACTAGAAGGGTGTCAGAGTTGCAAGCACAGTCAGTCAAACCTCCTTACTTGATTTTTCATAGACAAGTTTCCCTTCATACAAACCCTTCCTTCCTCCCTAAAGTTTGCTCTCAGGCTAATTTGAACCAAACTATCGAACTGCCTGTATTATTTCCTAATCATTCAAACAGTGTAGAATATAAATTTCATCATCTTGATGTTCACAGACAGTTACGGTTCTACCTACATAGAACTAAGGAACTTAGAAAATCAGACCAATTGTTCGTATCCTTTTCTGAAACTAGGATAGGTCTTCCAGTCTCCAAAGTGACTCTGTCTAATTGGATTTCCAACTATATCTCTTTTATTTACTCTTCCAATGGAAAGAACCTTCTGTTTAAAATTAAGGCTCATTCCACAAGATCCCTGTTCACATCTGCTGCCTTTCAAGCCAATGTTCCAATTGACAGTATTTGTTCAGCAGCAACTAGGGTTGCCACCTTTTCAAATGCCCAAAGTGGGACAATTGTGGTACAAACATCAGATTTTGCAGGCAAAACATACCCATGGCCAGTACAAAGGACATAACTTCACTTTTTTGCCCAAATAAAAGCATATTCTTGTATAATTGTAGTTGCTTATTCTGTTTCTTATAACACTTGCGTGTTTCAGATACAGAATAACTGTTTCATGCAACTATTATATAAAATATCGGAAATAATTTTGCCCTAAAATCTCAGGACATTTGCCATTTTTACAATTTTTTTGCAGGACACAACTGCCCAAAGAGGGGACTGTCCCTCACAAAGTGGGACAGGTGGCAACCCTTGCAGCAACTTGGGCTACCCGTCATACCTTTATTACTCATTACAAATTGGATTTGACCTCCAGGGTTAGAGCCTCCCTTGGTTCCACGGTTCTTAGGTGTATATTCCCGTGAGCCACTCGAGAAAAAGGTGCTAGGGACACTGTCCCATATGTAAGAATGAAGGAGAGAGATAGGACTACAGAACATAAAGAAGTTAAGTACTCACCATAATGTTCCATGTTTGTAGTCCATCTCGCCCTTCATTCTTACGAACCCACCCGCCCACATCCCCATCCTTGGAGGATCTGGAGACAGGATAGTATTACCTTTGGTAGGGTGGAGACCTATCATCTTTGTTGTTCCTTCTGGATAACCTTTTATGTCACTCTTTTAGTCAGCAGCAAACAAGATCTGGGAATTCTTACTAGTGCACTATGGGATACCTACCTTACCACGAGTCAACTAAGAGACTTTGAGCTTTGTAATCGGTCGAGTCGGAGCCGAGGATCGGCTCCGAACCCATATGTAAGAATGAAGGGCGAGATGGACTACAAACATGGAACGTTATGGTGCGTACATAACTTTTTTTTTATGGCCCCCTCTTTCTGGGCCAACGTCAGACATTCTACATACCTAGCAGTGACTACAAACTTTTGTATACTGGCCCGGACCTTAAGGTAGCAAGAGAGGAAAATCCAAGAGTTGGAATACTGCAACATGGAAGAGGATTTGCATCTATGGTTATGGTACAATTTTACACAACTATTCCTCTTTCTTCTTAGAACTTTTGATAGTAATCTGTTCAGGTTATACATGGGAAGCCTATTTTAAAAAGCTCTACATGAGCTGCTAGTCTGTACAGGAGGAATTTTTTCACACCAACTTGAAAACTATAGCTGCAGTTGCAAGAGCTGTGGCTTACCAGTACACATCTATATCAACAGACAGTACCAAAGTGTTTGTAGCATTCAAAGCACTGGGGCACAAAGTCTTGTTCGCTTCCAAATGTTATTTTGGAAGAGACCCATTGGGAACAAGCTGTTTCACACTGGAGTTTTATTTTGCCATGCAACAGAACATATTGGCTGATTCTCTAAGAAGGAAAATGTCCCTAGTACAGAAACAGCAACAGGACACTTTGTATATTTCACCAAACTAAAGATAACTGGAGCACACTCAGTGTAGATTTTCTGCTCATCCTAAGGCTTAACTTTTAAGAATGTATTCTAATTCACCACCAGCATGGTTGGAGGCTGGAGGACGTTTCCTTTCCTTAGATCTGATTTATACACCCATTCAAAGTCCTTTAATTCAGAATCTTCTGAAAGGAAAAGTGGATAAGACAAAATGGACTCACTATATCTGTGTTTTCAACTTGCAGTAGACTAGACCCTGTTAAGAGACTTTTATGTCCCTCAGCCTTTCATCTTAGAGGACAGCCTAGTAATTGTAATAGTGGCTTGGGGTCATCAGACATTTTTAAGAATCCTGAAAGAAGCCAAGACAGCATTGAAGTTATGCATTCAGACATGAGAGATTTTTTTGTATGACCCTATTCCAAGACTGTTAAATTATTTTAGCCATATTTTTCAAAGTTAATCTAGTCTACTATTAATTCTAAGTACACGACTATGCGATATCAAACAGTCTTGTTGGATTTCCTCATATGACAGCTGATCCTTTAGTTAAAAATTTACTGAAAGGAATTCTTCATTTAAGAACTGTAGAAAGGCAAGCATTACTAACTTAGGTTTGAACTCTTCATGCTGCAAAAGTTAACTTTGCCTTTGTTTAAAACCAGCAGATTCAGTGGACTTTGGTGCCTTTCTTCATGGTGAAGAATCTCTGGATTGTATGCTTTGTTATATAGATCCCCTTCTCCAGTCACAAAAAAGCTTATTAGTAAAATTCTTGGACTAGTTTGTTCAGCTGTTTTATTAATTTAATTTTACCCCAAGTAGCAAAATATAAGAGAGAATCTTTTACATATACTGGATGTTCACAAATAAAATACTAAACCAGATGGTCTTTTTCTTTCAAAAGCACATCATTTTTTGGTCTCTTGTAGTATGTTGCCTTACGGCACCTCTTCCTACCCTCAGTCTGCACTTTTGTTCCAGTGGTACAGGAGCCGAGAATTCCTGGCCTAGGAGAGAGCCCTATGGATCATTTGTTCCTGCTCAGGAATACTGACTTGTCCCTCCATTGTGGTGTGAGAGTCAGGTAGTAGAGAGCAGGCCAGCTTGCTAGTTCAGTGGAGCAGCCTACCCTCTCTCCCCACTGTGAGCACACACACTTCAGCTATACGTTGCTGTCTTTTGAGGAGAAGCAAATGCCTCCGCATGTCAGGTTCTCCACAGTTTACAGTGTGACTGCTGTCTGGCAGCCTAGGCTCAGTAGGCTCAGATTCCACTGGGTGGCCTAATTTTCCATCTAGGTGTCATCCATGGTGTGAGCCAGAATGACGCCCCCCCCCCAATAATGAACAAATTGGCAGAGCTCCCTGCCTACCTTACTAGTGGGTGTTTACCCTAAATTTAATGCTGCCTATTTCCCTTGCCCTAACCTTAGACATTACTTTAGTAAAAACTTGTGTGTAGCACTGCCGGTATTCTGACGACTTTGAGGCTAGGGTTATTGGAGGGGGGGGGGTTGTGTTAATATCATGAGATAAAATCGGTTTAATTTCTCTATTTTTTAGTTTATTTATTGCTTTCAGTATTCTTTAAATCCATACATCTTATTTCAGTGTTTTGAGCTCATCATTAAAAATGTTCAATCATACAGAATACAGCTCTATACATATATATATATATATATATATATATATATATATATATATATATAATACACACACGTCTCTTTCTATACATGTATTTGTAAGTAGGTGTGTGTGTACATGTAAACATATATCTATATATATGTATAGGTTTACCTTTGAAACGTTGAAAATCATGTTTGTGAACCAAATGCCAATTCCTGATTGTCGAATGTCACGGGAGTTCGAAACTCAGCAAATTGAACAACAGATTCGCTGAATTTCGAACTCTGATGTCAAACACAACATAATCCAGGGGGGCTGTGCCCCCCACACAAATCCTGCTTTAATATTCTAACTCCGAGGTCACACTACAGTGGGGAAAGGGTCCATTTCCCGATCCCCACTATAGTGCACTCCGCACCCAAAATTCAGAATCTGCAATGAGCGAATGTCAATGTGAATTTGCTCATTGCACATTCTATGCATTTTTTTTTCGGCTTTCCAAAAACTTGAAAACATACTTCCGCACAACTGTATTTCAACAATATGATTTTCCACCTTTCAGACGTAAACCGTGTATGTATGTGTGTGTGTGTCTGTGTATATATGTATATATCTGTGTGTGTGTGTGTGTGTATATATATATATATATATATATATATATATATATATATATATATATATATATATATATATATTTGTTGTTGTCTTTCTGCTTTTCCCGGTTAGGGGTCGCCACAGCGGAACTCCTGTCCGCTAATGATTGACAGTAGATTTTCATGAACTCCGAGGTGCCAGCTCGACGTTCAACCTTCAACGAAGGCACGCCCATTTACACATGTCTTTCGAACGCCCACCCTACTGCAGGGAGGACAAGCAGACTCCAAACAGAAGGCACTCCCCGCACTCCGGCCGAGAATCGAATGGGAGAACCTCTTGCTGTGAGGCAACAACACTACCGCTGCATATATATATATATATATATATATATATATATACATATATATATATATATATATATATATATATATATATATATATGTGTGTGTGTTTATGTGCATCTGATGTTGTCCACTTCAGTTCATTAACCTGTGCGTAGTATTGGTTCTGATACTCTGAATCAATCGGCCACTTTCTTTCCAGTTTGAGCTTCCTGATTCGAGCTCCTGCTTCCTACCCATAATTTCCCGCTTCCCCAGAATACCTCGGATCTCATTTGCCATGCTTCAACTTAGCATCAAGTTCCATCCATCTTGAGCTTCTCCTAATTAGAGTAAGTGTAAGTTTCTTTTTGTTCTTCCTACCTGGTACTCTTTACTTATTTAATTCTTTAATGCTTTAATTCTTGAAGAATAGCTTCCTGTATCCTTCTGTGTAGTTTTTCGTGTTTCTCTACATTAAGTTTTCTCTCTTCCCTATTTACAAAAAAAGAAAAAAAATCCTTCTCCTGTCCCTTTCTGTTCTTTGTTCTTTTACCTTGGCTGATCAAAAGCCTTTAGGGTTTAAAAAGTGCATTTTGTGTGAGTGGAAGATTCCTCTATCTGATGCCCACAGGGAGTGCATTCACTGCTTGGGGTCTAATCATTTGGAAGCCCCTTGCGATATTTGTAGGGCTTTCCATCCCTGGGATCTGGCAGATAGGAGGAGCAAACTGGTGTTAAAAGGTTTGCTCCCTCCCTCCTCCACCTCAGAGATGCCTTCTATTTCAGGAGCTCAACCCCCTTCCCGGAGACCTTCTCCATTGTGATCCTCTGAACTGCCGAGAAGAAAGACAAAATCTTCAGAACTGACTCTGCCAACTCAGAGCTCAGTTGCCACTGCTTCTCCTCCGCCCTGGTAATCTTCTGTTATTCCGGGTCCGAATGGTGCTTCCATGCAATTGGCTCCTGTGGTTTCGGTGCCTGGGTCAGTGCTGTCAAGTCATACATGGAGCTCTCCATCCCATTCCCCTTGGAGATCTTCCAAACCTCCATCCACCACTTCTGGGTCTTCCTGAAGCCTACCTTCCAAAGATTGTCAGCAAGCTCATGAGGCAATTTCTTGAGATACAGATCCAGATGAGGCTTGTGTCTGTTCCGTCCACATCTGGATCCATGAGAGTTTCCTTGTTCCAGCTGGTAACTCCTTCTCCAGTCCGACCTTTGGTTTTGGAGTCATCGGTTCCTTTGGTTCCCTGTGCCGGGGTGTCAGAGCCTATAGAGATTTCTTTTTCACCCCCGGCTTTCTCCCCACCCTGCTCGGCTTCATCAGCTTCGGTTCCAAGCTTGTCTCAGAGCCATAGGGTCAAGGTCAGTTCTGGGGGGGTTGATTTCAACTCCAAAACTTTCGGAGCCATCTCTTCCCCTCGGAGCCTTGGCCTTCGACAGCTCAGCTCAGACTCCTCCCGTGGAGCAGGAGGTTTGAACTCTCCTGGAGGTGTCTGCTCTGGTGGTCTCAGCTCCAGTGGGACAGCTCCAGATGGTTCAGAGCCCTTTGTGTTTGAAGTCATGGAAAGGGTTTTGTCCGATCCTAGGAGACCCTCTGCACTTATCACTGCAGAACCTTCCCCTCCTCATGCTGGACTTGTGTCCGTAGTCTCTGAGACACTGTGTGGACAACCAGCCCCAGAAAGCCTTCACACCCTCCCCTCAGTAGATCCCTAGGCTTCTTCCAACACTTCCCCAGAGCACTCCACTGAGGAGGTCCCTTGAAAGAGATTGTGCAAAAGGAGGCACATTGATTTCCCTATGGAATCACTCACTATGGATACTGATTTTGAGGAAGGAGAAGGGTCTCCAAAATCACCACCCGATGAGGTTTCCTTCAGAGATATTCTTGAAATCCGTTGCCAGAGGGGCGGTTGTTATGCCCAAAACCTTTCCCTGGAGCAATTGGTACTGTGGGATGCTTTCGAGTCTGACCCATCTACTTCCTGGGTGTCTCCCCAGCTGACCCGCTTATCCAGCTGGTTTCATCAAGGGCTTGGAAGGAACCATACAGTGGAACCCATCCCCAAATGTGCAGACAAGATTTAAAGTGCCTCTGTTGACAAATCGTTTTGGACCATGGGGTATCCCTGTAGATGCCATGGTTGTTGCAGCAGCTGTTGACAAATCGTTTTGGACCAAGGGTATCCCTGTAGATGCCATGGTTGTTGCAGCAGCCACCAAGAAGGAACTGGCTCAGGGAAAGCTCCCCTGTCCACCCCCCAAATAGAGAATCATAGGCATTGGAGGGGTTTGGAAAAATAATCTATAGCTTATCTACCTTTGCACTCAGGCCATTAAACTGTTTGTTGAACTTTACCTGGCTAAAAAGGGACTTAATCAAGGAACTTTCTAACTCTGTCCCAGGGTCCATGTTTTCTGAGGAAGAGGAGTACTTTTCCTCCAGGCTGGCTACCCTACATTCTTTAGCAAATGCTTTCATGAGGCTAATCTCTCATGCTGCAGAAGATACCTCAAGGTTCTGGCATTGCCATATGGCATTATGCCTGGATGAGCCTGTGAGATTTTTGCAGAGCCTTTCAAACAGTCCTTTATTATTGCCCCGTTTGATGGCTGCACCTTGTTTGGGCCCACAGTCCGTGATACTTTATACCAGAATGAGAAGGATGGTAAGACCCTGTCTGCTGTCGGAATCCATTTTTCTACACCGCAATAGACCTTTTCCAGGAACCAGTGTGGGAGTAATAAAATGTGGTTGCGGAAGTTGCAGGGTCCTTTCCTTGGACACTCAAGGAGGCTCCCCCCTTAGGGCAGAGGGGGGGTATAGACAGAAAGGGAGGCACCACCCATGTGGCAAAGGGGGTTTGCAAAATCAGGGGTCATGGGAAACTTTCTAGGACAAGCCCTTCCAGCGATCCTGAACAGTTGCTCGACTGCTGTCCTCTGGAAGCAGTCTGGGGACATTTCTCCGTGCACCCAGAAGCCTGGGAGGCCATCACAAATGATAAATGGGTGCTACGGATCATATCTAGAGGATACTTCATCCCATTTTCGAAAACTCCCAAACAAAAACATCGCCTTCCTGATGATCCACCAAATCAGGAAGTAAAAAAATTGCTGCAAAAGTGTCATCAAAGCGGTCCCTCCCCTATCAAGTTGGATTGGGTGTTTACTCCAGATTCTTTAGTACCCAAGAAGACAGGGCAAGTGTGACCTATCATGGATCTGATCTCTCTAAACAAGTTGGTGAAATTGAAGTTCAGAATGGTTACAATTCAGTCTATCTTACCTGCCCTGAAGATGGGAGATTGGATGTGCTCTGTAGACCTAAAGGACACGTACTACCATATAAAAATGGACAGGTGCTCCAAGCGTTTTCTGCATTTCAGGCTGGGAGACTATCACTGCCAGTTCAGGGCATTTCCATTTGGTCTCACCACGGCCCCCAGGGTGTTCACCAAATGTCTAGCAGTGGTTGCAGCTCATCTCCAACTGCAAGGATATCAGATATTTCCAAATCTGGATGACTGGCTTCTGACTGCTCCAACAGGCATCTACTCCTTCAGGCCAGGGATTATTTTCTCAAGTTGGCCCCAATCCTGGGGATAACCATCAACATACAGAAATGTCCGTTGGACCTGGTACAAGCCACAGACTTCATCGGGGGCCCACCTGGATACAAGATTATCTTATGCGTACCTCACAACAGACAGGGTATCAAACTTTAAATTTCACATCAGCCAGATTTTGACCATTCCAGAACCCCTGACCTATCTAGTTCTCAGAGCATTAGGCTCAATGGTGGCCACTATAACCCTTCTGCAAATTGCGCATTTTCACATGCGGGTATTACAATTGGCCTTAGCGGTCCAGTGGTCACTTTTCAGAAATGCTTTGAATTTTCTCATCAGTCTGTCTCGTGTGCAAGGAGTCTCTGCTTTGATGGCTTCACTCTGCAGAAGGTACTCAAGGGCTCCCATTTGTTCTTCCATCCCTGAACTCCACGTTGACCACAGACGCCTCCCAGTTTTTTTGGGGGGAAGCATTGTCTGGGTCGGACAGTCAAAGCCACGTGGATGCCCCAAGAGACCAATATTCCTATCAATGTACTGGAGATGAGAGCGGTGGTTCTAGCATTACAAGAACTGTACAGGTTTCTACCTTTGGGGACTATTGCAATCCAAATGGACAGTATGTCCGTGGTTTGGTATATCAGCAAACGGGGGGGGGGGACCAAGTCTTACCCCCCCATGTCAATAAGCAGTGAGTGTGTGGCAGTGGGCGATTTCTACCAACCACTTTCTGGTAGCAATGCACGTTCTGTGGGAGTCCAACATATTAGCCAGCAGGCTCATCCAAGTGATACTGATGCCTCAAAAGTGGTCCTTAAATCAGTCGGTGACATACCTCTCAACTGTCCTGAATAACTCTGTTTTTACCGAGTTTTGGGGTCCCAATAATGGGGTGCCATGATTCCCGAGTGGCACCCCATTATTTCCGATTTTTCGGATCTATTTTTAAAATTTCGCAGTTTCGAAGGTGACATCACGTGCGCGATGATGTCAGCTTTGTCAGCATTCCACGTGTCTGTTTGAATAGGAGTTACCACGCGTCTAAGATGGATTTACAAACACAGGATTTGCTTTACTTTCTGCTATTCGGGCAGAGGACTGCCATTTCTATCACAGGAGGAAGATTTTACTAAGCCAGCCACACACATCTAAGGTGTACTTCTGCTGTTTGGGCAGAACACAGGATTTACTTCATTGGACTTCAGCAAATGCACTTTTACCTGCTGAGTGCTAAGGTAGGTATGTGTGTATGTGTATGTATGTATGTATGTGTGTGGCAGTCCTCCATTATGGAGGATAATAAGTAAAAATAAAAGAAACAAAGTGATTTTGGTATATAAGAATAACAGAAAATATGAAAACAGTGAAGTATTTTTTCCAGTTCCTTGTTTTCAGCATTTACAAACAACAAAGCAATCAAGCTGTTACTTAGCTTCCATGAATTTTACCTAATGTTTGATATTTAAAATGAAAAAGAAAAATTGACAATGCATTTTTTTAAGCAGTGAAATGTGTTCATGTAGATGCCCAGGTTAACTATGATTTGCCTGTGATCTTCCTTCTTTTTAACATTGAGGACAAATGTAGAGTTCATTACTACTAGCATGGAAACAATATGCCGTCTGACTTCCAGAATCTATTACATGCCAAATTCAAAAGCATGGATTAATTTTTGAACACGTTTGTATTTGATTCTCTTTTATAAAGAGCTTCATATAGAGCAAGTCATATTTTATTTGGCAGTTAATTGCTATTCATAACTGTACTGAAAAGTTATGAAACCCTTACTAATCATAGCAAGCTCTGCATCTAAGCACAATATGCCCTTCATTGTATAAGATATTCACTAGAAATTATATTTTATTTTTCTATAAGTGGAATAGAGCAGCACTGATCCCCTGGAAATTTCACAGGCTGATCCAGGGGCATATGGAGTAGGGTAGGTAGGTTAGATAATGTGCAAAGAAACTACAACAAATGTTATAGTTAAAAATGTGGTTAGTCTTCTACAAAATAACATTTCTGTAGTCTCTTGTTAAGTACAACAGAAGTAAATGATTACAATACTATATTTATGTACATTTTATTGTCTGTGGTAAGACAAAAGCTAAATATGAAAAGAGAAAAAGTAGTCTGAGAGGAACAGAAGTTAGTGTAATAAGAAAGGAAATGGGAGATGTATTATCAAGATGGTGAAGCAGCTGTACTGTGAGCCAAGATGTATTAGTCGGGGTGCATGTTTAATGGAACCCTTATTTTAATATAATGTGGCTGAAGCTGTTAGTGTAGTAAGGTCAAGATAATTGTTTCTTTAATTTAATGTGTTTGGATATGTAATTCTTGAATTGTGGCTGGCATTTGGTTATGAGAATGGTTTCTTTGAGGCTGGAAAGAAGAGCTTCCCAAAGCTAAAGGGTATAATGTAAAAAAAAAAGTCACTGCAATGGACTTGACATGGTTGGGGAGGGGTGATTGTTAGGAGGGTCCTATGGAGGGATTTGGTCTTAGAAGTTTTGAATGGTGAGGCAACAAGCAAAGAATGGGAAATAATCTAGTCTGAGCAGTTTAAAAATTAGTGGTCCAAGTAGCAACGTGTCTTTGCTTTTTAAGTAGACATTTGGCCTAAAGTCCCTAGCCACCATCACTTATGAATTTGTCTCACATTTTTGTTCTGTTCCTCATTAGATCTCTGGTTTTCAGGAGTAGTAAAACAAAACCTTTTATTCTAGCAATTTTCTAAGTTTATAAGATCAGTATTTGAAATGTGTCCCTATTTTGGGGTTGTATTCCCCCATTATTGGCTTTATGTATTTTTGTGCTAAGAGATTGAGAACTATGGGGAGAAGTGAAAACTGAATTCACTAAATGACAGCCATTTAAGTTTGTCTTCCTGTCTTTCAGGCAACAGCTGATTTAGCTTAATGGTATGTTACTATGACTGGAGTGTACAGGGTTCTGAATTCAAGACTTGGCAGTGAAATGTATGATGGTAACACAACATTTTATGCAAGCAACTTTCCAAAATTATAAAAGCAATGTCTAAAATGTATTTCTGGTTTTTGCCCCCCCCCCCCCAACTGAAAATAAGTGCAATAAGCTGTGCAACATGCCTATGGCTTACACTACTGTGATTCCTGTGATTCTGTATTTTCATATATATATATATATATATATATATATATATATATATATATATATATATATATATATATATATATATTGTGTGTATGGAAGTAGACTGTTATGGAAATATTCTGAATAGGGCAGTTTTGTCATTATTGGTGCATGTAGTTTGCTTCATTGCCTCCTGGAAAAATGTTTAAACAATGAATTTAAAATGCGCTCTAACTTAAGTCTAACAAGTGTGCTGTATTATACAAGGAATACAATTTAATAAAGTCAGGAAGGTGTATCAAAGAATGCATGAATGTTTCTTGCTTTGTGTGCATGGGGTCTCTGATTTGAAAACAGTCCAAAGGTAATCTTTATCCACCACTGGCCAGATGCATCGTAGCAGTATGCATCCACAGTTTGTTTACAGGAACATTGTTAAAGGACAGGCAATGAGGGCCTCCAGGTACAACCCTACTTCACAGGGATTTATACAGGACCTTGATGACCTGTATACTCGACTTTCTCAACGTTGTTATAACAACATTGAGATTATGAAGGGATTTGATAGCGTCCAGGGATCCAGACAAGATAGAGCAGCACCCTATTTTTCACATCAGGGGAACATCAGTAATGAACTCACAACACCTAGTACTTATACATCTAGTGGTGAAGCATTCACTATGTTTTACACCACTGATGCTTGGAGAATTAGGGAAGTAGTTCAAAAACATTGGAATGTCCTCACGGTTGATAACGATGTTAAGAAAAGGGTTGGTGACATTCCGTGCTTTAGGTACAAAAATAAGAAAAACCTAAAGAGGATACTGTGTGATAAAGAGAGATTAAGGAAGTCATCCACTAACAGTCCGTCTGGTACTCGAATATGTGGTAAATGCAATTTCTGTTCATTCATCAGTAGTGAAGTGACATTTGTTCATCCAGTTAACCATTATACTTATCATTTGAAAGCTCATGGGAATTGTTTATCAGCTAATGTGGTGTACATTGCCACATGTGAGAAATGTTCATCATTTTATATTGGGAAAACCAATAGATATCTGAAAGACAGAATACGAGAGCACCTATATGCGATTAGGATGCGACACAGTAGTAATGCACTTGCCAAACATGTTCTTGAAACTGACTCCACACACACGTTTACTTTTAGGATTTTAGAACAGATGCAGGTGAACATCAGGGGAGGAGACATAAGAATGCATACAGAAGGTAGAGAGAATATGTGGATTATCAAGCTCAGATCAGATGTACCTCCAGGTTTGAACGCTAAACTGTCTGTTAAACCATTCCTAAGGATGAGGAGATTAAAAGCATCTTAACAGGTACACAATTTCAAGTTTGGTATGTTCAATTGTTTAATTTTAGTTTTAAAGAAGAATAACTATTTCTTTTTACTTTTGTTTTAGCAGCATGCTGTCTTAACAGTCATCTATTTCCAAGTTTGTTATTTGGCCATGCATTTTTGACACTATGTGAACTATTCTGTCTGGCAGATTAATGTCTCACTTATGTTATGCTTTGTGGTTGTTTTTATAACTCAGTAGTGATTCTTTTAATTGGAATTTCTTGCAGAGTTGTAGTGACTTAATCAGTTTTAAATATTTTTAATTGTTTAATAGATAGGGTGGAGTTATATCTCTCGCCCAGGATGTATATTTAAGCACTGTTTTATTTCCTGTTTTATATCCATGAGTCTGATGAAGCCAAGTGGGTGAAAGCGCTTACTCAATAAATGTTACATTTTATTTTATTACCATATGCTCAGAGGTGATTGATTTATCTACATGCTATGTTCTCTCCTTCGTATCTGACTTTTACCATTGTTTAGTTCTTTTATTGGGATACATTTGGAGGAGAGTTTACTCCACTATCACAAGTTTTTTTATTTTATGCAAGCAACTTTCCAAAATTATAAAAGCAATGTCTAAAATGTATTTCTGGTTTTTGCCCCCCCCCCCCCCCAACTGAAAATAAGTGCAATAAGCTGTGCAACATGCCTATGGCTTACACTACTGTGATTCCTGTGATTCTGTATTTTCATATATATATATATATATATATATATATATATATATATATATATATATTGTGTGTATAGAAGTAGACTGTTATGGAAATATTCTGAATAGGGCAGTTTTGTCATTATTGGTGCATGTAGTTTGCTTCATTGCCTCCTGGAAAAATGTTTAAACAATGAATTTAAAATGCGCTCTAACTTAAGTCTAACAAGTGTGCTGTATTATACAAGGAATACAATTTAATAAAGTCAGGAAGGTGTATCAAAGAATGCATGAATGTTTCTTGCTTTGTGTGCATGGGGTCTCTGATTTGAAAACAGTCCAAAGGTAATCTTTATCCACCACTGGCCAGATGCATTTTCTTTGGATGTGGTGTGGGTTTCAATGCTTTTTCAATGAACATGAGTTTCAAGGGCAGAGAAGTTTTAATGCCAAGTCTATTTTCATTGTTAGACAGTATTGTTTTGTTTAGCAGATATCTATTAGTGTTTGCGCATTGTGCTATAAAATGTAAAAAAACTAAAATCCAAATAATCATTGTAGAAGTAAAGCAGTATGCACACATTAGTGTTTATGGTAAATGGGGTGCAATAGCCAGGTAATGGGACATTGGAATGGCTGCAGGGGGACACTGGTGCTATATTTTGGTTCTGTTCTTCAGTTTGCGTTTCAAAGTTGGTATCCCACAATTCCAATGGAGTGGGCGAAGTTTAATTATGTATGCAAATTGTACGTTAATCAGCATACAGATTTGTACCTATTTTTCATGGTCCTTGTCCAGATTTTTGAAGTTTCCAGGTTGAGAGGTATGGTCGGTGGCAGATGTGATCTTCCAGAAATGGGGTCATCTTTGCTGCAATTTCTTTGCACCCCTTTTCAGCAAAAATGCAGCAGGTATTTTGCCTTGATCCTGCCTTAAGGACAGTCCCCCAGGGACGCTGTTGTCCATGCTTGGCCCTCCGGTCTTCTCTATGCCTTTCTCTACCATTAATTCCCAAGTTCCTACAGAAAGCTCTCAGGTTGCGAAGCAAAGTAATCCTCATTGGCCTATTTTTGACCTCGACAAACCTGGTTCACATTTCTTTGGTTTCACCTGGTTTGCCCTCAGTTGAGATAGGATCTGAGTCCAGATCTGCTTTCTCATCCGTTAGGGCATCCACAGCCAGACATTCAGGGCCTGAAATTAACTGCATGATTTCTCCACTTCCCATGATGGCAAGATTTCCCAGGCTCTCTTCCCCATTCGAGAAATTTTGGTTTCCTCTTGTAGGTTTTTGCACAAAATTTGCAAGAATAAATGGAAGAGATTTTCCTTTTGGGCTGAATAGAAACAGATCCTTTACAGCCCAAGTAGCAGTCATACTAGATTTTTTGGCTTCCCTTTTCCTTTTCAAGGATGGCTCTAGTTATTCTACTATGAAAGTCCAACTAGCTATATACAATTTTCACATTGGTTTTGATTCCTTATCCCTTGCTTCTTCTAAATTCAAGGGCACTTTTCTGCTCCAACCTTCGATGGAAGATCGTACTCCCCTGTGGGATCTGACTATAATTTTGCAAACTTTGGTCCACTCCCCTTTGAACCCTCAGTAGTGAAGGTGAATTTGAAATTTCTCTGCCTGGTGACTTTTTTTTTTTTTAGTAGCTGCTACATCTGCTCTTTCGGCAAAATTTCAATATTTGATTTTCTACAAGGACAGTGTGACCCTGCATACTAATCCTTCTTTTTTAGCCAAGGTGGCTAAGCAGGGGAAACTTTAATCAGTCCGTAAATCTTCCGGTCTTTTTTCCTGATTAGCAAAACAAAGGGGAATACACTCTTCATTTGCTCAGTGTACTTGGGCAGCTTTGTTTTTATATACATACACCCAAGCCCTTCAGAGGAATTATGATCAGTTGTTCATCTTTTTCAGACGCAGAGAGAGGTAGAGCTGTTACCAAAGTTACGCAAGATGGTTGAAAGACTGCATTTCCTTCATCTATGCTTTCAAAAATATTCCTTTATCAGGATTATTAAAGGCCCATTCTACAAAGGTCTATGGCTACTTCTCAGGCTTTTTGGTCTAGAGTCTCAATTGAAGACATTTGTGCTGCTGCTGCTGTTTGGTCAAATCCCCACACCTTCGTTACTCATTAAAATGTGGGCATCATATCCAGGAGTAAAAGTGCCTTTTGTTTTGCTGTACTCCAGAATATACTTCTGTGTGGCCACCCTGGATTCTAGTAGCTGGGGATTCTGTCCCACAGGTTAATGAATTAAAGTGGACAACATCAGGTAAAGAAGTTATGTTCTTACCATAATGTTCCATCTGTGTTGTCCATCTTCATTTCCATTAACCCCCCCTTCCCCACTCCAAGATTTTGGGAAGCCTGGTAGAATTTTAAAGGAATCTCTATTCCTTCTGTTGAGCTCAGGATGTTCTTTTCATAGATATTTATAAACGTATTTGATCTGTGTGTTTAAGTGTATGATCATGCTCTTTATGTGGTGGTCTTGTTGACAAACTTGATCTGAGGTATTCTAGTGGAGCAAGGCATTATGGGTAGGGAGTCAGGAAGCTCAAGCTGGAAAGAAACTGGCTGGTCGGTTCCAAGGATTGGAGCTGATATCCACAGGTTAATGGAAATGAAGATGGACAACACAGATGGGACGTTATGGTAAGAACATAACTTCTTTTTTTATAATTAAATCTTGATTTTATCATAAATTACTGTATTGGCATTTTATGTGGATTTATTTCTTTGCTGACAAGGGAATCTAAGTAAATGTTTGTTTATGCTGTTTAAAAACGTTTGTTTGATTTAAGGGCATATGTTTGATTTGTTTTTTCCATTATTTAGACAAGTTCGTTTTACTTAGAACTGTGACTGTGTATGCTGCTGTTTTACTACACTGTACAGGTTGTAGAACAGGGCTTAGCACATTTTAATTCTACTGTATTTTATCCAGTTTAGCCTTATTTGCTGTGTACTTCTAAGAATCAGTAAGTAAGACTTGACAGAAGGGTTTTACTCCTAAAAGTTTCTTGCCTGCAGTGCTCCAAAATATGTTACCAGGTTTACCTTTAATTGTGTCATCCCCTCCTTTCAGAAGAATGAGACACAGTTTGTTCTTTTTTGGCTTTATTCAAAGATGAATAATGGCAGTAGCCAGGAAAATGGCTTTTTTTCTGATACGAGTACTAGTCAAACAGCGGGAGTTTTTTATAGCCACTAAAACAGTGGGTGGGTCCATTGGGCAAGCTTCTAATTGGATGAAAGCCATGGCATGTAGTTGGACAAGTCTTATTAAATATTAGTGACCAATTAGGTTCTAAGACTTGCCATTTGTAATCAGACCCTGTTGTGTAGTGAGGGAACAGTTTCTAAATATATCCAAATGTGTTAACAAAATATTTAAACAAAGGGTTACCAGTGTGTAAAAGAAAGCACTTTTGCATTATGTGCTTCCTCAGATCTAGCTTTAATAAAGTACATGCAGTAGTAAAATCAGATTATTTTAAAGGTGATCGATGTAAAAGGTTTAATAATGGGTGAATTAAGTGGAACAAGCCTTGTTTCAAGATTGAAGTGCCTACTTTTTTTTAACACTTGTAACAACTTAGAGAAATAAAATCCAGTAAGATTCATTAATGCTTTAACTCTCAATTTGATATTATTGGTGAGTGTTCATGCTAGTAACAACTTCCATGGGGCGTATGGAGGTCCATTTTTGCATGTTTCCAGATTCTAGTACTGTAACTTTATTATTAGTATGATAGGAAATTTAGTGAGCACAAAACTTACTTTAAAAACATTCCAGAAAATGTCACTTAGTTAAAACAAACTCAAAATGACCTAAAAAAGATGACAAAAAGATAACGATTACAAAAATAGCTTTAATAGTAGCTTTTGAAGTTGTTCCCTTAAGTTCTACATGCTTTGAATGGAACACATGGTGTTTAGCCTTGGTTTTTGAAAACATTAAGTCAAAGTTGCCAGGCAAGTTCTCTGTTTTCCAAAAAATTATTTAGTTTGCCATGGAGAAGTTCTCATTCCAGTGTTTCCAGGACATGAAATGTAAAATGCATGTGGTTTGGGAAGTCAAGGCTGTGTTTGTCTAATACATTCTTAAGAACATTTAATTTAATGTCAGAAATATGGTGTGCCATTTGGATTTTTCAACAGTTGATATTTTTTTTTACATAGAAACGTTCTTTTAACTGTCCTAACAAAAATACTGCAGCTCTTCTAGAACTGACTGCAGTACTGAAATGGTCATTTACAGGGCACAGTGTACACTTTTTCTTATTCTGAGTCTTGACTTTGTGTTCTGGTAGAAAGCCCATTCTTTTTTCTGTGTCTGTCAGACACCCTAGGAAGATAATTCTTTGAGAGGGTGTGAGACAAGACTTTTGTAGGTTTAACTTGAAGCCAGATGAGCTAGAATGATCGAGACTTTGTCTAATGATTCAAAACCCCGAAAACAGATTCTGCACAAATCGGCAAGTCATCCAAATAATGGAAAATGTGGACATCCTGGGTCCTGCAGTAAGCGATCCCTGGAGCCAGGCAGTTTGTCAATATTTGAAGTGCAGTGGATAGTAGATGACGGTAATGCAGAAAACTGAAAGTGAGTCAGGCTCACCAAATCTCAAACATTTCCTGAAGTTGGGAGCAATTGGAACATAAGCATCTTTCAGTTCTAAAGTCAGCATGAAATAGTGGTCTGGAAGATGGGGTAGGACTCTCTGCAAGACAAGTTTTGTGAATTTGGGTACTTTCAGAAAGGTGTTTAGGTAAGACAGATCTAAAAGTGGTCTCCACGATCACTCTTTTAGGGTATCAAAAAGATTTTGGATAAAAATCCTTTTCTTTTCTGTGGCGTAGGAACTGGTTCTATAACCTCTGCTTGGACCACACAAGTCACATTTTTTAAATCCAGAAGGTTTGGATCCTTGGGTAGCTTCTTTGGACATTATCTACCACAACAATAAGCACAATACAGTAACGTACAATATGCTGAAGTTATAGAAATCAGAAACCGGAAATCTACAACTCTACAATAACTAGTAAGACTATATTTTAACTTTTTTATTTTTTAAACAGCAAAAGAAAAGGTAACAGAGAAGGTAAAGGAAGGGGGAGAGCCTCTAAGTTAAATGACCAACTCCCCCGACTGAGGAGAGCCTATAACAGCTACTCCTTACCAGACCGGAAGAAGGAGGGAATAAGGGGAAGCCCTCTAACTGAAAAAGGCTAATGGCAGGGGGGAATCCTCTAAGAAAAAACAATTTGAAAGGGGAAATAGGCCTGGAGAAAAAACGATGGCCTAAACAACAACAATAACCAGAAAAGCGGGGATAGGGATGCTATAACACTGCTAATCTACAGAGAGAATTCTGAAGAAATATCAAGTTTTAAAGACGGAATATAATAATAAAATACAAAAACTTAGCCTGAGCCAGTATCCTGCAATCTCGAGGCTTCAAGCAGCAAATGAGATCTGGGTAACTAGCGGCTAGGCATGATGGGATAGGGTCTAGCCTCGAGCTAGTGGAAGCTCTCGAGCTTTAGAATATGGCCGAGTTGGAGCCGAGGGTCGGCTCTGAACCCAACCAACAAGAAGGAAGGCGAGATCAAGGACAACAAACATGGAACATTATGGTGAGTACATAACTTCTTTTTTCCTAGTGTCACAGGTGCCGGGGATTCCCTTGAAGGGAGGAGGGTTTTCTGTTGACTGCCAAGAATATCCTGTCTGAATTACTCTGCACACCCATTTGTCTGAGACTATATTTAGTCAGCTGCTGGGCAGAGTGAAAGCCTAGGAGAAGGGAAAGGGGAAGAGGGACAGAAGGAAGGGACAGGATGCCCAAGTCTCTGCATAATTGCTCTTTAACAGGGGAATGACCTTTTTTTGGGGAAAGGAACCACTTTTATTTGATTTAGAAACATTATTCTCTTGCCATTTCCTCTTGGTGCCCTGACTTTTGTTAGGCTGGGACTTTTGTTTGTTCTGCCCTTTAAATTTGGATACCGTGTAAGGGGCGAACCTTGTGAATATGAAATATTCTAGTACCCACACATCAATTTACCTCTGTCTTCCCATTGTTTGAGAATCTGGGTAGGAGCAGGACCAAACACAGATTCAAAACTTAAAGAATATTCAGAATCTCATTTTTTTTAATTAAATCCTCAAGAATTCTATGTAACCAAGCATACCTCTTCAATATAACAGAAGTGTCTGCATTTCTAGAACTTTTCTGCACATTCCAAGACATGTTCTGAAACATGAGTCGCATTAAAAACAATTTCTTTCATGTATCTCTTCTGTTCAGCAGGTAAAGACACGAGAAAGTCATCTAAACTGAAGGAAAATTGTAAGAAATTTCCACATAAAATGCTAATAATTTAACATTTTAAAGACTAAATTACTGTACTGAGACAACTTTTCCCCCTGAGATTTTAACCACTTGCCATTGTTATCCAGTCATGTAGGGTTTGAAGCAGCCAAGGTCCTCTTGTTAGAGTTGGCAGCTGGAGAAACAACAGCTAGGTCAAGATCAGAGTACACCTTGTATTCCCCAAATAGCCGTTTTAAGAACTGGTTCACTAGCCAACAGGGCCTTACAATTTTGTAGACCTTTTCTAAGGCTGGTAACAGAGGACAAACAGCAAAAACGTTTGGAATCTCATCCTCAATAAGATCATGTACTCTGCCAATCACTGGTGTATGTATAGACTGCTTCCAGTTGGCTAAATCTCTAAACTTGGCTATCATCTGTGGAAAGATGAACACTTGCTTGAGTTTTTGACCCTGTTCACCTTCCAAGGAATCAAACTGGATGGACTCGAGAGTGTTTACTACCATCTGCATCAGAGGCCCAATAGAAATCTGTGGCTGTAGACTGATCTTTTGAGAAAGTAGCCTCAGAGTGATAGGGCTTTGAAACGGTCTACATAAGACATGTTAATTACACTGTGTATTCTTTTAGTGAGAAACCTCTGTGGGCATTCCAGTTGTTGGATGTGTGTTAGGTACATACTAAGGGAGTCGGTGTAATCAGTGATAGGTCTGATGAATGCTGAATACAGTGGAACAATGACTTGCGTGAGCCTAGGTGCCATACCTTTTGTTTATAAGTTGCTCAGCGTAGAATAATTTCATCACTACTGTAGACGATTGATGGTCAAAGGCTATGTTACTGTCTGTGTTCCCAGGTCCCTGACTACTGGGTCGATTCTCAGGGGATTGTTGTCAATCTGATAGTTACCAGATGTATAAGACTTCTAGAAAGATACTACTGTGCAGTTTTGGCGGCGTAGTGGATAATGTTGCCTCATAGCAAGAGGGTCTCCGGTTCAATTCTCAGCTGGGATGCCTTCTGTGAGGAGTCTTCATGTCCTCCCTGCATTTGAGTGGGTTTCCTCTGGGTGCTCTGGTTTCCTCCCACATTCTAAAGATGTGATTGGAGCAGTTCTTCATGGGCCTTTGATGAAAATAGGCTCTGTCCTAGTCAGACTTTCCTAGTCAACAGATGTTAAATAAATTTAGTTTTAGTCCATGGCTCTGACGCAAGTTATTTGTCTATGTTAGCCCTTCCTGGAAAACATTAGTGTCAGTGGGGGATTTTGAAACTGTCACCTGCAAATTTGGTCGGCTAGAGGCTGTTGACATTGGTCTTGACCTCGGAGAGCTAAATGCAAAAAAGTAGTGGTACCATGACAAATTCCTGAATGACTCCGCTTGTGAATGGCCTCTTTTTAGAGGTGGACTCCCCATGTCTGACTTACTGGGTCCTGTGAGCCTGCCTGCTATCCACCTGGTGACATAAGGGTTTGTACCTAACCTATTGAGTTTGTCAACAGCCCCAGAGTGGGGTATTGTGTTAAATGTATTGGCCAAGTCAAGGTAGGCAGTATGAAACATTTTGCTCACTTCCATTGCTTTTGTGACCTTCTCAAAGAAGTTCACCAGTTTGAGTAGGCATGACCTGCCCTTGACAAAACCGTATGGGTTGGGTCTAGAGTATGGAGGCTTCCTATGCTATTTTTGATCATTTCTGATGATTCTTTCCATGGTTTTGCATAGGAGAGTAGAGAGACTTAAGGGTCTGGCTCACATTTGATTGTTTTACACATTAATCCATCTTTCACAGCTCAGTTTCTTCCTGAATGTACCCAGAATCAAGCCGCCAATCTCTAAGATTTCTTTCTGGTACCTAAATACATGGAATAGAAGATTCTGCATACCCTGGATGTGCACAGTCAGCTCAAGTTATTTCCTTGACAAAACTAAGCCCTTCAGGAAAGCTGAACAGCTGTGTATTTCTTTTTGAGGGGTTAAGAATTGTCAACCAGACGCTAAGCAAATTATTGCTCATTGGTTGTCCTTACTGCTGTTTTTTTCCTACTCCCAGCATGATAAATTTGTTCCAGGCAAGTTTAAGGCACATTCTACTAGAGCCGTATCCTCTTTGGTGGCATATTGAAAAGGAGTGGACTCTGGAAGCATTCTAGAGGCAGCAACTTGGTCCTCTGTTCATATCTTTACAAAGCACTACACACTGGATTCTTTCTGAAGTTCCAGAGCAGGCTTTGAGAGCACCATTCTCGAGAACTATTGGATCCTTATCCTTCCTTCTGTTAGACAGGGTAAGCTTTGGGAATCAACTGATATGCCACTGAGGCAGTGTGAGTGATTATCATAATACAGTTGCATAAATCCTGCAGTAGATGTTTGAATTTCACTCTGCCTCAGTGACAGCACCCACCTACAACCCCCTTATTTTATATATATATATATATATATATATATATTACTTTTGTTTGGCTTTTGGTATTTGTGTTATTTTTTGGCTGAAAAACTGGTTGATTTCAGGTAACTCTTGCCTTGTCTTTCTTGGTTCTTCGCAACAAAAGCCAGGTGTTGGGCTTCCTCTGATGGAAGCAACTTAGCCAATCCCCTATCACAGGGAGTAAGAGGAGGAAATTCTGAGCTTAGGAAAGCTACTGTTGTGAATTTGTGCAGGCACAGAACCCATATGCCACTGAGGCAGTGTGAAATTCATATACCTACTGTTACAAGTAAGTAGGACTTGTGTAGTTGTACTTCCCACTACAGAATGCATCAATTTTTACCAATTTTTAAATTGGGCCTTATGAAGTATTTGGGTATTATTGTGAGGCCTACAGTGACATACTCATCAGAGACAACATATAAAGTTGGATTTGCAAGGATACAGGAGTATTTGGGATACGGGAAAAGATTGTTGGATAATAACCCCACAGTGGTTTGTTCTCCCATTGATTATTTATGTAGCATCTGGGGTAACCCTTGATAATTTCGATGAATATGTTGTCAAAAGTTATGTCTATTGCTGTTGCTTTATTTGGCATAATCCAGAAGCCATGGCCCAGTTGAGAGGTTCTGACATTAGCAAAGGGAGATGGTGGACTAGGGCTACCAGATTGTGAACTGTACGTAAGGCTGTTACTTGTTCTCCGTTGTAGGTTACATTGGGTTGAGTCTAGGACAGAGTGGCATAGGATCCATTTAGTGGAGTACAAGGGAATATCTGATTTCTGGAAGTCTTTTGAGTGGCCCAGAGAATCTGGATCTGATAAAAATTGGCTTTTGGATGGCATTTAATACAGAGTGTATCACTAGGAAAACTGGGACAGTGGTTGATCTTGCCGCTTTATTGATGCACTCAAGAATGAGGCTAAGAAGTTTTTACTTGAGAGATGGATGAAAGAGGGGAGGATAATATTTTTGGTAAGGAGTTATTTGTTGATGCCCAGTTTGTGTCTCCAGGTTTTTTTTTTTAACAGATTTCTTGTGAGAGAGAATTGAACCGCTTTTCATATACTAAACTACAAAAATTGGAGGGCATACTAAAGCTTTCTGAGCTGGGCATGAATGCTAGACGTGAGCTTGTAAGTGTTTGTAAGTTGCAGAAAGCAAGATCACCCTAGAAGGGAAGGGATTGATTAGTTCAGCATATAAAATCGTACAGAAATTTAGGAAACAGTTCACTAGTAAATAATAGGCCAATGTGATTAAGGGAGTTGGTGTTGTCAGATAGGTGAAAGACTATGGGAATTACTTCATCACCCCAGGTATGTAGCAAAAGCTCATAATTTAAGATTTTTTTGGATGGCAATGTCTTCTCAAGTTTTTTTGCATCAACATGACTAACTAGAATGTACCCTGCAATATCTCCATATTGTTGGTTGTGTCATCAAGCCATAAAAGACTGTGTTTATATATTTTGAGGATGCAATAAGCCAACACCATTTAAAGAGATTTCAGCAATTTCTTTTTCATCCTTAGCATACCCCAATTATACTTGTCTATTCCCCAAACACGCACTTTTTTGTTTGTTTGGGGTATGCAGAGTTTGAGAGGGGCAGACTTGTTCACTTGATTTTGTTGGTTAAGAAGGTTATTACTAAAGGATGGAAATCAGAGGGTTACCCCTTATGTTCCCTAGCTCAGTGAAATAGTAAGTCTGTGTTACTTAGAATTGTCATCATCTTTGGATAAATCCATAGGAAAAGTGCTTGGTAATTGGCTTATGTGGATATAAACTACTTGGTGAATTAGGATAATTGGACTTTAGGAGACTGAGATGGATATTGGTTTGGATTACCAGATGATGTGGGTTCTTCATAACACATATAAAGAAGAAAGAAAAGTTTACCAAATACTTGGTAGTTTTTAATTCCTTTTTTCTGTTTTTTTTTTCCTTTTAGAGCTGTTATGCAGCATTATTATCTCCAAGTTTCACTTCGAGCATCATTTTATGTTGTATTTTTGTACCTTGGATTTGAATTTTAGTGTGCACTACAAGCTTAAATATTGCTCTAAAGAAATATGGTTGATAAAAGTATGAGGAGGCGAAGGTTGTTCTGATGGTCAAGAAACACTTCATGGATGACAGTTGTTAAGACTATTATTTTGTCTTTGAATGGAGTATCGTTTTTCTTTTTATTCTTGATGTAATAGCTTTTGTTTATCATGTTTTGTGGTTCTGATGAGTAATAGTTGGATGTTCTTAATGTTTGTAATAGTAATTTATTTTGGGGAAAAAAGGGAAGGGAATTTGGGAATAGGGAGAAGGGTATAAGGGAGGAAGCAGGAGCAGACAAACATAATGTAGACAAACGCTGACATGTGCATGTTACTGTGTTTGAGCTTTAGCTGTGGTTACCTTCTGCTGAACCTTGTACATTTTAGAATCTAAGACTTCTAAGTAAGTGTTCTGTTATCTTAAGGAGATATTTGACATTGACACTACTACATAAAAAGACTGAGAGCAGATAACTGCCTGCCACATGTAGTCAACCCATTCTCTCCAGTGGGATATCCTATTGACTTAAACTTTTTGTTCTGCACTCCCAGCTAGTAAGAAGTGCCTTGCGTGTGTCCAGCGTACTCTTGGGTTCTGTATCCTGGGAGTGCAGAGTTTGAGAGGGACAGACTTGCTCATTTGATTTTGTTGGTTGCCAAGAAGGTTATTACTAAAGCATGGAAATCAGAGGTTCCCCCTCATGTTCCCTAGCTCAGTGAAATATTAAATAATCTGTGTTACTTAGAATTGTCATCATCATTCTCTTCAAGAAGTCTGTTTCTATCATTCACCGTCTTTTCATGTAAATGTTCTTTTTTTTTCCACCCTGCATCTTAGGATACCCTTATTTTTTAAGACTGTATTTTGTTCTTATTTTTTCAAAACAGTTTAAGCTTCCTTTCCCATGAACATTGCGTATTCACTTGTTTCTTTATGTATTCTTATGCAATTTGTATACAGTTTGTTTCCTTCTTCAGGACTCCTGAAGAATATACACACCAGTACCTTTATAGATTTCATTTTTGGAGCGAGCTGTCAGGAGACTTGACTGTTCATCTCAGTTTGGTACTATGTATAAATTATGTATAGTACATACACTATCTTTTTTTATAAAATTGTTGCCTTGCCTGTCCCCAGACTATAGATGCCTTTGCCTCTAATTTTCCGATATTTATAAGATGACATAGGTTTAAGAGTGATGGCAGGTTGTCTGAATATTTTTAACGTGCAACTTAAATAGGAACCTTCAGTCATAATTTGCCTTGTGCTTGTTCACCAAGTTTGCAGTCATTACTGATGCATGTATTTTTGATTTCAGATATTTAATGAACGTTGCCGGATCCACTACAAACCTCCACCAAAGAAGTGAACTGAGAAAAGGCCTCTGTTTGGCACCAGTAGAGACTTTTGAGATCGTTACTATAATAATTTTTATCATGACCAAGGCAGAACATTGTTTAATGATGCCATTCATGTGTTGAGCATGAAAAGATGAAGCAGGACACAGAGAAGTTGTACTCCAAACAGTTGTTTATAAGCTTTATATATGATGTACAAATTTTATAAAAATGATTTATAACAATTAAAGAATTTTGAGCAAAAAAGCAAATTTATTTTGTACATGCTTTGAATTCACATTTTTTGAGAAAAGCATTTTATTTTGTACATACATTGAATTTGAACAAAGTGAACATTTATGATTTAATGTGGTTTATTGTTTTATAGTAGTCTTAATATTTATTTGGAATGCTATTCAGGAGCACATTGGCTTTCAGTGCAACTTTCCCAATGGCTTGTGTTGGTTTAGATTTTGACTGTTCTGTACTGTTCTATTTTAAATTATGTGAAATTCTGAGACCATCAGTGTCCTGCAGCCTTTAAAGGACAATCTGTTTATTGACTGTGTTTGACTTTGCTGTTGTTACATGCTTGAGGATATTTTCTTGGATTTAGCCTCAAAACATGATCCTTCCACATCTTTGAAGTAACTATTTTGTGTTTTTACATTTAAAATTAGCATCTGCTAGAGTTGATTTCAGAGTACTCTACTATGTTTTGTGTTGTCATAGATTTTTCTATTTATGACTGTTTTAGCAAGTAATCTCCTTGTGAGAGAAGGCGTGCTGCCATTGTTCTGGACACAATTTACTGTTTCCTGTCTTTTCTTAATTGGCCTGTGCACTCTAGTTTTTTTAAACTCGTGTTTTTGGACACTGAAGCTCTGATTGGCTACATGAGCTTGCCTGAGGACATTTTCTTGAACTCGACCTTGAAATCTAATCCCGCTACACCTAGGAATTGCTGTATAGTGTGTGAACTCTTGTGAACTATGTTTTCATATTTGCATGTATTTGCACATTCTGATTTTGTAAAGAAAAAAATATTCTATAAGAAATGTTACTTCTTAAATTATTACTGTATAACAAGTCTCTTGTAGTGCAAAAGAAATATTCAACTGAGCACAGTAGTGCAGTGATGCAGACACTTGAACACAACTTTGCCAAGGCAGGGGCAGCTGCTACATAGTAGATCTATGTACATCTAGCGTATCCCATTTCACCTATTACTTTTACTTATTACTGCTTTTATGATATCCAAGCCAATTTGCTAGTCTGCTGTAAACTATCACATTAGCGTAATTTGTATGCTGTTTTGGCATTCAAGTCATATTGTCAGACTTTGTATTCATTGTTCAAAATGTTGCTGCTATTGTCTTTACCAATTTTGTATCACCATTTCTTGCTGATTGCATTGCAATCGAACTGTCTGCTGCTGTGGCACCCAGGCCTATTTGCTAGGCACTATATCGTATTCATAAATTGTGCTACTGCTATTATTATACTGTATTTTAAAGTGCTGTTATTACAACCTTCTACCGCTGTTTGCCATGCTAAGTAACTCACTGTGACATAATTATCTGTTGGATATTATGCCAGATTGCTTTGCCATTGTAATGGTTTTAAATCATTTGCTGAGGCTATCTTCATTGTAATTATAATTTCATTATTGCTGCTGCTACTACTCCCTTGTTGTATAAGCTGAGCAAGTATACAATTGAGCCTGACTTCAGCTGTAATTCTGAAGTTGTTTCAGTTAAGCTGGACATTCAAAGACTCTTTATAGCAAAGGTGTACCCACTGCTGTGTAAAAATGTACTAACCTACTTCACTTCTACCTGTAATTCACTTTTTACTTTACTGTACTGTCTTTGCTAGCACACCTTAACTCCTGTCATAATTAATCATTTAAAAAATTTTTCCAAACAGCAAACCTTATCCATGTGCTCCTTACACACTAGTCACTACAAACTATAAGGCCATAGTCTGTCTTTAGTGCCAGTTTCATAGCTCTTGGCACCCTGAGGCAGTGTAACAGCTGCTTTATCCTTACTTGCAGACATTTTCTTCTGCTACATGATTCTGTGTGTGAGGTACAAGCATTTATTAACCTTGGAGATCAGCCTATCATCTAACGTTATTGGCAGTACCTACCAAGTTATCAGTACTAACACCCATCTCTCACAGCCATGCCCACCTTTGTCTAAATCAGCAAATAACCCATCTTGTGTTTAAAATCCCTGCCCAAACCTTAACGGTCTCCAAGATGTCAAGTCAGATCTACAGGATATTCAGTATCTCAATTGCAAGTAAACTGCATCCATACTTGTATCCAGCAGTAGCAAAAGGGGGTCTCCAACTGGCAGGTCAACACTGTTAAGATATGGCTGTGCCAAAACATCTGGTAGCACCTTAATCATAGATCCACTCTATAGTGAGACAGACAAATGCTTCACTCACCGGTCTAAGCAAAGGCAAGGTGACTGCAAGCTGTCTCTCAGGTGCTAGAATCAATCATTTCACTAGATTCCTCAGGTCCCTTCATCCAAGGCGCACGCATGATTTGGTTACTGTGCATATGGGAGCAAGTGACTTGACGTGCAGTTCCTTGGATCATATGAAGAGGGACATGATAGAAATCTCAGAATATGCACCTGAGGTTTTCTGAAATTAGTCTTGAGCAACATCCAATCAGCAAAAGTGATGTCACAATACAAGCAAAATGATTGATTTTAACTTTTGGCTTAGTTAATGGTGTCATTCTAAGGAGGTTTGATACAAATCATCTTGGGACAATGATGACTGGCAGCCATATCTGCTTTGCTAGGGATGGCCTGCACCTCTGTCCTAATTGCTGTTTACTGTCGTATGTTGACCATCCCCCATCATGCCTTCTTGGGGGAAAAGTCAGTTCTTTGAAACTACCAATATAATCAAACAAAAATAAGACTATATAAAGGTAGCACTGCTGAATATTAGAAACCTAAATACAAAGTTGTACTCCTTTACAACCCTTCCTGACCCTCGAAAATATAGGTATCTGCATAGTTACTGAAACAGTTTCATTGTAGTTGTAGCACACCACATTCCTTTCAGACCCACTATGAAAAATGACTATTGTTGGAGGAAGTGTGTAGGTATTCATAAGAAGCCAAGTCACATCTAGAGTGCTGCTGCATATCCTGGTTACTGTCAGTAAAAGCCCATGTTATTTCATAGACAACTACTGTGCCCACTGTGTCATTTTCAACCCTTGAGGCAGATAAACTTGAATTCCTCCAGTTTGATCTTAACAGAATACTCCTTGTGGAATTTCAACTATCTTCCCATTAACTGGGAAACCACAGTTAAGTAGCACAGTGATTCCTAGATTTCTTAAATGCTAGCTGCTTTAGAACAAGTAATTCATCCCCTAACCAGGGGATCAAACATTGGATCTAGTCCTCACCAGTATAATCGTATTATGCTCTGCACCTGTAGTTTCCCCTTGATTTGTCAAACACAACCACTATACAATAATCACTGTGAAAGTAAAGCCCGGTTTACCATCAAACCCTTCTGTCTTTACAAATTGTTGTAAGACAAATTATTACTTATAGCTGAGGACCCCCCCCCACACACGCACACACACACACACACTGCTAAGTTTAAGGAATATTTCTGTGCTCACTTAAAAGCCTGAGACACAAGTATAATGTCAAGTTCAGGAATGAATGCCTATGGCATAACCATTTTGTAAACAAACTGTATAATAATATGAATAAACTTATTGCCCATAAGAACTGACTTAATACCCCAACGTCTAAAACTGTACTCATGGATTGTCAAAAATTCACAAGCAAAATCAAATCCTGCAGAGGAAGGTATGAATTTAAATTTGCAACCAATGTCAATAGAATCATAGATTAGTACTAGGCTAAGTGCACTTGTGGGCCATTTTAAGCCTAGCCAATTACCCCATGTGAGAATCAAACCCTGCACCTTGTGTCTGTAAGGTAAACAACTTAACCATTATGCCAGCCTCCCACCTAGCAATGAAAAAGCCTTTTTCAGCAGTATCAGAAACCTTAGACGCTGTACCCAGCTTGCACTAAGCTAATACATAATGACACATACTAATCATCCGGAGACATACCCACCATATTAGCAGAAAACTAGCTCAAACTTAATACCCTTTTCTCTTCCTAATTTCCCCTACCTTTTAGCGTGCCCACACCCTAATCACTTTGGAGGAAGTCCTGAGGGCTCTCTCCACAGCCAAAAACACTGGCTCTATGGGTCCAGATAATGTGCCAGGCAGCCTTCCTGTCAGCAATGAACACAACCTTATAGATTTGTTCCCAAACCTATCCAATCTCAGCCTATTCATGTATTCATGCAAGAGGTGTGGAGAGCTGTTTTAGTCAGTCCACTGCACAAGGAGGAGGACCCACCACAAATCCTGGAAACTAGCAGCCTATAAGCCTTATCAGTAAACCAGAACACCAACAAGCATAAACAATGCAGGCCACAAATAATTTAGTGCTTTCATCCAAGGTAAAAGGTAGCCAGCCACAGGGTGTACCTCGAGAGAGTGTCACAAAATCACATACAAGAGTGCCCAGCTTGCAACATAGGTAGATTTCCTTCTAGTAAAGAAATGGCACTGGGGTAGAATCAACAATTGCAAAGTCATCTTCAGTGAAACAGTCTGCCCACAGCATAAACCATTGGTTGCTACAATCAGTTGCAAGCAATGGTAAGAGAAGGCTCTTAGGTCAACGGAGACTAGGCTGAAGATCTGGAAGTTGCCTAGAGAAAATGCAGAAGCATTCAAGGAAATACTCCTGGCTCTGCACCTCTGGAAGAGGAGGAAATGGATGGAGTTGAAGAAGAATGACAGTGCTTCAAAACACCATGTGTGAGGACTGTAGCACAGATATGTGGCTGAGACAAGTATGGAAATAAAGTGCATAAGAAAAGCTGGTGGTGAATGCAGAAATCCAGGAAGTTATCAAAAGAAAGGAGGAGTGCAGGAAAAAATGGGAGATAGAAAATACAGACCAGGCAAAAAAGAAACATTGGTTGTCTAATAAAGAGGCTTGGAGAGCAGCTGCAGTAGCAAATAACAGGGCATCAGAGACATCTGGAAAGTAAATCAGTAGGTGGTACAAAGAAATTTTTCAGATTGCAAGTTAGAGACAGAAAGATAAAGAAATTTGCCATCAAACACCATAAGGGATGCCAGCAATAACCTGCTTGCCAGTCCACAGGACATCAAAGACCGGTATAAGGAATACTTCCAGCAGCTTCTGAATGAAGAAAAACATACAGAAGTTGTACTGTCGCAGACATAGCATATGATGAAAAAAAAGAGGAGGAGCCCATACTAGAATTAAGAACAGCACTAAGAACAATGAAGTCAGGAAAAGCAGCAGGCTCTGGTGAAATCCGCTCATGTTGGGTAACTTAAGGGAGAAATGTCTCCTCTTGGGTATGGAGATAAAGGTGTATCCCAGATGACTGGAGAATAAACATACTAGTGCCAGTGTATAAAAACAAATGGGTCATTCACAACTGTGAGCAGTATAGGGGAATCGGATTCCTGACTCGCACAAAGTGCATGAAAGTTGTGGAGGAGACGACTCTTAATTATGCAGAATAGTAGAAAATAAGTTGAGAGATGAGTAGCTCGGGTTCATATCATTATGTAACACTACTTACCCAATGTTTGCAGTAAAACAGTTGAGAAGAAGCTAGAGTTGACAAAGTCCAGCTGGGCATTCCTGGACTAGGAGAAAGCATATTGCAATGTAAAGCTGATTTGGGCAGTTATGCAGTGGTTTGAAGTTCCAGAAACGTGGTAAAATTAGTGCAGGCTGTGCAGAAGGGCCCATGACACAAGTATGAACAATGTTAGGACTCGAAGTATATCATACCAGCAAACAAGGAGGTAACAGAAACACTCATAAAACAGCAAAACCTCTTGTGTAGTTCCAGAGTCATGTCAAATTCATGCTTCCAAAATACAAAACTTTAGATCCAGATCATTTGAACAGCTGTTCATTAAATCACAGAAAATAAAAAGACTGTTAAGCGCTTTCATCCCTCAACAGAAGCAAGGGGACTTCATCAGAATAGCTATTACACTTCAGAACCTTCCTTTTATACTGAATCAGTTAACTGGTTGTTACACCCATAACATTTAAAGTGACCAGTGCTTTTTACAAGAAACTTCACACACAAATTTAAATGCACACAAAAAAGCACTAGTATGTATATTACTGTAAAATATTACTAAAAACCTAATAAAAGAAGCATATGCTGTTGAGATGTAAAAATAAAATGTTAACACAATGTTGAAATGTATAATATATAATGTGAAGTTCTATCTCGCCATTCATTCATACTGATGGGTTCAGAGCCGATCTACTACAAAGCCTGAGGATTTCAAGTAGCTCAAGGCCAAGTCCCTATCCCATGATGCACCTAGAGTTACCCCAGATCTAGTTTGCCGATGCAACTGATTGGAGGTTCTTGCTAGCTCGGGCCAATAAAAACTTTACTAGTATTCTACTTCAAAAAATTATTGAGATTTTATTGTTAAAATGGTTAGATATTTAGGTTAGCTAAGCTCTTATAGCTTTATCTGCAGTTTTCCCTTCCCTTGTGTGCCTTTTTATAGCTATATATTTGGCCTAGTTTTTTCATAATCCTAGTTAAATTTTCTGACTGAAAGTTGTTTATTCAGTGACCTTTCTGTCACTCTCTTTTCTTAGTCATGGTATTGTGTGATTACTTAGTGACCTTTTGTCAAAAAATTATAGCTGTTAGAGTTAACTTGCTAGTGTGTAGTTTAGTGATTTATCACTTATGAATATTGTCTGTTTAGGTAATGTGTGTGTGCTTGTTAGCCTTAGTTTGAGGGCTTGTGCGCTTATATTTAGCCTGTTTTTTTATTAGAAGGCTAATTCATATTGTTGTGTTGGGTGTGTCCATTTTCTGTCATGGCTGATGACAAGGCTAAACACCTTAAGTCAGGGTTTAAAAAATGCCCTAAATGTGGGCAGAAGATGTTTTTTACTGACTGCCATGTCAATTGTGTCTACTGCTTAGGTGCCTTGCACTTACAAGAAACATGTTGACAGAACCCACACTGTGAAAGTAGCAGACCCCAAATCCAACTTCAGACCAGTGACAAGTGGAGTACCATAGGGTTCAGTCCTGGGTCCTCCCCTGTTTGGTGTCTACTTCTCTGAAGTACAGGCTAACACAAAAGGTCTTTGGCTAACAAAGTTTGCAGATGACTGCAAACTAGGAGCCATAATTGAAACTCATAACAATGTGGACATACTACAAAAGGGCCTCACTGAGACAGCTGCTTGGTGTCAAAGCCATGGCCTAAAGCTCAATGCCAAAAAGTGTGTTGTCATCCTCTTTGGTAAAAACTCTGTACCCATGAACTACCACATAAGTGGTAGTCTTCTTAATGCCGAAAGTGTGATAAGAGACCTTGGGACACAGGTGGGACAGTAGTCTCCTTTGATAATCACATCGCCACAGTGGTCAGGAAATCCTTTTATGTGGCTCACCTCATCACAAAAGGTTTCTCATCCAGAAAAAGAGGTCATTGTTCTCCTCTACTCATCACTCATTAGACCCATTATAGAGTACAATGCCCCTTTTGGTATGTACCTCACAAGACATCTACAACAACTGGAAAGGCCACAGAAATACCTCACAAAGAGGATTACTGGCCTCAAGCAGATGCCCTATGCAGACCGTCTCAAAAAACTCCAGCTTTACTCCATTGCATATCGCCTACTCAGAGGCGATCTCTTTCTAACATACAAAGCTATGTCAAACCCAGAGCTGTTGGACTTGCTCCACTTAAAGAAATCCCAATTCCTCCGAGCTACATGCTCTAGGGACCTACATTTTGTCACCACAATAAACAGAACATGCTGGAGGGATAGATTCCTGTCCCAGAGACTTCCCATACTCTGGAACAAACTACCTATATATGTTAAACAGAGCTCCTCATTAGCACTCTTCAAGAAAAATCTTGATTGGATGGGAAATAGGAAATTCACCCCAGAGATGGCTTCTGTGGCTCTGGTCGACAGGGGCACAGGAAAATAATTTTCTTGGGTGGCGAAAGCCAGGGTACCTTTTTGGTTAGACTTATATAGACCCTAGGGCTAATAGCCTAGTACCTTCCTATGAACCTATAAGTACCTACCTATGAAACCTATATGCCATTCCTTTTCTTCTCGGGTTCTCCAAGAGAGAAAGAGGAAACTTACTGACGGGGTTGTTGAAACCTTCTTTCCAGGAGACTTTGAGTGACCAGGATGGATCTATTAAGTCCTCAAAGTCTTCCAAGACTTCTGTGGATTCAAGAAAGTTTGACATTGGCTCCGCAGGTCTCGGAGCCGACTGTCTTGACTTTTCGGAGCCAATATACGAAGTTCCAAAATCTCCTCTACTTCAGTCGGTACATCGATCCACTCATCTCTGTCTTCTGTTATCCTTTCAGATTTGGATGTGGATCGGGTGATGCACAAGCCTTTACAGGCACCGGCCTTTGCAAAATTATCGGCTCCAACCCAGGCGGCTTCAGAGCCAAAGACCCCTATGCCAGCTACAACTCTTCCTCTTCAGAGCCATACCGGTCCTTCAGAGCCTTCGGAGTCGATGCCTGCTCCAGTGTCTTCGGCTCCATTCACTCTGACATCCTCGGAACCGAATGAGGACTCTAAAAGCTGACACTCTGGTCGGGTCCAAGGAGTATAGTCTAATAGACTTGTTTGTTCCGACTGTGTCTCTCGGGGCTTCGGCTTGGATGAACTCTGCTCCTACCTTTGGCTCGGAGCCCACTGTCCCGGTGCCGGGGGTATCAACTGCTTCCTCGGATCCGTTGGTCCCTTCACATTGGAACAGGGGTGCTTTAGAAGCCATGAGGCAAGTTATGTCTCCTAAGACATTCTCAACTTCAGGTCCAGATTAAAGTCTGAAGAAGCATTATGTAGACGTGAAAGCACTTACTATATACTGCAGTTATTAAAGGATTTTTTTATACTTCTGCCGTGGCGAGCCTCATCTGTTTTTTTAGACACCAGTTTCTTCATCCCCTAAAGTACCTGTCTGCTTCACAGATCCTGGCAAAGCGCAGAGACCAAGAGCCTTAGGAAGCCCCATTCGGTGGCCCATGCTGTTCCGAGATCTCACCAGAAGCTCCCACTGATGAGGTTCCCAGGAAGAGAGCTTGTAAGAGGAAACAGACTCCCCTCAGGAGTCCCTAACATTTGATACTGACTTGGATGAATCAGAAGGGTCCCCCTCTGAGGATATTTCATTTGCAAAGATACTTGAAATCCTTAGGCAGAGGGGGGTGATTGGCAGTCCACAAACCCTACTGAAGACGAGTCTGTTCTCCTGAAGGCTTTCGGGTCTCAACCCTCCACCTCTTGGGTATCCCCGCCCTTCGATGAGCTTATACAGCTGGTCTCACGAAGGTTGTGGGAGTCTCCGGACACCATGGAGCCTGTCCCTAGGAGGCCTAATAAGTTCATATCTCTCCCCCAATATAAATTCTTCTTGACCAAAGGTGTGCCAGTTGATGCCATGGTGGTGACTACAGCCACCCAAAAGGAAATGTCTGAAACTTCCTCGTCTATCTATCCTCCTAACAGAGACTCCAGGATCATGGATAGATATGGGAAGCGCATGTTTAGTTCAGTGGCTTTTGCACTCTGTTCGCTTAACTATTTAACCCATTAAACGAGACTGCAAAGAGATCTCCTTAAAGAGCTGGGAGGTGCTCTTCAGGGTACAGTAGCTGCAGGAGCTATAGACAAAGTTCCCTCCCAGCTTGCTACTCTCAACTCCATTGTTAACTTGTCCATGCGCCTCATTTCATATGCAGCTGATGGAACGAGCAGGGCAGCGGATACAGGAGTTGCTCTTAGGAGACACTCCTGAATGCGCTTGTGTTCCTTCGCCGAGCCCAGGTCATCCTTTGTGAATACCCCTTTTGATGGCTCGTCCCTTTTTGGACCCAGAGTTAAGGAAACTTTGACCAGGTGTGAGCAGGAGAGAAAGACTCTGTCTGCCGTCGGAGTCTGATTTTCCACCCCTACCAGACCCTACCCCAAGGGTCAAAGGGGAGGGAAAATGTGGTTCTGAAAAGCCCAAGGAGCCTTTCAGGACACGCATGGTGATCCCCCCTCCAGGGGCAGAGGAGGGGACAACAATGGAAGACACTGCCCTCGTGGCAGAGGGGGTCCACAAATCTAGGGTGACAGACATCACTTCTTTGGGAAGCCCTACCAGCGCTCCTGAAAGGAGGCCCAACTGTCCTGCTCTGGAGGCAGTCGGGGGTCGCTTATCTTCGTACCTAGACACCTGGCTCAAAATAAACAACAACTGGGTACAAAGTATCATTTCCAGAGGATACTTCATCCCATTCGCCACATCCCCTCCACCGACAAGAAAAATCCCAGACCTTCCACCCAGTTACAGGGAACAAGCAACAGTAGAGGTCCAGACTTTGCTAAGAAAGAGTCATCCAGCCAGTCCCAGCAGACCAGACAGGATCCAGAACTTACTCGAGATTCTTTTTAGTTCCAAAAAAGACAGGGCTGGAGACCTATATTGAACCTCAGAAGACTAAACAAATCTGTAAAGAAAGAGAAGTTTCAGATGGTCATGCTTCAGTCAGTACTTCCCTTTTTAGGGAAAGACAATTGGATGTGCTGGATAGATCTCCAGGATGTGTACTACCACATAAAAATGGACAGGACATCCAGGGATCATCTGCGCTTCCAGCTGGGAGCCAATCATTACCAGTTTCAAGCCCTGCCCTTTGGTCTCACTACAGCCCCCAGCGAGTTCATCAAATGCATGGCAGTGGTCACGGCTCACCTGAGACGTTTAGGATTCCAGGTGTTTCTGAACCTAGATGATTGGGTCCTCACTGCCATCACCTGGCATCAACTCATTCAGGCCAGGGAATCCACTCTGTCACTCTACAGCCATCTGGGCATTACAATAACTCAGAAAAATCTGCCTTGTCGCCATCACAGCATATCGTCTTTATCAGAGCAGAACTGGACACCACCGTCATGCTAAGACTTCCAGTAGAAAGAGTCTTACTACTCCATCTGCAGGTCCACATTCTAATAGCCAAAAACAAGGCTCCAGCATCAGAAGGTCTAAAATTGTTAGGTATGATGGCAGGAAGCAATTCTGGCCATACCACTAGGTCGAATGCACATGCAGATACTGCAATGGCTGTTGTTCACTCAGTGGTTTTACCAAGAGCTCCCCATGTCTCACCTGATAATGATCACAAACTCCTGCAAAAAGGATCTTCAGTGGTGGTTGACCTCACTTCATGTTACGATAAGACGTCCATTTGTTTTACCCCCACCAGCGGCCACAGTGACCACGAACACTCCCCTGATAGTGTGGGGGGGGCATTTTCAGGGAAGAACAGCCCATGGCACATGGACCGATCGAGAGATGCATCTGGATATCAATGTCTTAGAGATGAGAGCAGTACATTTGGCATTACAGTACTTCCAGGACACACTTCCTCTGGGTACGTTTGCGATTCAGACGAACAACATGTCCGTGGTTTGGTACTTGAACAAACAAGGAGGAACCAGGTCAATACCTCCTTTGTCTGAGACCCTAAGAGTATGGCAGTGGGCTATATCCACCCAGCGCTTTCTGTTAGCAATGCACATCCCGGGGAAATCCAACGTGATAGCAGACAAGCTGAGCAGAGCATTTTTTTTTTGCCCCACAAGTGGTCCCTCAAGACAGAAATAGCGGACAGGATATTCTGCAGGTGGGGCCAGCCTTGCTGTGACCTTTTTGCCAGTCACATGAACACGAAATGCAGGAGAAGCCCCAAGGGACGCACTCATTCACGATTGGCCCCAGGTCTCTTGTATGCATTCCCATCAATCCCGTTGATACCCAAGGTATTATAGAAAGCAAAAGCCCTGGGAAGGACAATCATTCTAATAGCTCCTCATTGGCCTAGTCAGATTTGGTTCCCCTTCATCTTTTGGAGGACCCCAGATTCAGAACCCAGTTCTGGACCTTCTGATGCACTCATCGGGGGTGCAGTCCCTGAAGCTGACAGTTTGGCTGCTCCAATTCCCATTATAGCCAGGTTCCATAACCTTTCTGAGACAAAGCACATTCTCTTATCCTCTCATAAATCCTCTATGAGGAAGCTATACCTCAACAAATGGAAAAAATGTTGTATATGGGCCTCTAAAAACAATATTGATCCTTACCAAGCCCCTATGGCCTCTATACTAGAATTATTGACCGTGATCTTCAATAAAGGAGCTGCAGCAGCAATAGTCCTTGTTCAACTTGCTGCCATTTCTAACTTTCATCTTGGATTTGAAGGGTTGAATATTATGTCACACAAATTATCCAAAGCCTTTCTCAAAGGGACCTTTCATATTATACCACCTGTGAAATCTCCCTATTCCCCATGGAATATAAATTTTATGCTTTCCCACATAATTCTTCCTCCATTTGAACCACCTTCTTCATGTGACCTCAAATTTCTGTCATGGAAAACTATCTTTTTAGTGGCTATTCTGCCCACAGAGTGTCAGAGCTTCAAGCCTTGTCCATTAAGCCTCATTTGATTTTTCATGCTGACAGTCTCACTTCGAACAAACCCCTCTTTTTTGCCCAAGGTTTGCACTGAAACTAATCTTAACCAAATTATTGATTGGCCAGTTTTCTTCCCCAATCACTCCAGTCTAGAATACATGCTGCACAAACCTGATGTTCACAGACAGCTCAGATTTTATTTGGATAGAACAAAAGATTTCAGGAAATCAGATCAGATTTTTGTTTCCTATTCAGACACCAGGAAATATATGCCAGTGGCTAAAACAACTCTAAGTGGTTATCTGATTGTATCACCTTTGCTTATTCAGCTGCCAATATGCCCTTACAGCATAAAATTAAAGCTCACTTAACCAGAGCGGTTTCTACATCTTCTGCCTTTTCTGCCAGACTTCCTGTTGATAACATTTGTGCAGCAGCCACTTGATCAAAACCCCATACCTTTATCACTCATTACAAAGTTGACAGGACCTCCTTTGGAGCCACGGTCCTGAGAAATATACTCCCATAAGCCACCCGAGGTAGATGGTGCTTGGGACGCTACCCATCAGTAAGAATGAACGGCAAGATAAAACAACTTCACATAAAGAAGTTATGTACTTGCCATAATGTTCCATGTGAGTTGTTCATCTTGCCTTCATTCTTACGTCCCTCCCTCCTACCCCCTTCTGGGTTTTCAGAAGATCGAGATACTAGATTATTCCTGATCACTCAACCCTTCTATACTTTGTTATGGAGTTGTATAATGACATATGGTACTATTATACACAGCTAACAAGATCTGAAGTAACTGTAGGTGCATCATGGGATAGAGACTTGGCCTCGAGCTACTTGAAATCCTCGAGCTTTGTAGTAGGCTGACTCGGAGCCGAAGGATTGGCTCTGAACCTATCAGTAAGAATGAAGGTGAGATGAACAACTCCCATGGAATGTTATGGTAAGTACATAACTTCTTTTATAAAATATATTATATTGTAAAAATATGCTAAAAACAGCCATAGTGGATGGGATCCACCAGAAAAACAAAATTGCATATGTGTACGTGAAGTGATGTTATAATTTTAGTGCCCTGTTTTTAAGCAGTGGTAATAAGGAGATGATATTGTTGATGCCAGATGCCTTAACTGCATTCAACCTCATTTGCCATTGTCTTCTTCCGGCTTTTCCCGGTTGGGGGTCGCCACAGCAGATCATCTGTCCGCTCATGATTGGCAGTGGAGTTTTATGGTGTCCAGTTGCCAACCCGGCGCCCAACCTTCCAGAGAAGGCGCACACACTCACACCTAGGGCCAATTTAGTGTGCCCAGTCCACCTACTGCATGTCTTTGGGATATTGGAGGAAACTGGAGCACTCTGAGGAAACCCACACGACCACAGGGAGGATATGCAGACTCCGCACAGAAGGAACCCCAGCCAAGAATCTAACTGGAGAACCTCTTGCTGTGAGGCGGCAACACTAACCGCTGCACCACTGTGGCCGCCCTAACCTCATTTGCCATTGTAATTCAGCTAATTCTAAGTTCATTTCCCACCAACCACCTCTAGGGTACTTGGGGACCACCTCTAAAGTACCAAATTTGAATTTAGAAAAAATTGGGCATTCAGTACTGTGTCTATTCAGTAATTATTTGCACAGGGTACTTCATACTTAACTTTGAATCAGCAGGTGGTACTTGTGTTTAAAGATTTCATTTCCTTCATTACTTTCCCAAAATAGTTCTATACCAAGTTTGAAGAATTTTTTTTTTTACACGTTATGTCATTCCAGTAAATGCTGTCCAGAAAGTTTTGCTAATTAGCTAAGCAGTGATATCAATTTTTGTAATCTTGCAGCAATTCTTTATTGACCTATCAACAGCTGATGCACTAAGGCTCAGGTTTTCAAAATTAGCCACCAGAGAAGGTCTTTCACCAGATATGCAACTTTTTCCAAGATTTCGCCTCCACTTAGGTTTAATAGAAAGGAATTGCAGAGGATCCTTCCTTCCTGAATGTGATTGGAAGGCTTCACTCCCTGTCCACCCACAAAAAACAGATTTGCTGCATGGTCTGTTCTGTCAGCTAGTGGTATAGTTTAGCAAGTTTTCATAGATATAAACATTCTGTCTTTGTAAAACAAGTCTGTTATTTTTGTGTTGCACAGATTTTTTCACAGCAATTTCTTTTTCTGTTTTAAGATGCCTTTTTGTCCACTTGGAAAGCATTTGGATTTATGTGAATAACTTGCATACCTGACTCATCCTAAATGGTTTTGCCTGTTGCTTATTTGCAGATTATTCTTTGTACATCTGATTACTTTGCACATGTTAGCTTATGTTAAAATTATTTATTCTTTTATAATGTAATCCATTGTCTTCCTTTTATTTAAAAGGACTATAGTTTAAGTTGGGTCATGTGGTCTGCAAATAGAATAAATGTAAGGTAGTTACTGGATTAGGGTTGAAGCTCTCTTATTTGATAGATATTAAATGAATCAGTTATTTAAGTGTAAATAAATTTTAAGTGACTTTTTCATCTCTGTTTTCTTAAAGTTGTAGCAGTAGAGAAATAAACCCCAAAAAAGCGCATGGTTTGTCAATAAAACTCTGACTTGGGTATAAGATGATTGCTTAATATTTCCCTCTGCATTGTCCAGAGGACAGTTGCATGTTGCTTAATCACTTCCACCCACATAGTCAAATCTGATCTAGATGATTGCTAAGCATCATTTATTCAGATAAGTAAATATATATATATATATATATATATATATATATATATATATATATATATATATAGTGATCTGTACAGATAGAGTTCATTGCTTAAAAATAATGCATCTCCCAGAAAGGCTACTGCCTCCTCAAGCTAAGTAAGTATCCAACACTGTTTACTCTTCTCTTGAGGGAAACAGAATATTTAGGTCTACAGCAAAACCAAGCGCTTCTTTTTTTTCTTTGAGACATTGTGACCTTGGAGTTGGTATACTGAGTTAGGAGTTATGTAATCAAGGCAACCACTTTGTGAGGGGCAAGGGAGGTTGGAATCCCCTTGCAAAAATAAGTGATATATTCACAAAAATACTGTGGTGTCACACTGTTATAAGTTCTGTCTGCCTTCTAGCATCAGACTGTAGTTTTCTGTAGACACATTATTTTCATTTGCTTCATAAGAAATATAGGACAATCAAGTCACAAAACTATTTACACCTTGTGAGTACCCAGCCTCATGCTGTACCCTCGTATTCAAGAAGGCCAAAGCAGGTCAATCGTGGAGTAAATGAATAGGTGCCCATCCACTCATCCAGGTTTAATTTGAAGGATGCTGAGATGTCACACAGTACAACTTTCAGAGGAAGTTTGTTCCAGAGGTGCAGTAGGTATTGGGTAGTAAAGTTCTCTCCAGCACATTTTGTTTATATGCTGGTGGAGGTTTAAATCCCTAGTTCAAGTATTACTGGAGGTATTTGACTTGTAAAGACCCAAGAGGCCAAGGAGGGCGAGGTCTCCAGTGGTGTGCAACACAAAACATGGATCACAATGCAAGAGCCTATAAGAAACTGAGTAAAAGAATAGTGCTGCAAAACTTTCCTGGTAGCAGGGGGACTTTAGGCCGATAGTTGTCTTGGTTAGAAGTCTATGGAACATTAAGTTCTTGTCTAGAATGATACATCCCAAGCAGGATATTATACTCAATAATTGGACGAATTAGGACAGCTTAAAGAGCGATGATAATTTGACTTGGATGATGTAGCTTTAGATATTGGTTATGCTAAACAGAAGGATTTTCTGATTACAGTTATTATGTGATGATTGACTAAGATGAAATTATTAAACCAGGTACCACAAAACAGTAACATATGCGAGAGATGCAATTATACAGCCAAACTGGAGGCTAAGGTCTCTCCACCCAAGACTGGAACAGACAGTCATGAGGAGAAGGTTAACACTTGCACCACACCTCCAGCCTCACATAGACCTACTAAACCAGCACTGGCAAAAAATACACAAAATCATACTCGGAGGCTCTAAATAAAAACCTGCAAAAACATCAGAGAGCTCCAAAGCAGACACCCACAAAACCTGCACCTCCCGTCACAAACCAGACAAAACATAAAACACAAAATCAACGTGCCGCACAATCACAGCCCTTAAGGTGAAATAACATACCTAACACACTAGTAATAGGGGACTCAATAGTCAGGCACACTGACTCCCCACTCACTACGCCGGACAAGGAGAAGGTTACTGTTAGCTGCCTATTGGGAGCCAGAATCTGCCACATAACACAAGCACTCAGGTCACTCCAGAACAAGTGCAAATATGACTCTGTCATTGTTCATGTTGGTGAGAATGACCTGAGATGTACCTCCCTGGATTACATGAAAAGAGACATGGAAGAGCTCTCTGATCATGTAGCCCAGGCGGGTATGACCCTGACCCTGCGTTGCTACTCTAGACAAGATGCTTCCTGCCCTCACCAAGAATGATACCTCAGTATAAAGAAAAAATTATCAATTCCAATAATTGGCTAAGCTTCTGGTGTCATTCAAAGGGGATCCAGTGTCTGTCGGCCTGGGATGACATGCTCAACAAGCCGTGTTGCTTCGCAATCGACTGCTTGCACCTGTCACCCCTTGGCTTTCGAATACTGACCAAGGCTCTTGCTGCCCCCGTAGTGCCTTTTTTAGGCAAGGCTCAAAATTCAAACTCACCACCGTAAACAGCACAAGTAAAAAAAATGAGGGTTATGCTACTCAACGCCAGGAGTTTAAATCTCAAAATGCATGCACTCGAAGCACTCCTAAGTATGGAGAACGTCGACATCTGTGCAGTAACTGAAACCTGGTTCAAGGCTCCAGAGAGCACTCCAGCACTACTGGGCTACAACTCATACCACACATTTCGGCCACAGAACACGTACCGAAACACAAAAGGGGGGGTGTATCCATATCCATCAAGGATACTCTCACCTCCAGGTTAGTGGTGCAGCATGATACCTCTGAGATCATCCATGTGCAACTAACATTGGGCAAATCTGCAATGCAAATTGTGGCCTGCTACAGATCACCCTCCATGACCCAGGACCACCACTCCACTTTTCTGGAGACACTGGAAAACATGATGGTCCTACCGAACACCCTGATATTGGGCGATTTCAATTACCCTACCATTAACTGGCAAAACTACTTGAGTACAAACTCCCACGCTCAGCGCTTCCTGAAATTTATCACCTCAAATGCCCTGGATCAGCTGGTAAACTCCCCCTACCAGAGGCCACAACACATTGGACCTGGTCATCACCAACATGGGTGACAGGTGTTCCGTACCAGAGGTCATCCTGTCACTGGTTAGATCAGACCATAAACTAATCACCCTGGATGTCCACCCCCCATCACCACCCCCAACCAAGGAAACCACAGTGAAAAACTTTTCTAAAGCAAACTTCACCTTACTTAAGGCACAGGTGGTAGGTTTCACAGCCTCCACGCTAAAGGATAACACTCCCCAAGATGCAGAATCCTTTACAATTGCACTCTGAGCACCTACAAGGATGCATGGATCATACCATCCCTAGCAAGACCAAGACTCCCTCCCCTAAGAGAAGGAAACCAGTCTGGTGGACCCCTGCCATAAACAGGTTATACAACAGGAGGAGGAAACTAGTTAAGAAAAAAAGCAAATCCCAAGAAGGAAAGACATCCCTGATCAGTATCAGTAAGAAACTAAGGTCCCTCATAAAATCATCCAAGGCTACTTTGAAAGAAAAATAGCCAAGGATTTGAAAGATAACCACAAAGCCTTCTTTAGCTATGTCAAGAATCTAAGTGGCAATTCACAGATATGCTCTGAGCTAGTGCAAAATAGCACAAAATATACTGAACCTACTGATATTGCCAACATCCTGGCAGATGCATTCAGTGCAAACTTCACCTCCCTCTCACCCTCAAAAGGGCCCACAACAATACCGGAAAAGTGTAGTGTCCCAGAAATCACAGAAGCACAGGTGAAAACAGCCCTTTCAAAAGCCAAAAACACAGCATCAATGGGGCCAGATGGTGTCCCAGGCTGCGTCTTGCACGAACTAACCCCCCACCTAAACATGCTGTTCAACCTCAGACTCTCCACAGGCTACGTGCCCATAGAATGGCGCACAGCAACGGTTATTCCGCTCCACAAAGGAGGAGCCACAACTGACCCTGGTAACTATTGCCCCATAAGCCTGACTAGCCTGGTCTTCAAGGCTATGGAGCGCATCATCATATAACTCATTAACAAAGACATTGGTAACCTCCAAACACTTGACCTGACCCAGTTCGGCTTTAAGGGCAGATCATGCCTACTAAACCTGGTTGACTTCTTCGAGACAGTCATCAAGGCCATAGACGAGCGAAAGGTGGTTCACACAGCCTACCTTGATCTCGCCAAGGTGTTCTACACCATTCCTCACTCGGGTATTATAGAAAAACTCACCATCCTGAACATAAACCCCCTATGTCACAAGATGGGCTGCCAGCTGGCTTACAGACAGAACTCACACTGTAAGAATAGCGGGCTCCAGGTCCGACTCTAAACCAGTCACAAGTGGTGTCCCACAAGGCTCTGTTCTGGGACCCCTACTGTTCAGCATAGATTTCTCAGAAGTGCAGGCAAACACAGGAGGACTATGGCTAACCACGTTCGCTGATGACTGCAAACTGGGAGCCATAATTGATTCTCCAGCTGACACAGACATCCTTCAAAAAGACCTTACTGAGACAGACACCTGGTGTCAAAGTCATGGCCTCAAGCTAAATGCCAAAAAATGCATAGTCATCCTGTTTGGAAAAAAACACCCACGAATTACCACATAGGCGGCAGCCCCCTTAATACAGAAGAGGAGGTAATAAGAGAGCTGGGGACCCAGGTAGATAGTAATCTCTCCTTTGACAATCATATTGCCAAAGTAGTTAGTAAATCCTTCTATGTGGCCCATCTAATTACTAAGGGGTTCACATCTAGAAATAGAGGTTATAGTGCCCCTCTACTTGTCACTCATCAGACCCATCATAGAGTACAATGCTCCATTTGGGATGTACCTCACAAGACACTTCCAACAGCTGGAAAGACCACAAAAGCACCTCACCAAGAGGATTACTAGCCTCAAACATGTCCTATGCAGCCTAACTGAAAAAACTCCGGCTGTACTCAGTGGCATATCGCTTACTCAGAGGTGATCTCTGCCTGACTTACAAAGCCATGTCCAACTCAGAATTGATGGACATGCTCCACCTAAAGAAATCCAAGTCACTGCGAGCCACGCGCTCTATTGAGCTAAACCTCACCACAACAATAATTAGAACATGCTGGAAGGATAGATTCCTGTCACAGAGACTCCCCATGCTTTGGAACAAAATTCCTAACTACATTAGGCAGAGCCCCTCACTAACACTCTTCAAGAGAAGCCTTGACGAGTGGATGGGTAACAGAAAATACACCCTTGGGATCACTTCATTGGCTCTGCTTGACAGAGGCTCAATTAATTAATCAAATGGGTGACGAAAGCTGACACTCTGGCTAGGCTTAAAAATGCCCTCAAGCAGATAGCCTAGTACCTACCTATGAACCCAAGATCACTGTCTACATTATCAAAAAGAAAAGTTTAATTATCAGTTTATATTTTTATTTTGAGATTCTGTACTGCACAGTGACTATGTAAGTTTGCTCACTACATTAGAAATACATTTTGTCGGTGCATACTCATAAAGGCTCTTCTTTTTTTTTTTAATACTTGTACATACTACACTGTCTTTAAGGATGGGTATAAAAGTAAAATATATATTATTTTATGTATTGCTGTGTATTAAAACTACTGAGTATTATATGAAAGTGTTGAATATTTCCTTAACATTTCATTTATAATTCTTGCATACCTCTTGTATATACTATATATAGACTCTGATCCATGTAGGCAGTATATTGTAATGCTGCAGTGGATAATTTATACTCGTGATGTTTCTTTGATAGAGGCTTTATATATTTGAAATCTACCACTCTTAAGCTTAACTTTTGGCATTTCAGAGATTCAGCATATATCCCAATCCCCCCAAGCATCAGTGCTAAAATACTTCCACTTTGCTGAAGATTTTTTTCTTTTTTTAGAAGACCATTGTGTATATAGAAACAGACATTGACGATGATTGTGTTGCAGCACCTTCATGGTGTTGTACACTGTCCTATACACTCTTGCAACAACCACCTCAAAGTACATGGAGCTTATCCTTATGTATCCTCTTAGAAAAGAGCAAATTGAATCACCTTTAAAGATCAATGCAAACTGTGTGATTTCCTCTGCATGTTCATGTCTTCTGCACCAGCAATTTCTTTGAAATTGCTTCCTCATTGCTCTACATCACAGTGCACTGTTCTTTTTCCAGTTTCTCATTTGCATAGTGTTGTGTGTTCATGGAGTTGGTTTATTTAAGTTCAGGATATTTGGGGGCTTGAACGCCATAAACAAATTATATATGTATGTATATATATATATATATATATATATATATATTTCCCGAACAGATGTATTTTGAGATCTCATAGTGGAACCTTTTTCCCTCCTGTCCTAGAGCGCAACTAAACCATCTTACCTTTTAGAATCCTTCATTTCCCCTCCCTTCTTTCTAGCTTCCACAGACAATGAAGAGGGGAGAGAGGGTCTTGAAATGTGGTTGTTCTCCACCAGGGACAGTGTCCCCCCTTACTGAAGCCTAGCCCCTGTTCACCAATGAAAGGTCTGTTGTGCCTTCTAAAAGGGATTTGCATGCTTTCACAGAAGCACAGTGAAACCTGCTGCACATGCAGCTTGGCAAATCCAGGCACATCGATGTGCTGTACAACCATTCTCCAGCAATTTCAGGCACTGCAGTAAAGCTGACTGCCTCCCTTCTCCAACAATGAGTAAAGTCAGCATCTACAGCTTAGTCTCACCCTTTCCTTCTGGGTTCCTCAGTACCCGGATTGCTGATTGATCCCAGACTTCCAATTTTACATTTAGGGCATTATTCCTCTGTCCACTATGAAGCTTACAAAGATGGATGTAGACGTTGGTGGTGTGAATACTCTACTACTTGTAATAAGGCAATATTACCAAATAAACTAGAATTTTTTAGGTTTTCCCAGAGGTAGGCTTTTATTTGTTTTCTGTTAGAGAAGTATAGCCAAAATGAAATGCATCTAACCCTCACATAGAAAAAAAAGGAAACTGGGGGGTGGGTCTTTTAGACACAAATTTAAAAGCATAAAAATATGGAAAAGTCTTGGTACTTTCCAAGCATAGGACTGTCATTCTGGGTGAAACTGCTTTTCTTCCAGCTGATATGTTCATTTACCCATTCTACAGGAGTCAGTTCCTATAGTCTCTTGTTCTCTCTGTCACCCTACTTCCTCCACAGTGGATTCCATGAGATGAAGCAGTGACTGAGGAAATCGCCTTACTACATGTTAGTAAAATGGCATCCAATGATGACTAATTTCAAATTGTGATTATGCCTTCTTCTGCTTCAGACTTTATTCAGTTGTCCAGTCCCGAGCTTGATACTTTATCTCAAACATGAATTTTATAGACTGTTTAAGTTCTTACCCTCCCTTTATGGCTATTTTTTGTTTAAACTGTTACTTAAAAAGTTTTCTGTCCAGCACATTTTGTTGTAATAAAAAAAAAAAAAAAAAAAAAGGAAGGGGAAAGGGGGATTCCTTCAGTGGTATGTAATACTAAGGGAAGGACAAACCACCAGGATATAGAATGCATTCACCTTTTGGCAAAATTTTATGTTGCTTATTATAGGGATGTCTGGAAACTAGAGCTTGGTAAACCAAATGAACATATCTGCACCATTTATTACAAGGCGGTAATGTCAGTTATTCATACACCTGATGCTGAGATATCCAGGAATCAGATTGTAGTCCATCTTATTTCCTTACCTTTGTGTGATTATAAAATATTTGCACAATGTTGTCTTAAATAGCACCAAAGCCTTTTATCTAAGGAGTTGCTATTTACAAGGAAAAGAAAAGGATCCCTCTTATTCTTTGCCTAGCTTCTATTCATTCTTCAGAGAAGAATGAGTAATCTTTGGCATTGAGCATATTGGCTATAATTGTTGAACACAAGACCCTACAGATTAGGACACATCTTGTATTTTCTGCCAAAATGTATCTAATTTTATGTTGTGTTAAGTTTAGAAAGCAACACTTTAAGTTGCCTTCCAAGTAATTTCCTCCTCTGAAATAAATCAAGTATGTTAAACCGCTGAAGCATTTGATGCTTAAAGCTGTCACTGTTCATTGTATCATTTCTTCCTTTGAGAATCTATTATTTGAGTTGTTCATTCAAACAGACCATCAGTGACCTGCCCCCAAAACACATAGTTGAATTTTTAGGGTCCAAGAGCAATATAAGTTAATGTGGCTGACACACCATTCCTTAGCTTTTGTACACCAAAAGGGTCTACAAAACAGTTAAAAATACTATCCTAAACAAAAGAAAGATATTTCTGTTTGGGAAGAGGGTTTACGGTTTGTAATCGTGATGAAAAAGTATTTAATTTCATGGTGAAATTAACTGAGTGACACAAGGCATAGGTAATGTCTTAAAGATATTTCAAAAGTTGCACAAACGAAAGACTGAGTGGGTACCCACGTCATAAGTTATGATTCTGTGGTTACTGATTTCAGGTTGACTGCAGTCAAACACAGTCCTGCCACACACAGACCCCAGAGTCGAACATCAGCTTGCTCACTTTGCGCTTCAGGAGACATTTAAGGATAAGTACCCCATTGGGGAATTTTTTTTTTTTTGGTATTTTTACTGTAGGCTTAGGTTGCTGTTGCTCCCTTTTAATTAACCAATGTCAACTAGAAAGGGGAAATGTAACTGCGGCTGTCAGATTCCACACAAGGATTCACATGAGTTTTGTTTGTTTTGCTTAGGCCAGTCCCACAACCGTACTACCTGTACCATTTGCAAATTGTTCATTCCCAAAACCCTTCGTAGTGGTCTGGCAGCCCTAAAACTTTTCGTGGAAAACCAGCGACTAAAGCGAGTAGCATTAGGCATAGAACCAGAGTTGGCCATCAAGGTGGAGCTGCCTAACAAGAAGGCCAAGTTTGCAAGGCCTACTGTATCTGCCCCTCCAACATTGGATGTCCTGCCAGCTACTGGTCTAGGGGCTGAGGGATGTCCAGAAGAACTGACTACTTTGGTGGGTTCCTTTGTGGAAGCCACCTGGGAATCTCTAGTTAGCATGTCCTCGGACATTACTCCAACATTGGCTTCAGCTGATGTTGAGGGGGAACCGGGCTTCACCAAACTGCCACCCATGCTGCCAGAGCAAGACTGTTCTGCTACAGGACAGATGACCGATCCTAGGCCTGCTCCTTCTCTAAGTACCATGAAGACAATTCCTCTTAAGAGGAAACAAGCACCTAACTACTCCAGCTGAAGAACAACCAGACTGGCAAACTTTTTCCCAGTCTTTGGTACAGGCCTTATGGCCCTTGCTTCTACCTTGCCTGCTCTCAGCTCCAGGCCTGCTTCATCTTCTTCCATTTCCCATACTCTTACTCAGGAGGAAGATTCCTCTTCAGATGAATCTTTGACTTGTACATCCCAGCTAGCTTCCCCCCTGGATTACTACTCCCCAGATGAGGACTCCCTGGAAGGAGACTCCCCACCTGAAGATATTTCTTTTGGGGAGACTATCTCCAAAATGAGAGACTAATTCAAATGGGATGCCACACAGATGAGTGAGGTACAAATGAGGTACTTTGAATTGCTTCAGAAGGAGTCACCCTCTCCCTCTGCTATCCCGCCTGTGATTCCAGCTTATGTGAATGCATTTGCCTCAACCTCCAAACCCCCTGAATCACAGCCCCCACCACCCAAGAGACTTGACAGGTTTTATAAAGTACCTAATGACCAAAAGGACCTCATCAAGCCACCTATGGCAGACCCTGCTGTCATTGCAGTAGCCCCAGATAAACAATCTAGACAAATTCCCTATTCCTCCCTTCTGCCATCCGACAAGGACAGTAAGGTCATGGGCAGATTGGGAAAAAAGATTTAGACATCTTCCACTCTAGCCTTCAGGGCAATCAATTAGCACACCCATATGTTCAAATATACCCTAGGCTTGGTTTCCCAGGCAATTTCATTACTCTCTTTCCTGCCTGAATCACCAAACAAAACACAGGTAGCATCTAAGCTCTCATTAGCAGCACAGGTTGTAAGACACTCTAAAGTGCAGCTGTGATGCTGCTGAAGCTTCAGCCTGATCTGCTGCTTTAGCCTCTGTACTGCACAGATATTCCTGGCTCAGACTACAGCCACTTCCTAATGACTTTAAAAAAAAAATCTTGAATGCACCCCTGGACAAATTACTGTTTGGCAAACAATCTGCTGAACTGTTCAAAAGTCTCCCTGAAAAAAGTAAAGAACTCCAGGACCTCAAACATTTATTGGTCTCACATGTTCCAAAGTTTTATAGAAGCTACACAACCAAGCCTACTTTTGTAAGGAGGGCTCCTGCCCGATCTTCCTCCTTCTCTTCTTTGAGGCACTCAAAAGGATCTAGAAAGGCTATCACCTCTTAGCCTCTTCTCAACACACCCCCCAGGCAGCCCTTTCCAGGTAGAAACAGTGTGTGACTGCCTCAGCCACCTACCTCTCTCCACCCACCTGTCTCACTGTCTACCATTATGGAAAGTGGTTACCTCAGACATCTGGGTATCATCAATAGTGGAAAAAGGGTACTTTATGACCTGGCATGAAAAAACCCAACCATAAGGCATACCCTTCCCTCCAAAAAAAATCAACTACACCTAATCCCTCAGACTATCCAAGATCTACTATCACTAGGGACTATAGAAAGGGTAACCTCAGGGCAAAAGGGTCAGGGGTTCTACTCCAGACTTTTTCTAGTACCACAAAAAGGATGGCACTTGGAGGCCCATTCTGGGCTTGCTCCAGTTAAACCCTTTCCTGCAGGTCCCTTCCTTCAGAATGTTATCCCTCCAAATCCTATTTCCACTACTGCCGCCCAGGGGGTTCATGGCCACCTTGGACCTGAAGGAGGCATACCTCCACAGTCCCATTCACCCAAATTACAGAAGGTATTTACACTTTGTGAAGACCCTTGGTGCAGTAGATAAATCAAAAGGCAAGGCAGTAAACTGAAAGTGTGAGAAGGGTACAGCAAAGTGTCTTGCCCCAATAGTAGCCTACTGCCAAACAAATTAATCCTTACCTGGATGGCATCCTCATCTAGCAGAAGAGGAAAATAGTTTCAGGGCCCATTTCAAATTCACTATGTTCCTGCTTCAGAGCTTGGGGTTCACCCTCAACCTGACAAAGTTCTCCTTCACCCCAACTCCCGACCAAACCTTCTTGGGCTGCAGGATAAGAACAGACCTGATGAAGACCTTCCTTCCCCAGGACAAAGTCTAGTCCCTAGCCAACTTTTTCCAAGAGCTGCTTCTGTTCAGCCACATTTCTGCCAGGAAGTTTCTCCATCTTCTAAGCCTCATGGCAGCTACACTTCCCATGCTACCCCTACCCAGGCTGCATATGAGGAAGTTCCAGTGGTACTTAAATGTCTGCACAACACAATCACTCCCTGGAATTTCAGATGCCCTTCCTACTCTGCCTAAAGACAGAGTTGAGGCAGTGGATCCAACAAGTAAACCAGAATCCAGGCCTACCTCTGCAACTCACCAAACCAGTCCAATTCATGCACACAGATGCCTTGGATCTAGGATGGGGCCACTATGAATGGCTTCAAGGTACAGGCTCAGTGGGAGCCTTCCCTCCAGAAAAAACATATCACCATGAGGGAAATGATGGCTCTCCTTCTAGCCCTACAGACCTTCCTTCCTCTAACTCAGGCACTCCCTCTACAAATCTTCACAGACAACACAACTGTGATGTGTTACATCAACAAACTAGGAGGGACCAGATCCTACTTACTCTACAGACTTGCAATACCAGTATGGGAGTTAGCCACCCAGTATGATGTCACACTGTAGGCAGTCTACATTCCATCCCAAGACAACAATCAGGTGGATACAGTCAGCAGATCCTAAGACATTGTCCACCAATTGGGCCACACCACAGATAGATCTGTTTGCTTCCCCTCAGGACAGACAACTGCAGATGTTCTGCTCCAGATGACCCTCTCCACTAGCTTAGAGAGTGGCTGAATTTTCAATTTCTTGGAAGGGACTGTTCCTATACACCTTCCCAACCTTCCCACTCATTCAGAAAGTCCTACTGAAAATCCAGAAGAACAATTCAAAAATCTTGCTGGTGACCCCCTATTGGCCAAAGCAGCATTGGTTCCCCTCTCTCTCTCTAGCCAAGGGCAGTGACCACAAGTTGCTTCACAAGGTGGACCTGCTCAAAGAACAGAAGGATCTCTGATTCACCCACACCTGGAAACACTCAGCCTGACACTGTGGTTGATAAACTTCTGATCCCTTTCAGACACCTATACTCAGAGGACATGCTAGCCATCCTGTAGGAGGCCAGGAAACCCACTATCAGGAGATCCTATCTTTCCAAATTGAAAAGGTTCTCCATTTGGTGTCTCCAAAGACAACTAGAACCCCTTCCAAGTGGATGTACCCCTACTTCTAGCCTGTGTGTGAGAGCTCCTAAAATCAGAACTTTCATACTCTTCAGTGAAAGTCCACTTATCTGTCATCTTAACCTGCTTACTTATGGAACCTCTCCTCCTTTCCAGACTGGAGGTCAAACTTTTCCTGAAGGGGGTTCTCCACATCAGACCACCGAGGAAACCTGTTGCCCCACCTTGGGATTTGAACTACGTACTGGAAAAACTCACAATTGCCCCCTTTGAACCAGCAAGCTCTGCCTCTCTGTGGATGTGTACCTGAGAGACTGTCCTATTAGTAGTCTTTACTTTCAGCTAGGAGGGTCTCTGAGCTGCAAGCTCTCATGGCTTTCCCATCCTACACGATCTTCCACAAAGATAGGGTAACCGTTTGCACTAATCCCTCTTTCATGCCCAAGGTGGTCAATGAGCTGTCCCTCAACCACTCTAATCATTTACCCACCTTCGTCCCTTCACCTCAAAATGACTGAGAAGAGTGTTCCACTCCCTTGATGTCCACAGGCAGTTAAGATTTTACTTGGACAAGACCAAGAACATAAGGTCCAGTCAGCTCTTTGTATCCTTCCACCCCAGGGCCCTGGGGAAAGCTATATCCAAACAGACTACATCTTCCTGGATATGAAAAACTATTGCCTTCTGCTACTCTCCATGGCAAAGACTTACCCTACATGGGTAAAGTCTATTCTACTAGAGCAGTGGCCTCTTCAGGGGCCTTCCTCAAAGGCCTGGATACAGCCACCATATTAGAGGCAGCCACATGGTCCTCTGTGCACACTTTTACCAAACATTACAAGTTGGACAATATATCCAGAGCCAGGGCAGGATTTGCAAGAGCCATCCTCCATGGTTTCCTGGAGATTGTTACTTCTTCCTCCACCCTTTCCTGTTCTTGAGTTATGGTACTCTCCCACAGTGAGAATACTGCAACACGAGAATAGAAGGACGTACATTAATTGTGAAAAATGTTATCATAACCATAGATGTCCTTCTCTTCCATGTTGCAGTATTCCTGCCCTCCCTCCTACCCTCCTTCATCACATTTATCCTTTCTGGGTGGCATTATTCTTCTCCTTAAGCTGTTGTCTGACTGGGTAGTCAGTTCTGAGGTTTGTGCATGCAGATGTCACATTTAAGGCCTATGGTTTACGGCCCTGCGTGTGACATCCCATGTACTGACAGCAACCAGGCTTAAGCTTTTGCATGGAAGCTGGACGTTTGAATCACCTGAGGCGGAGGATCCCACAGTGAGAATGCTGCAACATGGAAGAGAAGGGCATCTATGGTTATGGTAAGATTTTACACAACTAATCTTTTCACTAAACTCTTCTCAAATTTTCTGGGAGTTTCCCACCAACTCTTGGCTTTTCTGTAGAAAAGTTAAAACCAACAGGACAAAGAAAGCAAGTCTTCTAAAAGCTGCAGCAGTGGAAACAAGCATTCATCATAGTTACAACAAGCAGTCTCTCAGCAAGGCAGACATGCCAGGTAATACCATTGTTGCTCCATACCATCATCTTTTCTACTGTACTCTTCAGAGTCAACCCTTAAGAGGAATTTGTAGCTATTTTAACACAGTGGAATCACTCAATGTCAGAAAGTGGGTTAGAGTGGTAGTGGTATCGGTTAACATAGAGTTTTGTTTCATTTCCAGGTCCAGTCTTCCAAACTTTTATCCATTCCTTAATTCAAAAACTCTAATGCTTTGTCAGAGGCTTAACAGATTGCACACTTGCCTTTAATGACTGAATGGTCAGAAGTCTGTGGATTCAATACTTCTGTTCTTTGACTCATGTTCTGGTGCTGACACAGTGGTCTAGTTTAAGGAGTGGTTTCACTTCTGAGATCCTATCATTAAATTTGGACGTTGAACTGAGATTCCATCTGCTTGAGTTGGTGGTGGGTTAGTGGAATGTTAAAGATTCTGTGGCACTTACCAATTAGAGTAGTGGATTGATATTTTTAAATATCAAAATTATTTACAAAATATACATTTAGAACATTTTTCTTTATTTACACTCTTGTATGACCTTCAACGACTACTTTTACATTTATTCAAAATATTTTGATACTTTCTACAATTCCCCTCTCTTCTTTACTTCCTCTGTTTTACATATTACTTTATCTGGTATTAGCACTAATCTTCTCTATTTCCAAATTATCAAAATATTACTTCACCCCAATATGTTACAAAGTTATTTTATTAGTGCTGCTACCATTAAGTACTCGCTCACAATTTTTTTCCATTTCCCATATTTCTTGTATTAGCTCTGGTTTTCTATCCTTTCCTGCATTTCTTACCAGTGCCTGTGTAATATTTTCTACAGTTTTCTCAAACCTACATTACATAGAAATGTTTTGTGTTTCTAAAGTCTATTCATTTCTCAAACAATACCTCTTACCCACAGAGTTGTGCTTTAATGGTCTTTCGTTTAGTGTTTCATAAACTAATAAATGTTGCATCCCAGACCTATTATGTCATTTATTCATTAAAAGTTTCTGTTATTTGGCTGCAACAGTTTCAATCTCTATACTCAATTGTTCACACTTTTCTCTCACTATACTATATACTTCCTTAATTAATTGCTTTTTACATCAATTTACAAGCCCAATTTCTTATAATTAATGTCTTCCACATATTTTTACCTGTCTCTGCTTCTGCGTTCTTGCATACCTGTAGCACTAGCTCCTCGGTATAATTTTGTTAATAGTCCCTTTTGACATAACTCCCTTATCCTACTAAGATATATTGATTTATCAAGGTCTTTTATATCCACCCATACTCTGATCAGTCCTTATAGAAATCAGTCTGAACCCCTACATCACTGAAAATATTGCTCCAGTTTGGTTTCCACCCACTCTTGTGTATCTATAATAATGATGTCATGTACACTAATAATGGTAAAACAAAAGTTTAAACACACAAGTTTTTTTTTCTTTGTATCATTTGTCTACTTTCTTGGTCACATTAAATAATTTCTTCCCTGTTATTTTCTACTGTCCTTTTTAAGCTGTACCTTACTGCTGATAGCTTTATTTACAAGCATCCTTAAATCCACACTGTGGGATTGCTTTACTCATACAAAAAAAGTGTCTCACTCTTTCCCTCTAGTACAGCTTTCAGTCATGTTTCAAAGCATTTCCACTGCAAACATAAATTGCTCATCTTTCACACATCCAAATATTATTTGTAAATGTTTGTCTTAATATCTGTTCATTATTTTCACATTCTGTTGTATCACTTTTTTCTCTCTATTCTTTCTAAGATTACATTAAGAAAAAAAAAGTAATGTGACTTAGTAGCAATACAACTTTCCTTTAACTGCCTCACAGGAATTCTTCTGCATTACAGTTCAAAATATTCACTGATTTTTTTCCAGTTCTTCACCTATTCCCATTTTCTCTAGCACACCACATAAAACCCTTACATGTACTTTGTTAGATGTGTTTTGTTGATCTAGTAATATTTTAAAACCTCTTATTTATGCTTTCCCACCTAACATTAAAAGTAAGCCATTATGTTTACAATGTATTCAATCACTGTTTTAATTTTATTTTTGTTAATCAAGTAAGCCAATTAGATGTGTTCCTTTTCATAGGTACCCATGATAACTGGTTAAGTAACTTGTTCATAGTCACACAGTAGGCAAATGGAAGTTGAGGTTACCAAACCTTAGACTGCAAAGGAGCTTGTTAACAGCTTATAGCTCTATTTTGCCATAACTGCTAGACAGTGGGCCAGATTCCAAAATAATTGCTGTCATTGTAAGTGACAATTTACAATGAGAGCAGTTATTTTAAAATCTGGCTCCTGATGTAAGCCTGTTTATAGATAAGCCTTGCACTGAAGTCAGTTACACTGAAAGCAACTGTTATTTATATATATATATATATATATATATATATATATATATATATATATATAAAATCTGGCCCTGTATTTCCTCAATTTACCATGCAACCTTGGTGTGTGTGTGTGTGTGTATTGCTTGCCATCTAATTATTACAAGACTGCATTCATTACAGTAATTATTCTCCTATTTTTGCATCCTTTAGATAGTATGATTTAAATAGGGGTCCTGTCAATGGTTAACTGCACCTGGAGTGTTTCCTGTGCATCATACTGTTTGACCAACCTGGAGGTGTGTATGCCTTATATATATATATATATATATATATATATATATATATATATATATATATATATCTATTCCAACTCCACCTCCTTTTGCTTTGCAGCACACTGTTTGGGGGTCTGAATGTATGATAGGATGAGTAACCTGGTATAGCTGGGAAGCTCTCTGCAACTTTGAACCAGCTTTCTGTAACTGCGCATATGTCAGCATCTTCCAGGAATGCTTGCAATGATTGTAGTTTCATGTTTAGACTCCTAGAATTTAACAGCATGACTTTTAATTTGCGTTTTGATGAAATTTCCATGTTGGTAGTTTTGACCTCATGACATTGCCTAAAAAGGGCACTATGGGGGAGGCAAGAGCCTTTGCCAGAAATGAAAAACACACCAAACAGCCAGTATGTAGCAGCAAAGTCTCCTTTATCTCCACAAGACCTGGTACCTCGGCATCTCGCCTTCAATGGGTCACAATGCATTACAAAACAGTAACAATCTTTATACACAAATCAATTGCATCAATTATTCAATTAATTATACAATTAAATTCAAAAAATGGAGGGAAAAAAATTATTTTCTGAAAAAAACATATTTTTTAAATTCTATATTTTTTATATAAAAAGTATCCCAATGTTTTAACTAATTTGCTCAAAATTACTAAAAACTTCATTTATATTAATAATTAATAATATGTATCACAATATAATTTCTTACAATATGTGAATTATGGAATATAACATTATGAAATAAATATTATGATTATATTTCAATAATTTCAACAGTGAATTAATTCTTCAAATACTTAGTTCTAAGTTCAAGCCAAAGGGCCTTAATGTATTAAACTTCAGAATCATCCTTGTTTCAAGTTCTAACAATTTGTCACAAATATTGTCACCCTTAGTGCAGTGAGGTTTGCCTAGTATACTAAATTTTAAACAATCTGGTTTTCCCTCATGTGTCTCACAGAAGTGCTTAGCAACTGGACTAAATACATTTGAATTCCTAATGTCTCTTAAATGCTCTAAAATTCTCACTCTTACCATTCTTTTGGTTTGCCCAATATACCATATATTATAACAACTGCACCTAATATATAAACAACACCACTGGATCTGCAATTGAAATAATGCATAGGGTTATGATAAACATTATTAACGGATCTGATGTTAATAATTCTGTCACATATACTACAAGAATTACATCTAAATGAGCCAACATTGGCAGCATAGTCCGTTCTTACAGTACAAAGATTATTATTTAATATTTCTTTTAAATTCTTTCCCTTTTTATATGAAAATATGATTTTACGTGGAAAAAGCTCACCTATGAGCTCATCCTCACTAACCAAGTACCAAAATCTTTTAATTAGAGAAACAAATGTTTCAGAAAAAGCTGTGTATTTGGTTACAAAAAATATGTTTTCCACCTCATTATCTTTTCAACCATCCCTGAATATTGCCTGTGAAACTCCCTAAAGCTTACATGTTTATTCAAAACACCATTCATATGATCCAATAGTAATTTTTCATCATAGCCCCTATCGCTCAATCTCAAAAATACCTCTTTTAGCTCATAATTTAATTCAGATGCCATGCTGGTATGTTGATGTATTCTTTTGAATTCACCGTAGGGCAAAGCTTTTAATAAATGAGGGGGATGCATGCTGGACGCATGCAAAAACATGTTTGCTGAAGTATCCTTTCTATACGGCCTATATTCAATCTTATTGTTGTTTATAAATAAGGTTAGATCCAAAAAATTAATCTGATTCCGATTGACCTCATAAGAAAAAAAGAGACTGTGTTCATTATCATTCAATTCTTCAAAAAATTCACAAAATTCATAAATATCCCCTTTACATATAAAAATCAGGTCATCAATGAACCGTTTGTACAAGATAACCTTATTTTGAAAGAATAATGTAGGATAAATGAACTTTTTCTCAAAAAAATCCATGTATATTACGGCATAATTGGGAGCATAGGCAGCTCCCATAGCCGTTCCCTTTTTTTGTAAAAAATATTCACCATTAAATGTGAAATAACTGTGGGTCAAACAGAATTCTAAGAGTGAGATCAAAAAATTAGTTCTGGGACCTTCACCTAACATGTTAGAAATCGCATCAAGTCCCCATCTAATGTTAATGTTAGTATATAATGATTTAACGTCAATAGTCACCCAATAATAGTCACCATCCCATGTTACCTTATGTACTTCATTTATTAACTCTTGGGTGTTACTAATATGAGCACTAACCCTATTGATGTAAATTTTCAATTGTGAATCCAGGAAAACATTAACATTTTCCAAGAAAGATCCAATCCCCGACACTATAGGCCTACCAGGAGGCTCATTAAGATCCTTATGAATCTTTGGTAAGGCATATAGTACAGGTGGGACAGGGTCCTTTACATACATTTTATTAACATCAACATTAGAAAAAAATCCCAATCGTTCTCCCCTTTCAAGAAGATTGAGAAGTTCCTCATTATACGATTTTAGTGGGTCCCTACTAAGTTTTATGTATTCATCACTGTTATGAAGCAATTTGTTAACCATAACGCAATAATCAGATTTATTTTGGATCACCCAATTTCCCCCTTTGTCAGCACATTTAAATATATAATTATCCTTGAGTTTCCTAAGATCCTGTAAGGCCTGCCACTCTTCTTTTGTAAGGTTAAATTTTTTCTTTTCTTTACAAAACTGCTTAAACATCAGCTCAGTCTCCTTTAAAAGAACTTTCTGAAACACCTGAATGGCTGGCACTGATATGGTAGGAGTGAACCTATTTTTCACATTTCTAAATTTAGGCATATTTAATCTACCATATCCTGTCATAAAGCTGACATTAGAGGCAACATCCGCGTTGCATTTGATAGAACAAACATTGCTTTCTCCAAAATTGTCATTTTGTTCATCATTTCCCTCACTTTCATCATACTCATAATCATATATGGACATGTTTAGCAAACTATCATCAAATTCACTGACATTAAGAACCCCCTCTTCAATTTCATTTTCAGTGACATTAGAGGCATTAGCATTAACATCCGCTTTACAATATTTCTTAAAGTAAACTCTTAACAATAGTTTGCGAATAAACACTTTCACTTCTAGATAAATGTCAGCAAATGAGGGAAAAAATGTTGGAACAAATTTGCTCCCCTTATTCAGAACATTCCTCATACTGTCACATAATTGCAAATCAGATAAATTAACACATTCAAGAGAGACAACATTGTGATAAGTCCAATTAGATATAGTAATGTCCAAACCTTCATTTTCATTTTCATTTGTAGCGGTTCCGACCCTTTCTACCATTTCTGCCATTCCGCCCCTTGTTGCAGGTATCATTTTGAAAATTGGCGTCTTCCGTTGAACTCAAGTTGGGCTCTTCACTCAAAACCTCCGCAGTATCCCTGTTAGCCACTCGATTAGGTGCAGTAGTGCGAGCAAAAGAAACATTTTTAACACTGTTTTCCTTTTCAGTGGATGAAAACGAAGAAGCGGATGCCGAATAATTCCGGCGCTTGGAACTGCGTGTCCAGCTCCGCCCCCTAGACTGTCTGCGCACAGGTTCACGCTGCCAATTGAAAATGATGCCTGTCTCATAGTCTTTAAGGTCCCGGACCAACTTATTGTGCTTCCTTTGGACAACATCTGCCTCTAGTTTAGTCATTTTTTCACTGATATTAACCATCTGGGCTCTGTAGTTGACCTCTGTAACAAGCTCATTTTGCAGTGTGGAAATTTCAGTTTTCAACTTTTCGTGACACTTTTGGTTGCATTTAATAAGTATACACAACCAACCTATAGTGCACGTAAGTGAAGTTTGTTTCCACTCTTCCAAAAGATCACCTTCATCATCTGAAAAAGGTGCATGAGCAGTTTATCAATACGTAAGCCCCTAGGTGTAATATTGAGACTTACATATTTTTCCAATAAACTAGTGTCAAAGTATAGAGCGACTTCCTTGGCCATGAGTTTATTCAGCTGGGCAAAACGACCATCAGTATCCGCATTCCTCCCTAGGCTCCACGGATCATGGCTGTTAAATCTCTTATCTCGCTCCATTACCATATCTTGAAACAACATAATGTTCACTGCACTATGCATAGCGCTCCGTTCGGAGCCTTCAGTACTAGACATCACTTAGAAAGATTCCAGCAATTCACAATACGAATGTCAATTAGAATAACTTCCCAGAGAACACGCTGCAAAATACGGCTTGGATCAAAAAATAGTAACCAAACAGCATAAAAAATAGAAATGAAAAACACACCAAACAGCCAGTATGTAGCAGCAAAGTCTCCTTTATCTCCACAAGACCTGGTACCTCGGCATCTCGCCTTCAATGGGTCACAATGCATTACAAAACAGTAACAATCTTTATACACAAATCAATTGCATCAATTATTCAATTAATTATACAATTAAATTCAAAAAATGGAGGGAAAAAAATTATTTTCTGAAAAAAACATATTTTTTAAATTCTATATTTTTTATATAAAAAGTATCCCAATGTTTTAACTAATTTGCTCAAAATTACTAAAAACTTCATTTATATTAATAATTAATAATATGTATCACAATATAATTTCTTACAATATGTGAATTATGGAATATAACATTATGAAATAAATATTATGATTATATTTCAATAATTTCAACAGTGAATTAATTCTTCAAATACTTTGCCTTTGCCAGAAGCCTGAAGTCCAAGGGAGACAGATGCAGGCCCTGTCTGGCAAAGCATCGGGGTTTGTCGATCATGTCTTCCCAGGCTATCAGGTACTGGACCCCCTTGATATAACACCAGAAACTAAGCCAATTGTTAGTCATTTTCTGTTTGTATTGAGGCATCATTCTGGGTGACGATAGAATGCTGCTTGAGGCTAGCAACGTACCTGCCTGGGACACACATTCAGTGATATCTATCATGTCCCTTCATGTAGTCCAGGGAAGTACATCTCAAGTCATTCACGACAACATGAACTGTGAAAGAGTTATAACAGTAACTGTTGTTGAGAGACTTGAGTGAATGGGTGATATGGCAGATTCTGGCACCTGACAAATGACTAGCCATGACTTTCTCCTTATCCAGCCTGGTGAGGGGCACATCTGTGTGTCACAATGGAGTCTCCTATGACTAATATGTTGGCTTTATGTTTAGGCCTCAGTGGCTGTGAAACATAGGTATGTGGACTGTGTGTGGTGTATGGTATGGTGGGCAGTGGAGTTTGCGTGTTTTATGCCTCAGCGGTATCTTTTGTTTGGGTATGTTTTTGTTGAGGACCTCCACATATGTGGGTGTGTGTTGCCTAGGTGTGGGTGGTGGTTGAGGTGTGGTGTTTATATTGACAACCTTCTCAGTACCAGATATACTGGCTTGCAAGATGAGAGCATTGACTCTAGGATCTTACTGCAATTATATCTCTCACAAATTGTGTTTCTAGGTGGTAGTAGTAGAGGGTTGCCCATGTACATGAGGCTGTTGCTACACTGTCTCAGGATGCCCATATCAACCAGACTGGCAGGAAAAAGTGTAGAAAATTGTCCATCCATATTAGTCCGAAACTGAGGGAGAGAGGCTAAAGAGAGCTTAGAGGGTAATGGGTGGAAGGTCCAAGAGTAGTACTACTAGGTGATCACACAAGTACTACTAAGGGAGAATTTGTAGTCTGAATACCTCACAAAGGGTTGAAAACAGTGCAGCTGCAGCTCTGAATACATCAAACCTGTATCAGGCTGTGCTACTCAATTTAAGGATTAAGAAAACAATAAGACTCACAAAAAGCACAGATTAACCACTGCAGACAAAAAAAACAGAACTCTGAGTATGAAAAAATACAGTTAAACAGTAATGTAATTCAGTAAAATGCAATTAAACAGTAATGAATTACAGTAAATAGCAATGAAATAGTTAATCAGCAAATTGCTTTAAAACCATGCAAATGTGATAAATTAGCTCACAATCACAACAGTAAAAAGCAGCTCAAATAAAGTATAAGGCTACCGACAAGCAATAACTAATGTGGCAAACTAAATGCAGTTAAACACCAAAGCACAGGCAAAATGAAGTAGGAAGAAGTGCAATTTATTTTTTTTGTAGAAAGTGAGGAGACCAAAGATAATTCAAGGTTAAGAAGCTAAAGGGGTGGGCCTTCACAACTGATCTCACTGTAGTCAGTAGAATGAGCTGATGTAATGGGACTGGGGAGAGTGTCCAATATGAAATTTATAGTAGAGGTGAGCAACTCAAAAGCCACCAAGCTTTAATACCACAACAACAGTTAGATGAGTGGGATACAAGATCAGAACAGAGGTAAGGATTGAATTCACTAGGCCTAAAAAACTGTTGCACAGTTTAAACAGATATGCAGCAAAAAATTGTTTTATCAGAAGTGCAGAAACAGTTGAAAATAAGCAACTTATCTTTTGTAGTCTCTTAGCATTAAACAGCAGAGCAAGGGCAGAAGGGCCTAACTCACTGCAGCTTTTAGCAAACAAGTATAAACTGGTTTAAACTGTAGCTATGTAAGGCAGAGAAACAAGGAATGCACCCCCCCCCGGTCTGGCTCCTATGTTTCTGATTGGACAGAGGCAGTTAGTAAATCACCCCTATATAAATCAAATCTGTGGGTCACATTTGGGTTATACTGCTAGGCTTATAAGGGCGGTAGTGATAGTTACCCTAGTATATACCTATGAACTTATATAATATACCTGAATAATTTTGTTGAGTATTCCAATTTATTCCTTTAAAACTGTATAATGTGTTTCTTTCTCATATCCACTGATTAAACTATATCCTTCCCCTTATTAATTTTCATTTAATTTCTCTTCTGTCATATTCATTAAATGAAACTTGTGTATATATCCCCATATTATAGCATCTCAATAAACCTTCCTTATTTGAGGTCTACTTCTAATTGTATCTATATTAAAATCTCAGCAAACTGTTTTAACACCTTTATTAATTTCACTTAAATTTATTGCCAACATAGGTACACATACATCAGTAGAAAAGAAAACAAGCCATTGCATATTTCCTTTTCATTCATTATAGAAGTGTTCCTATTTTAACAACTATCACTTCACTCTAACACTATGCAAACTGATAAAGTTGTGCCCTCCCTAAATTTATTTATTATTTTTATTTGCCTTTTAACCAGGTTAGTTTGGCTGGGCCAAGAGCCCTTTTTTCAGAAGAGATCTGAGGAGAAAAGCTCCAGTACAATAAACAAAACATTACAGTGAAGTGCAAAATTAATCAAGACAGAAATTTAAAAAATGGACGATATTATACATAGAAGAAAAATAAAGTTTTCATTGATACATGGTAGGAAAGCAAAACAATCTTGGTAACAGAAATATATAGTCAAAAAATATTAAGTTATAATAAGTGGTAGGTACAGAAATTAGGTGTAAAGTGGAGGCCAGTAAAAGATCAAAAGAAGAGAGCTGCAGGAAGGATACTTTAGCATATGAAAAAAGGAAGAATAAAGTGATGAAATTAGAAAATAGGGAAGGTAGATGAGGGGGAGACAGGTGTAGAAGAAGAAGAAGATTTAAGTTGGGTTTTGGCAAGAACAAATCCTGGTACTGAGCAGATATTCTTTTAAAGCATGTTTAAAGTTGCTGGGATTTTGAATAGACCTGATGCCATGAGGGAGGTTGTTTCAGGAAGTGGCAACAGAGTGACTATAGAAACTTTTCCCTATGGACTTGTTGGGTTTGGAGATTAAAAGGAGTTGTTGGTCAGAGCTGCGAAGTTCATGGTTAGGGACATAAGGGGAGATAAGACTAGTTAGAGAAGGATGGGCAAGATGTTGGTGGAGGATGGAAGAGACAGAAGGAGTTGATTATGGAATTCAAGCCAATTAAGTTTTTTCAAGGAGAGGCAGTGATGGGAGCAATAGGGGAGGTTGGTGGCAAATCTTGCTATTTTGTTATAGGTTGGTTCAAGTTTGGATGACAAGTTTTTTGGAGGTTTGTAAAGATTGAGTGGCATTTAGTAGTGTTGGTAATAGGAAAGCTTGAGCTAGGGATATTTTGGATTCGTGTCTCAGGAAGTTTTTGTCTGTAGAGCGATCCTAGCTTTTGGTGAGTCTTTTTAATGCAGTTATTTATATGTATGTCAAATTTAAGTTCATTGTCTATGTAGACCCCCTAGAAGTTTAGTGGGAGTATTGACATTAATAATTATGTTATTTAGAGAGTATATGGAGAAAGAAGACTTGAGATGATGGAGAGATTTGGGGAGGAACAGTAGCAGTTTTGCTTTGTTGGGGTTAAGTAGGAGTTGGTTAGATGTGAGCCATGATTCAACAGAGTGTTGGTTGTCCTGAGTGAGGGAGTGCAGGTGAGGTAAGTTGTCAGTAGTAGTTATGATATTAGAGTCATCTATGTATTGTATAAGTGTAGAGTGGGGCAGGAATTTGAGATATTATTAGTGAAGATATTGAATAGTAGTGGGTCCAAGATGGAACCTTGGGATACCTCAACTAGAACAGGAAGGAGAGGAGATGTGGCACAGAGCCACTTAGTTTGGTTTCTATTAGGTATGAGGAGAAACAGTGGAGAGTAGAGGTGGAGAGATTTAAGGAAGCAAATTGGGAGAGTAGGAGATTGTGAGATACAGTATCAAAAGCCTTAGGTCAAGGAAAAAGCAGGGCACAATTTGGTTATTATTGAGAGCTGAAGAGAGAGAGTGGGTGAAGGATAATAGAGCAGTGGTTGTGATATGATGAGGATGGAAACCATGTTGTGTAGATTTTCTTGAATGAGATGTGAAATGAGTTGTGTATACACTTTTTGAGAATCTTAGAGAGGGGAGATAGGATAGCTATTGGCCTGAAATTTGAGGGGTCAGTGGAGTTACCTCCTTTATGTAGTGGTATAATGAAGCACTTTTTCCAAATATCTGGGACATGATTTTCTTGTATAGACCGATTAATGAGTATGGAGACTGGATAGGCAATGAAGGGAGCAGTGAGTTTGAAGTAATGAGGGGGAAGATCATCAGCTGAGGGGGAACAGTGTTTGTTTATGGAGTAGGGATCTAATAGTAGATGATGGGATATACTTGAGTGAGAAAGGAGTGCTATATGGGAGTAGCAGAGTGGAATCATGGTCAGATTCCTTTGTGGTTTGATTAGCTTTTGTATGGAGTCTGTGAAGAAGGGAGTTAGAAGAGTGGCGGTCTGTAGAGGTGAGCTATTTGGGTAAAGGCTTGGAGGGGTTGGATTTCCTGGGTATAAGAGCTTGTTAATGGTACTCCAGAACTATTTGGGGTAAGAGTGGGGTTTCTCTGAGGGTTAAGATAGAAATTTTTTTTTGTCATGGGTGACTTGTATTTTTGTGGTGTTATGAAGTTCCCTTTATTGCTGGAGGCTGGAAGGGGTTTTGAGTTTATTCGAGGCTCCCCAGGCAGTATCCCTTCTCTGCATAAGGTATAGAGTATTTTTGCTGATCCAGGAGACAAAGTTATTTTTTACTCGTATATGTCTGATAGGGGCCATGGAGTTTAGAGTGATAAGGAAAAATGCTAATTAAATTTATGAACATATTCCTCTAGGGGGAGTTGCCAAAGGAAGGACCAGTTTATTGATGCAAGTGTTAGGTTAAATGTCTCTGGGTTAAAATTAGATAGGTTACGACAATCCTTGTAGATAGAGGATTTAGGTGGTTGGGGCAAGAGGCGCTGGATGGAGGTAGGGTGATGGTCACTGAGTGAGTCTGGGAGGGTGGTGGGGTTATGGTAGTGGTTAGGGTGGGTGATAAGTATCCAGTCCAGGATAGAAGAGGTTTTGGATTTTTGATTAGTTTGAGTAGGGGAGGTGATGAGTTGGGAGAAGCCATATAGGTTAATACTAGCATTAGGTTTGTTGGAGGAGAGATTATTCCTGCCGATATTAACGTCCCCTAGAATAATGGTTTCATATTTGATAGTTTGGGAGATCCAGGCAACAAAGAGTTCAAGTGTAGTGATGTTATTGCCGGGTGGTGGGTGTGTGTGTGTGTGTGTATATATATATATATATATATATATCAGCAATGGCAATCTTTTTTCTGTTGTTTAAGTTGCAGTTAACTATAAGAATCTCAGCAAGGTAAAAGCTGGGGGGGAGAAGGGTAGAGGGTGGACAAGAGAGATGTTCAAAGAGGATAGTGACACCTCCCCCTTTTTATTGGACTGTCTTGGCAGAAGATGTTGTAACTTGGGGGTAGGATTTCTTTGTTTGATACATGGGGTTTTAGCCAGGTTTCAGAGATGGAGATTTTGTCAGGTGAGTGTAATGCTATCCAGGAGTGTAGATCAGGGAGTTTACTTAAGGTGCAATGGATATTTAGGACAATGAACTTTAGGTTTCTGGCAGATGAAGTGCTATGAGGTAAAGAGGAGGATGGAGAGAAAAAGGAAGAGGTGGGGGTGACGGGAGGTAGAGTTGTTAACTGGACCGGGGTTTGGATGAATGTCTCCTGCAAGAAGAAGGGTTAGAATAGAGGTAGTGGGAATGGCCCTAAGAGGATAGGGTAGGAGAGATTTGGTTTTGAACTTCGGGGGGATGGAGTAGTGATAAGAGGGTTTAATTTTGAAGAGGTATGTAAAGTGATGTGTGAAAAGGGAGGGTGTTATAGCGATGGAGAAAGGTATATTGTCATTAGATTGTGGGAGTGGAGTGGAGGGACTTTGGTAAAAGATGGGAGGTGAATTGTGGTAGGATGTGGTGAAGTAGACAGGAGTAAGAGGAGCATTATATAAGGTGGCAAAATAAGGGGGAGGAATTAGAGTGAGGTGCGGTAAGAAAGAAAAAAGTAAGCTTGGGTCTTGGGAAGTAGGGGGATGATTGATAGCTGATAGGTGCAATTGGGAGGTGGTTGGAACAGTGGTTAATTAAAGGTGGTGGGTGCGTAAGATTAGAGCGTTGTAGTGATAGAAGAGAGAACTGGAAATTGGGGTGGGGTTAAGGGGAGCAGTCAAGAGTGGTTGGGTATAAATGTAATTGATGTGGGGTGGGTGGGAATGAGGGTAGGGTAGGGGAGAGAAGTGAGCCCAAGCAGAGCAGGACTACACCGGCAGGGAAACAGAGGGGAAGGAGAGAAAGAAAACAAATTAGTGAAGCCAGAAAAAGTAATGCAAGGCTGGCCGTTTAGGTTTTATGGCAGCTACTTTCTTAGCCACTCTCTTTTGATGTGGAAAAAGGTAAGTGCGAGCTAAGCTGCCTTTGAGAGGTTGTGTTTTACAAACATCTAGTTATTAGCACTTGCATAGAACTAACTGTAACACAGGTAAAGGCTAGGGTACAGAATGGAGGGGAACACCACCCTGCATGCACTATTCCCACAAATTCCATTTCTGTCTATGTAGTTTGCTCCTTCCCCTTTCCAAAGACCACAATTCCCCTATTACCTGCAGAATATTCAATACTTTAGTCACAGCTGTCTCAGATTTTGATTTCCACCTTCAAGCAGCTTCCCCCTCCCCAGCAGCCAGTAGCAATAAACTGGACAAGGTTCCACCTCCCAGCTCAAACAAATCACCCGCCAGTCACAGCAACTTGCTCCCCCAGCATTTCTGACAAAGCACCCTGCAGGGAATCCTGAAACTCTGCCAACTTGGTGCACTCCTAAAACATATGCTCCCAAATACCCCCCTGCCTCCCATCACACCTGAATAAAAAACATCTGTCTACTTTGAGTACAAAAAAAAAACATGCAAACACCATCATGTGAAAATTTTAAACCCCCTAGACTCTCCCACATACCCGTGAGCAACATAAATATACTCCTAATGTTCCCCTGCACATTGCTCTTGCATTCTCACTTGTAGCCCAATCTATTCTGACCAATTCCCATAGTAACCATGCATTATTTTATATATCCCACTAATTATCCACTCTAACAGCAGCTTCTCCTCCAGACCCAACCAAAGGTCAGTCAATGCTGCTCTTTCACTCACCATTCTCCCATCCCATTATCAATCCCTGGAAGAGAAGATGGTCTTTGACCCACAGCCCCAACCTATGATTGGTTTCATTCCACTCCATCATTCTTTATTCCAAATAGGAGGCAGGTATTTATTGGAGAAGATGTATGGCATCCATTAGCAATTCCTTAGATCTGCCTATTTCCTACCCTCAGCCTTCTCCAATAAGTACCAGGCCCCCCTCCAGTGACCAACCTCCACAATCCCATTTGTAGTCATCCCCAGTGCCAAAATTTCTCCTGTCCATTCCTATGCCAGCCAAGTTCCAAAATACTTTCTGACACTTTATAAGTACTCTTCATTGTATGGTTTTATCATTCTCCTTAAGGACCCACATCCAAAATTCTACTCTCTCCTTATTTTTTTGACCCCCCACCCAGTTTTCAACATAATTTCTTTCCATGTTGATTTGCAAACTTTGGCTTGTGTTATGGATATGAATCTTAACTGTTTAGCTCTAAAGTATCTTTTCAAATCTTGTAATCCTAAACCACCTTGTTCTATGGGGCTAAACACCTTATCCCACTTAACTCTTGCTTCTTTCCCTCACAAATAAATTCATTCAGTAATTTATTAATTATGCATTCACAACTTCTCCTCTGGTTGGTAAAATATGCCTGACCTTAATGTAACACCAGACAGACTAGAAACATTTTCACTGCTTGTACCTTACTATCCATATACAGTTTCCAACTTTTCAGTTATCTGTTGTCATGTCTCTTCCAATGTGTTCCCCTCAAAACATCTAAAACCCATAACATCTAATTTCATAACATTGAGACCAGAACATCTAAAACCCATAGCACTGAATTTCATAACATCTAACAGTGCAGATTACATGAAAATAACATCCACTCCACATATAATGACATATAATGACACCAAAAACACTTTTTACTGTTTCTGCAGGGGGGGCTTGATACAGTGGGGTTAGGAAATTAACTTTTTCCCACTGTAGTGCAATCTTGGAGTTGGTATATTTAATTTACGGGGGTGTGGGGGTGAAGCTCCCCACATGGGGGGGTGCATTGGGGCTTACCCCCCTAAAGAAACATAGTAAAAAGTGTGTATGGTAGTTTGGTGTCATTATATGTGGAGGGAATGTTATTTTCTTATGATTTGTAGTGTTAGATGTTATGAAATTCGATGTTATGGGTTTTAGATGTTCTGGTCTCAGTGTTATGAAATTGGATGTCATCGGTTTTAGATGTTTCAAAGTAGACCCCTTCCAACATATTGTTAGATGCCTTAAAGGATCCTTTTTGTTTCATACACCTAAGTACATCTTATTACAGCCCCATAAATATAGGTATTGCTGAACTAATTCATGTTTGAGAATATAGTATACTGCTGTAACATTTATTTACCTACATTTATTTTCTATCCTGAAAAAAACTTTGTAACTTTCAAAATGTTCCACAACACTGAAATAACCTTTCCTAAATTTATCAAATACAGAATAATATCATCTGAAAACAGTTTTTTTTTTCTTGCTTGCCATACCAGTTATAGCCTCAAGTTTACAAATCCCTTGTTTTTTTTCTGCCAGTGGCTGTAATATAAGGCAAATAAAGGGAAAAGAGGTTACCCCTGTCTGGTTCCTCTGTTCAGACACATCTTGTCAGAGATAATGTGTCCCACTTTAAGCATTGCCTCTGACCCTTCACACATCTTCCTAATGAATCCCATTATTCTATCAGGAGTGCAAATACTACTACCATTGCCCTTCACAAGCTGAATATTGAATGCCTTCTCTGCATCAAGATCCACCAACAACAGAGGTATTTTACACTTTGCTTCCCTCCACATCATTACTGGTCTATTAATGTCAAATATTTGCCTTTCCTTCAAAAAACAAGTTCATCCATATCTTTCTATTTTGGCAACACCTTAGCCATTCTTTAGCTAGTGTGGTCATAAATACCTCATAATCACAGTTCGTAATTGAAATAGGTACATAGGAAGTTTGGCCTGAAAAGTCTTTTACCCGCTTTGAGTAATACATCTACCAGAGCAATTAGGATGGAATATAATAGTTTATGTTAAACTCTTAGCATTTGTTTGTGGGTAAGAATAAGATGGCTCAACACATATTTAAACCCTTTCCAAACCTATTGTTCTTTGTTGACATTCCAATAAATTTAATAATCTAATGTTTAAATAGACATTGATTGAAGAAATTGTTGTATAGCAGAAAAATAGTTCCTGGTAGTGTGGTAAAGAATGCAACACAGTATTGGTCAATTCCAGAAAGTAAAGAAAAAGAAAAAAAAATAATTTGTGTCCTTAAGTCCTTTGTTAGCAGATTCTCCTCATTTAAGTCTTATGTTCCTTTATGAGTACTTTGAAATAATCATGCATTCTCTGTCCACTATCTCTCAGGGAGATCCACATAATGGAGAATAATTTCTTTCACATCAGCAATGACTCCTTTCTAGTCTTGAGCCCTGTTTAGTTGCAGAAAGACTTAGGGCCGGATTCACAAAACCTCCGTGTAAGACTTAATATGTCTTACTCGGAGGCTGCAGTTGAACGGTATGACGTCAGCATGCCATGCATATTCATGAGGGCATGCTGAATCATACCCTAGGCTAACACGGTCTGTATAGGAAAGTAGGGGGCGTGTCCGAATGCCGAGTACTACAAAGAGACACGCCCCCAGAAGAGTCAGAGGCCTGAAAGTAAACACCCATGAGCAAGTCCTTAGAAATGTCAAGGAACACAACACACATCCCCACAGACTAAACCCTACTGAAAATGTGTAAAACGTAAAAATAGCAGTTTCATTTTTTTTTTTTATAATTTCAAAAATGTTTGCCAGCATTTGCGCTCATTTGCACAGGTATGCCCTTTGCTTAGCCACAGTTAGCAGACATTGAAAAGCATATAAGATCTACATATGCAAATTAAGCCAAGTAGCAATAGCGTAGCAGTAGAGACGTTGGCCAAAGAGGAGGTAGTCACGGTTCGAGCCCCCACAACATCATTCACCATTTTTATTTAAATAAGTATGAAACAATCCCCTGACATATATATATATATAAAACTATAATTTAAGTAAAATGTAATGAAATGGGCCATGTATTTGTGAAGAAATCCGACAGAATAATTTATAAAAAAAGGATTATAATTGCCCATAGCTGAGCAACGCTTTAGCAAGCTGAATATGAGTGCCCGTAGGTGAGCAGTGCTTTAACAAGCTGCATATGAGTGCCCAGAGGTGAGCAGCACTTTAACAAGCTTAATATGAGTGCCCGTAGCTCAGCAGCGCTTCACCCAGCATAATATGAGTGCTCATAGCTAAATAATGCGTTACCCAGAGTAAGCCGTTTGCGCTGATCTGCGCAGAGCGCTAACCAGCTTACCGACGGGCAACATTGGGCAAAGCCGCCTTTACACAGACACATCTCCTAGCCTGTCTAGACAGTAGTAAAATAAAAAAAGCAATGCCAAGGGTCGAACCCGGGATACTGTGCACCATAGTCAAAGTACTGAACCACAAGCCATGACAGTTGTACTGAGAAATACAGTATTAGCATATATATAAGAATGAATGAAAATAGAACCATGACAAAGCAGGTTTGCTTTAAGCTGATAAATATCCAAAATGGCCAATCACAGATAAGTGCAGGAAAACCGGCATATATAAGCCCCATAGGCGGGAATACACTCCATAACTGATTGTGGTACCCATTTGCAGTCAGGATGGCAGGTGCAGGAGAGGGAAATCACTTTAGAGCACAAAAGTGGGGTGTTGGAGTCAAAATATATGGTTTGGCTCCTAGTCCATGATCCTGAAGCACAACTCGTGCAGGGCCAGGTTCAATGGGGAGCATACAAGGCAGAGGCATGGAACTGGTTGGCACATGATCTCACCAGTGCCACAGGCATTCCAAGAACTGATGAACAGGTCCGTCACCACCATGCGGACCTAAAGCGACATAAGGAGGAACAACTGAACCGTTGGATCCAGGAGGCCCGCCAAATGCCCAATGCCCCACTACTGAATAAGTATCCATGTAATTATGTATGTAAGAAATGCTATCCTAGCCTATAGTATGGAGAGGTATGTTCCAATATTCCTTCATTTATATTACAGCTGCAGGTGTTCGTTCCGCGAATCGGCGAGCCTATGCTGATAGGCTGCTGAGGTTGCGCCACCAGGCAGGTTAGTAATTATTTAGCTGGTATTGTTATAGAATATAAGTGAGACAGATTGTAAAAGAGTTCAGTGTTGTAACACAGTAATAAAGGTGAAATAAGCCTAGAATAAAGATTCTGCTAGTATTGTAAGATTAGATAAGTGATGCAGCCTGGAAAAGAGTGTATTGCAATCCAGTAATAAAGATTAAACAAGTCTCAAATAGAGTTTCCACCTGTATTGTAATATCCGATAACTGCTTCAGCCTGAAAATGAGTGGTAATCAATCAACAAAGGATAGATAAGTGTCGAATACATCCTTGTAAATTCTGCCATATGAAATAAGTGAGTCAGCTGGAAAGGATTGTTGTAACCCAGTAATAAATGTTAATAAAGCCTAGAATTAAGTACCATTCTGAAATGTAAATATAAAATAAGTGAGAGAGTGCGAGAAAGACAGTTTGAAGCTACCAAGAAAGCTGTAATAAGTCTGGAATAAAGGTATACAGTCACTACATAATGAAATGAATGAGACAGCCACAACCAAAAAGTGTAATGTCTTAAATAAAGTACAGAACCTGGACTGTGTCCGTCCCACAATTTGGATATGTTGCTGTACCCTTGCATTATGGAGATAGTATGGTTGTATGAAATGCTGAACATCCACAGTTGTCTAGACCCATATAAATCAAATGTAGCAGGATGCTGTACCTGAACACAGCCAGATATGAACATATATGAATAAAAATGGAATGTATATTAATGTAGCAGTAACATACCCATCACCAACATTCCTAAGGTTACATACAGGAAACTGTACTAATACATGTAGGGGATATATATCTGCATCTACTAGGAATGTACAGTATATGTATAGGTAGTGTAAGTTGTTAATATATTTCTCCACCCTACCCTATTTTCACAAATTATGCCATTCCACACCAAACTGGGTATGTGTATTCATAATTAATTCCCATGGACATTTGTCCTGTTGGTTCATACATATCTGCATGTATGTTGATCTATGTGCCCTGTTCACATATCCAAACCTGATGGCCTGTTGCCACCAATCAACCCTGCATGCTGTTGGAATGTGCACTGTTGTTCTAAATATGCATGTGTTATGCTTGTTGCTCAATGTTTGGAATTCATGGGTGTTTGGTTAATGGGAATACTGATGCATGCTGTTACAACTAATTTTGAATGGTGTTGTTTGTTACTAACCCAAAATTCCATAAAATACTGCTAAACATAGGACAATAGGGAAGGCGGGTTCCAGCAGACCCACCTCTCCCACCTCAGCTGGCGAGTGCACCTGGCACCAATGCCCAGGCCGGGACCTCCTCTGGCGGCCCTGTGCCACCTTCGGGTGGAAGCGCTGCAGGGGATGGGGCTCGTCCCCCCTCTGCAAGCATGGCTGGAGGAGAGCCTCCACTCACCATCCATAGGGTCCGGTCTGTGGTGCGTAGTGAGATCAGGCATTCTGTGACTGATCCCCTACGCCAGCTCGAGGCGAGAGTGGTGCAACTCACGGGTGTGCCTGCCCATCCTATCCAGCCCCCAGCACAGCCCCGGCCTGGGCTGTGAAGGCGCAGTGGTAACTGCCCATGGGTGGGGATCTCAGTTCCACTGTTGCCATCTGTGGGCTCATAGGCTCGCGATATCCAAACATCCGTCCCCGTCAATTGTGTTTACCCCCCACGTGTCATACTCTGCCCCTGTATGCATCTTGTTTGTCTTGTCTGTTAACCTCCCCAAATATACCTACTTCCTGTACCTCACATTCCACTCTCACCTGAAAAAAAAATAAAAAAAGGGCACTCTGTTCCCACAAAAATATTACGCCCCATACATAGCTGCCCAATTCGCACACATGTCCACTGGACATATAAACTGATAATTCTAATTGGCAGTACAACATATTTTGTTGTCCTCACCCCTCTCTCAGGGGTGGAAGGTTTCAAATTTCACACCAAATTTCAAACATATGCACAGTTGTTGCTGATAAAGAAATGGGCAGCTATGGACCTTCCCTACATCCTTCCTGCACATCCCGAGCTTATTTTCCTACTGTCCTACCCTCTTTGTGCCCCCTTTTTCACCACTTACCTATTTCCCCATTTTCTTTTCTTTAAAAGAAAATAGCGCAGGTGTTAGTGGGAGTAAGCACTTTTAAGCAGTAGTCAGCGGGTGTGCGCTTGGGTGCGCTTAGCTAAGCGTAGATAAGCGTAGCGCAAACCCGCTTACAACTGCTTAAAAGTGCCTTAGTCACTCTGTATGACAAGGCCTGTAGTCTGCTCATCAGCAAAATAAAATACCCCTGTCTGTCTTGAACACCAGACCTTGGATACACTAGTCTGCATGAATTACCACTGAGTCACAGCAGATCTACAAGAACTTGGTGCTGAAAGAAATATATCATGAAATACAAGGAGTGAATGTAAAGGGAAAATTGGAAGGCCATTACACAAAGCTTGTTCTGTGTATCTTTACTGGCAATTCTTGTGGAATTGCATTACATTAGTGTGAAAAGAGAAACAGCCATGCTAGTAGGTAATAATGTTACAGTAGTACCTTACAAACTCCACACAGTATCAGTGCAGGATAAACACTGCCATATTTGAATAGGTAAGAGGCCAGACCTCCCAACTGTGACTGATTTACAGGGATGTCCCTGATTTGCAAACAACTGTTACCTGTGCCCCACTGACTCCCTGTGAAATGTACTAACAGTAGGCAGAAAGGTGGGGAATCCCAAGTAATGGTAACTGTCAATATGTTAAAGTAGACACTACTTGCATGTCAGAAATGGTGTAGTAATACATATGCTCAAAATACCCCACAGTCACAACTGCAGAATATCTGAAATATATCACGGGTGTATCCCACTGATATGTACCTTTCCCTGAGGCTGGTCAAATATATACCTGAAAATATCTGAGGCCTGCAAGTGTCAGAAGCACACAGGCATATCAGCCTGTCTGCTGTTACATACTCTGCGAATAGCTGTAGAATTACTTCCACAAGCATGCCCTTATGTAGGAGTACAACACAGAAATATCAAAGGATGTAGCCATCTAACATACTAATGACAGTATAGCAGTTCACAAGCACTGCATGTGCCTGATATTCATAATTGTTAGTACAATATACTTAGTTGTCCTCACCCCTTTCTCAGGGGTGGAAGGTTTCAAATGTCACAGCAAATGTCAAACATATGTACAGCTATTGCAGTTAAAGAAATGTGCAGCTATGGGCCTTCCCTACACCCAGCCTGCACATCCCTAGCTGGTGTCCCCATTGACGTCCTGCTTACAACTGTTTAAAAGTGCCTTATTCACTCTGTATGACAAGGCCCTAGTACTGCTCAGCAGCAAAATAAAATACCCCTGTAAGTGTCAAACCCCAGACCTTGGGCTCACCAGACTGCATGAAGTGCCACCAAGCCACAGCAAACATATAAGAACTTAGTGCTGAAAGAAATATATCATGCATTACAAGGAGTGAATGTAAATGGAAAATAGGAAAGCCATAGCAACATATTCCAGTAAAGACAAATACCAGGCATTCAAGGAGTGAATGTAAAGGGAAAATACAAAAGCCATAGCAACACATTGCAAGAACTACTGTTGTATGCCAGTTAATCCTCAAATCCCACAGGTAAGTACATACTCCCATGTAAACAGTGTTAGCATTAGCAGGTATGAGTTAACATACACACTGAGAAGAGTGAACTGGAAGACGCAACAGTCAGGTTTCAGTACAACATGCATTTCAGTGGCTACAACACAGCGTTAGATATGAGAGATATACCAACCTTCTGACTCACACAACAGTGTCCACAGCAAACCAGCATGGTCCCCACCTTGCAAAACTGAAAGGCCTACGCCTACCTAACCTATCATTTTATAGCAGTGTCCTGAAATCACAGTGAGAACTGCAATTACCACACAGCAGGCTGCATGCAATTACTAAATACTGGCCACCAATTGGTGCAGAGGCCATCACATGCACATGTGCAGATACCTACAAAAGCAGCCTGTACTGCCAGTCCACACATGCAATAATATCATTGCAGCAAGTGGAGGGAGAGAGAGAGAGAGAGAGAGAGAGACAGAGACGGAGACCAAAAAAAAAAAAAATAAAAAGCAAGCAAGCCAGCAAGCCAGCAGAAAAAAGCTGTCAGAGACAAAGGTAATGTAAACTACATAATCTAATAATCTACATACTGTGAACCCTCCATATATGTTAGCAGTCTGTATCTATATGTATATGCAGATGTGCATAGGGCAAGGGACATACTGCAACTGTTAGTGAAGGCTGGACATATGTAGTTGAAGGTTGCTATGTGCACATATCAATGTAGGTTGTAGTGTGTGGCATTGAAAACAGCATGCAGTGCAGGTATATGTCATGTGGTGGTGAACTTCTGTGGGACTGAGCCAGTGAGGCCTGCTACAGCTATACAGCCTGAGGACAGCATAATGCATTATGCACAACACTGTGCAATATCATTACAGAATGGTATGTCTCACAACTGTTTCAGAAGTGATATTCCCACCATGAAAGGTGGGCAGTCTATGTACCTACATGTGCATGTATATGTACAGCAATGGATGTTTAGAAGTGTGTGTATATATATATATATATATATATATATATATATATATATAAAGAGAGAGTGAGAGAGGGGGACAAGGGGGCAGATGTACTGCAACAGGTGCCTGGTGACCAAGGCATGGACTGAACACCATTGTTGATACTGCAGTACCATTCCCCATTCCAAAACATGTTACCCACTAACTACCACATAGGTGGTTGCCCGCCTACCACTGGAGGTGTCAGAAGGGAACATGGGACACAAGTGTACAATAGCCTCCCCTTTGATATCTACAGTGACACACTAGTCTTGTAATCCCTGTACATGGTACGTGTCATCACAAAAGATGTGTCAGCTAGGGAAATGTAAGTCAGTGTACCCCTCTACACCTCACAATGTCCTATGCAGTATGTACCTCCCATGAGAACTACAGCAAGTGGAAAGGCCACAGACATACCTAACAAAGACTGATAATGCCCTCAAACGCATTCCCTATGCAGACTGACTCTCAAAACCACAGCTAGAGTGCCTTGCATGCTTCCTACACAGAGGTTACCACTGCTGGACATACACAGTTATGTCACACCCATACCAGTTGGCCAACCACCATGGCAACACCTCACAATCCGTCCAGCCTACATGACCTAGGGCCCTAATCCTTGTCACTGCACTAAACAGCACATGCTGGAGGTACAGGTTTCTATACACAAATATGCCATACCCTGGAGTAAACCACCCAGCATTAACAAACAAGGCTCCTTATTAGTAGATGTCATACATACCCCTGATGAATGTTATGGAGATAGGTAATGCCCTGTGAGTCACCTCTGTGTAACCGTTTCACAGGAGCAATTGATATCACATTACATGTGTCCCAAAGGGCAGTGTAGCATATGGCTAGGCTGCCCTAGGCCCAGGGCCAATAGCATAGTACCTACCTATGACACAATGCACACACACATGTACTCAGTGCAATACCAGCTATGTGATGTTGAATGAGTGTGACACTGATTGTGTGCAAGGTCTGTAAAGGTTCATAGGTTCATACTAGGCTATCTGCCCTAGGGCATTTATAAGCCTAGCCAGAATGTGTTTGGCTTTCGCCACCCATTTTAAATTAATTTTGCTATGCCCTTTTTTTGAGGTTAGTATACTGTGCCTCTGTCTAACAGTGACACAGAAGTCATACCCGGGGTAAACCTACGATCTCCCATCCACTCATCAAGATTCCTCTTGAAGAGAGTCAATGAGGGACTCTGCCTAACCTGGACTGGGATTTTATTCCAGAGTGAAGGGAGCCTCTGGGTTATGAATCTGTCCCTCCAGCATGTCCTATTTATTTCAGTGCTGAGGTTCAAGTCTCTCGAGCGTGTAGCTCGATAGGATTTGGATTTTCTGAGGTGCAGCATGTCCATTAATTCCGGGTTGGACATGGCTTTATACGTCAGGCACAGATCGCCTCTGAACAGGAGGTATGCCACTGAGTAGAGCTGGAGTTTCTTTAACCGGACAGCATATGGCATCTGTTTGAGCCCTTTGATCCTCTTGGTGAGGTACTTTTGGGGTCTTTCCAGTTGCTGCAGGTGTCTGGTAAGGTACATCCCAAAAGGGGCATTGTACTCAATTATGGGCCTGATGAGGGATGAGTAACGAGGCACGATGACCTCCCCTGATCTAGATGTGAATCCCTTCATGATTAGGTGGGCTATATAAAATGTTTTTCTAACCACTTTGGCCACGTGGTTGTCAAATGAGAGATTGCTATCAACTTGGGTCCCCAGGTCCCTAATTTCTTCTTCTGTACTTAATGGATTACCACCTATGTGGTAATTTGTGGGCACTTTGTTTTTGCCAAAGGGGATGACTATACACTTTTTGGCGTTTAGCTTGAGGCCATGGCTCTGGCACCAGTTGTCTGTTTCTATAAGGCCCTTTTGGAGGATGCTTGTGTCGGCTGGAGAGTCGATTATGGTGCCCAGTTTGCAGTCATCTGCGAACTTGGTCAGCCACAGTCCTTCCGTGTTGGCCTGTACCTCCGAGAAATATATACTAAACAAGAGAGGTCCCAGGACTGAGCCTTGTGGGACGCCACTTGTAACTGGTTTGGAGTCTGACATGGCTCCAGCAATTCTAACCATGTGGGTTCTGTCCTTGAGCCAGTTTGCAACCCATCTAGTGACATAGGGGTTTATATTTAAGCTGGTGAGCTTATCTATAATGCCCGAGTGGGGCATTGTATCGAAGGCTTTTGCGAGGTCCAGGTAGGCTGTGTGGACCACCTTCCCCTCGTCAATGGCCTTGGTGACTGTTTCTAAGAAATCAACAAGGTTTAAGAGGCAGGATCTGCCCTTAACAAAGCCGAACTGGGTAGGATCCAGTGTCTGTAGGTCCCCAATATCTTTATTTATGAGGTCCATGATGATCCTTTCCATAGCTTTGCAGACCAAGCTAGTCAGGCTTATGGGGCGATAGTTTCCAGGATCCGTTGAGGCACCACCTTTGTGGAGAGGGACCACAGTTGCTGTACGCCACTCTTTGGGTACATATCCTGTAGTAAGGCTGAGATTGAACAGTAGTTTTAGGTTTGGGTTTAGCTCTTCTTGGAGTTCATGTAGGACGCAGCCCGGGACACCGTCTGGTCCCATTGATGCTGTGTTTTTTTGCTTTGGAGAGGGCGGCTCTTACCTGAGCATCCAAGATGTCAGGGGGGCAGCACTCTGCTGGAATAGATATTTGCCCTTTTGTTGGGGGGGGGGGAGAAGTTTGCGCTGAACCTGTCAGCTAGGATGTTGGCAATGTCTGTGGGTTCGGTGTATTTTTTGTCATTTTGGACTAATTCTGAGCATATCTGGGAATTACCACCCAGGTTCCTAACATAACTAAAGAAAGCCTTGTGATTATCCTTAGTGTCCTGTGCAATTTTTCTCTTGAAGCTGGCCTTAGACGATTTTATGAGTGCCCGTAGTTTTTTTGCTAATACTGATCAGAGATGCCTTCCCTTTTTGGAATTTTGCTCTATCATTTAGTAGCTTCCTCCTTCTATTGTATAGCTTGTTTATGGCTGGGGTCCACCAGACAGGACGTCTGCCTTTGGAGGATTGGGTCTTGGTTTTATTTGGGATCGCATGATCCATGCATTCCTGAAGGTGTTCATAGAATGCGTTTATAAAGGTGTGATAGCTTAGTGTGAGTTTGTGTCTGTCATGGTAGTTGGTGTCCTTGGTGTGAGGCCACAGAAAGATGTGTCAATTATCGGGATGCAAACATAGTAGATTGGCATATGTTGCGCTGTACTTCCCTGTATACAACTGCGGTGTCCCATCGTAGGCAGAAGCAATACATGTATGCTCAGTAAGTGGTACTGCTGTTGAATCCAGCTCACATATGAACTGTTGTACTACCTGATGTTGTAGGCCTAAACACTACAGTGTGGTGTATGTTCACATTCCCTGGTAACACTGTCTGGTGTGTTTCCTTTAGTCTGCACAGATTACATACCTCATGCATAGGTATCTGTAAGTAGGGGCACACAGTACTATGAGGTACACAGTTAATGCTCATCTGTGTTGTCATACATTTGTGTGTTGTATGTATGTGTAATGTGTGTGTAATGATGCCTGTACCATGGCCGCAATCACATGTGTGTTACAGGGTATGTGTGTGTACCTTGCAGCATGTATACTCTGTGACAGCAGTATGCTGGCTATAGTAACAACTGTGCACATATGTCAGGTAGGGATATGGCATCAAAGACTAGGGTGGATTACCATTGAAACTGTAAATGTGCATTGCATTCATTGCATGGGATGACGATATTCTTCATCCATTAGCTTGATACACACCCCCAGTGTGAGGTTGTGCATTGTATCCCACACAGTGTGCCGAGTGCTTGTGTATACTAGTTTGTTGTATGGAGTGTGGCAGGCACTGTCAGACAGTTGTGAGCTGAGCACTGATATGTGGTATCGAACATGTGTATCCCCTGATAGACAGACAGATGCTATATATGGCAGTTAAGTGATATCAGTGCATTAGAATATTAAGTGTGCCACATGTTGCTCACATATTTTTCTTTTCCTTCCAGGGTGATGGTGCATCAGCGAAACCCACCTTATACAGCAGCAGAGGATCAGGAGATCTACCAGAGCCTGGTGCAGAATTACTGTGTGCTGTTTTCCAGGACTAGCCAGAACCAGCATGAGAGGGCTGCACTGTGGCAAGATCTTGTCCGTCGGGTAAATGACATAGGCATGCATAACCGGACATATGAGCAGGTACGCCATCACTGCAGTGATTTAATTAGACATGTCCGGCAGTGTATGTCTGATATCCACAGACAACAGCTTGCCACAGGCGGTGGGGTACTTATCCACCCCCCCCTCACCAGTGTGGAGGAGCACCTCCTAAGTGTTGTGGCTCCAGGCCAACAACAGCAACATCCACAAACATGTGTCATCATGGAGGCCGGGGCCACCCAGCATGTTGAAATGGAGCGTGCAGGTAACATGCTATATCTGTAGTTGACTGTTCTCTGTACTGGTAGTTTATGCATGTGTGAGATGTGTACTGTTTGTGTAGCTATTAACCTGCCTATTCTTCTGCAAGATTGATATTCTGAGCATAATCTGTACACCTGTGAAAGCCACCTGTTGTACTACTGTACTTTATCATACTCACAGTATCAATGGCACAGTTGTGGCCACTGACAATCACTCTCATATTTTTGCAGGTCCCTCTGGAGTGACAGCAAGGCAGCCAATCCATGCTGGTGAGTGTGTAATAACAATACTATTGCTAATGACATGTGCATGTCATATGGAGGTGTAGTCTGTGCACATGTAACACACCTACGCATAATGCATGCTTGCTGTGAGACTATGTATATCCCATTATTCTCAATAGCTGCCTCACTCACATGCAATACACAGAGCATGACACACGTGTGGCAACACAGTACTGGACATTGTATAGGCATACCTGATACACATGTACACAACACACACATGTTTGGCATACACACTACACCTTAGCCTGCTACACATGTCCAATTATGACACCTGCTGTATGGCCACCCTTCAGTATCCCACTTATCATCTACGCAGCACACATAATATACCTGAGGGGTAGAGGCCTATCATGTCTTTGTACGACAGTCTTGAACAAATAATACATTCATGTTAGGCAATGCTCACTATTGGCCACCTTACAAACCCATGTAACAAGTGGCTGTGTAATTGTAGATGTAGTCATGTTACTGCACGTCAGGTACAGCATGCTAGCTGCCTGTCTGGCACACATTATTATTGTTGACTGACCACAAGAAGCATGTTGATCATGGCTCACGTTACTACACCACATCCAGTTCCGACAACCACAAAAGTACACATAGCAGTCATTGCGTAGCACCGTCATGCGTTGTGTGTGCGCAAATATATGCACCCACAGCTTGTAACACTTGCACAACATTGTTATGTCCTTGTACACATTGTGTCCCAGGGTGGAGACAATCACTGAACAACTACATACAAGCATCAAGTACACGTATACTGTTATTAACAAGGGCTGTCTACACTTGCACTGCATGTTCCTGTGCAACACATAGTCTGCATGCTGACACATGTGCAGTGATGTTTTTCCTTGTGATACTGTCACCCACCCTAAAACAGTATTGTGTATGTGTTGGATTGCAGGTGTGTCTGTGTTTGTATCTGCTGTACTGAGGAGTGTGTCTGTGTGCTTGTGTGCATGTGCGCCTGTGTGCTAATATCATGTACACATTTGTAAACTGTGTTTCCTATCTTCCTCTCACAGGTTCTGATGTTGCTCTAGTGGAGTGCAGCAGGGAACCTGAAGCCACTGCTGGGGATAGTGATTATGATGATACATGTGTAATGGCACAGGGAGGTGTGACAGGGTCTGTCGTTGGTCAGCCAATTGACACTACACAGCAGTCAACCCCATCAATGCGCACAGTCATCCTGCCGATACATCCATTGTCACCAATGTCCTTAGCTGAGGGACAGCATACAGTGGGCATTGACCAGGGTAGTGTGGTATCATTAGAAAAAGAGAAATGCCAATTGGCTACTTTTTACTGTCTTCCTAAGCTACATAAAAATTTATATAACCCTCCAGGTCGACCTATTGTGGCAGCCACTAATTATTTTTTTAAAAATGTAGGGCAAATTATACATACGTATCTGTTACCTTTTGTAGAAAAATTAGATTCTTATATTATAAATTCTTTTGATTTTATTAATAAAATTGCACATATAACCTGGACTCAAGATATGTTTTGGATTTGTCTCGATGTAGTTAGTTTATATACAAATATTAACCATAAAGATGGGTTACAAGCTTTAAATTATTTTTTGGGTGATAGCCCTATTTCTCACTATGTATTAGATTTGATTCAATTTTGTTTGACAAATAATTTTTTTAGTTTCAATGAAATTATTTACCATCAATTGCGAGGGACTGCCATGGGGGCACCTTTTGCCCCCATGTATGCTAATATTTTTATGGCAAAATTTGAGTTGGATTATATTTATACTAATTCCTTTGTACAGAATCATGTGATTTCATATTTTCGTTACATTGATGATTTGATTTTTCTGTGCAAGGGTGGACGTGATTTGGTTGATCAGTTTATACTCCAACTCAATAATAATAGACATAATATTAAGTTTGATGGTCTGAAAGTTGGAACAAGGGTTAATTTTTTAGATATTTCTTTGGTAGGTAAGGAAGATGAACATATTTTTACTACCATACATCAAAAATTTACTGATGGCAATCAGTACTTATTTGGTACTAGCTGTCACCCACCACATACTATTAAATCTTTGCCTTATGGGGAAATGGTTAGGTTGTCCAGATTATGTAATAACTATCAAGATCTGGAGAGGCAGATTACAAGACTTGTTAAAGCATTTCTACATAGAGGTTATACTATGCAATTAATTATGGAATCTATTAATAAGTTAATAGCAGTCACGGAGGGATATATTAGATCAAATTATAAATTTAAACAGAATAATAATATACAACAAGATGACATTTATTTTGTTACTACATATAATTTATTGAGTAAAGAAATTTGGGATACAGTAAAATACTATTGGAAATTTTTACTGAAAGATAAAGTTTTACGTAGTTTGCTCTCTTTGAGTCCTCTGATTGCTTATAAAAGGGGACAGAACTTGGGTGATATCTTGATAAGAGCATATTTTATATGCCCTACTGATAAATTATTTCTTTCATTAGGTACATGTGGTACTTTTCCTTGTCATTCTTGTAATGTATGTCCATTTATTAGGTTATCATTTAATAAGATCAATTATAAAGGATTTGTTCCTAATAAACAGTTCTTTTGTTATTCTGATGGGGTTATTTATTGCCTTAAATGCCCTTGTAATTTATTTTATATTGGCGAAATCAAAAGAAAGTTCAAGATTAGATTACAAGAACACATTCGAGATATTAAGAGGGGTGCAACAGAGAATTCAGTGGCCTTACATTTTTTAGAAACTCATGATAGTAATGTAAATTTATTACAAGCTATTTTAGAGCAAATTTTTGTTAAAAAAGGAGATAATAAATTATTAAAAAATATGTTATTATACAAAGAATCTATTTATATACTTAAATATAATACATTATTTCCTTATGGTCTAAATATGGAGATTAATTGGAAATATTTGATATAATACATTTGTATATTTTTGTATGTTTATTTTGTATGGATTTATTTTGTATGGGTTTTGTTTGGGAGAGAGTGTAGTCTCTTTAAATATGTAATTGTTTAATTGATTAATTATGTTATTATTGATTTGTCTTCAGTATATAAGGGAATGTAATTTTACCATGAATTATGTGCTCTTTGAAGGCTGTGGTGGCCGAGGCGCTAAGACATGTATTTGAAATAAATAATTTACGTGGAATCACTGTTGTTTTTCTACTTTTAGTCTTTTTTAAGACTTCTTTGCTGTTCGTTGGTTATTTAGTGTGGTATCATTGGCACATGCATCCCCTCACAGCAGCCATGGCCAGATTCCTGACATGGTACCACACAGGCAGATGTCCAGGGGTTCTCGTGGGAGCATCCGTGGTCGTACTGCCCCTGTCAGACGTGCCCACAGAGGTCTTTCAACCTCAGCTATGTTCCGGGCTGTAATGCAGGCACAGGCACGTATGGAACGGTACACCAGACAGGGTCTGAGGGAGCTTAGAGCACATCGCACTGCTATGAATGACACTATGCATGATGTTGCGTCTGCCATCCGTAACATCAACGAGGTCATTGATAGACATTGGGGGGACACATTAGATCTCTTCCACAACTACATGTCCAGGAGCCAGGACAGTGCAGGACGGTTGAGGCGTCGATGTGGACGTATGCCAGCAACATTATCAGCTAGCAGTCATCATGGATGACAACAAGCCCGCAGCCGCTCCCATAGTGCCAATACCAGCCCCAGCAATGCTGGGTCTGTGCTGTCATTAGACTGTCAGAGAAGACCATGTGCACGTGGCTCTGGACAGTCCCAGCAAGGACATGTGTCCAGTCAACAACCCACTGCTTCTGATGACAGTACCCAGTCTAGCTTAGTAGCTGATACTGTCCGTAGCACCCCTGCCAGGCACAGGTACCGTGTCCGTGGCCAGAGACAGTGATCTGTATGACCTGGCAGGTACAGTCTGTGGCTGTCCACAAGCACCCGTATATGGCAGCCACGTGGTGGAACTGTGTGCATGCATACACACACACATAATGCTAACACCTAGGGCTAACACATACACACACACATTGCAGCAACATTGCCCCATGTTGTACTGTTGTTCCTCACTAACACACACACACACATACATGTCAATTGGATGTGTCAATGGCAGACTCTGGCAAACCAAGTACACACCCTGTGCATATGATGAAACTGTGCCACCTCCTGCCATCTGTAACATTGATGCAGGAACAGGGTAGCATGGTGCTGATGCATAGGGTGACTACATAGCACTGTAGTAATATTATCATGTTGTTAACAGTACAGTGTAATGATGTTGTGGGTATATTCGAGCATGCATGATGCATTACCTATGTTTGTCATTGCAGTTTTGTATACACCAGTGTTAATTCCCAAAGTGTACTGTCTGCACATGTGCCACATGGCTGTGTTGTGTACCTGTGCCTGCATGTGTTGGGGTGTGGACAGTACATGTGTGATGTTTGCAGCACTGAGTTGCAGGTGTACATTTGTGAACATGGTTAGCATGGAACATGACATGGTTTGACAGTATGCTGTGGGTGATACGGTTTCCAAATGTCAATGGTCTGCATTCTGGTAGTATACACAGCTTACATAACCTGACATTCAGTGGTCATTACATGGTGTCTCCTCAAATGATACACAGATGTAGGAACCTGGTGTCAGTGATATCCCTGCAGTACTACACTATACCAGTAGCCATTCGGCATATAGCAGTCTCACGTACATGCCAACACACTACGGATATGTCCATCCACGACTGCAAATACATACAGTGGCCTACAATGCATTCTACACATGACACACCTAACCACCACAAGGGTATCATACGGACAGATACCTGTTGTCCAAGCCATGCTGTATTGCTGTAATGCAACTGTGGCATTGGCATCGGCATGTAGTTTACATAGTATTCCAACATTACCATGTAGGTGGTAGCACCCATCATGTAGAACGGGTAACGGTGTGTACATGTGGACAAGTGTTATCTTGTCTTTCCTGTGATATTCACATTTCCAAAGGTATTCTGCAGTCCCTCGGTGTATCACCTAAGCAAGAAGGTGTCTGTATGCATATCGGCGACAGTTGCCATACAGCTACACTGGGTGTCCATCACTCACAGACTTTGCTGTGTTTTAACATGTCTGACATATACTCCAGACATGAACCCTCACCCACATTAATCTATCAAAGCTTTCATGGGTGTGTGTCACATAGTTGGCCTAGGACACAGATCACTGCAGTAGCCTGCATTGTCACCAACACACATGTATGGCCTAAGGTCTGCTAAGCTGCGGCACATGCTGGCAAAGGTAACAACTGTATTCATATGGGGCAGGCTTCACACATAGGAACTATTAAAGGTCACAGGTACATATCTGTATGTGGCACACACATACCTGATGTGTGCATTGAAATTACTATTATAATAATATGTCATACAATAATAAAAGCAAAACACACAACACATTGACAAACTGTGTGACAAACGCACACATGGCATTTGTAGGATTCAAACCCCTACCTAACTATGTTATGATACTTGAGAGAGACACATTAGCACAGCGCGCTATTCGCATTACTGGATGATTTCCCTTCTCCTGCTGTATTTATGGGGTGCTGACATCATCAGTCTTTCCAAAGAGGAATGTACATCTTTTAGTGTATTATCCCAGTCTTCAAAAAGGCCATTCCTTCCACAGAGAATTGCATACATACACACCCCCCCTATGTTATGATACTTGAGAGAGAAGCATTAGCACAGCGCGCTATTCGCATTACTGGATGATTTCCCTTCTCCTGCTGTATTTATAGGGTGCTGACATCATCAGTCTTTCCAAAGAGGAATGTACATCTTTTAGTGTATTATCCCAGTCTTCAAAAAGGCCATTCCTTTTACAGAGAATTGCATACATACACCCCCCCTATGTTATGATACTTGAGAGAGACGCATTAGCACAGCGCGCTAATCGCATTACTGGATGATTTCCCTTCTCCTACTGTATTTATAGGGTGCTGACATCATCAGTCTTTCCAAAGAGGAATGTACATCTTTTAGTGTATTATCCCAGTCTTCAAAAAGGCCATTCCTTTCACAGAGAATTGCATACATACACACCCCCCTATGTTATGATACTTGAGAGAGACGCATTAGCACAGCGCGCTATTCGCATTACTGGATGATTTCCCTTCTCCTGCTGTATTTATAGGGTGCTGACATCATCAGTCTTTCCAAAGAGGAATGTACATCTTTTAGTGTATTATCCCAGTCTTCAAAAAGGCCATTCCTTTCACAGAGAATTGCATATATACACACCCCCCTATGTTATGATACTTGAGAGAGACGCATTAGCACAGCGCGCTATTCGCATTACTGGATGATTTCCCTTCTCCTGCTGTATTTATAGGGTGCTGACATCATCAGTCTTTCCAAAGAGGAATGTACATCTTTTAGTGTATTATCCCAGTCTTCAAAAAGGCCATTCCTTTCACAGAGAATTGCATACATACACACACCCCTATGTTATGATACTTGAGAGAGACGCATTAGCACAGCACACTATTCACATTACTGGATGATTTCCCTTCTCCTGCTGCATTTATAGGGTGCTGACATCATCAGTCTTTCCAAAGAGGAATGTACATCTTTTAGTGTGTTATCCCAGTCTTCAAAAAGGCCATTCCTTTCACAGAGAATTGCATACATACACCCCCCCCTATGTTATGATACTTGAGAGAGACGGATTAGCACAGCACACTATTCGCATTACTGGATGATTTCCCTTCTCCTGCTGCATTTATAGGGTGCTGACATCATCAGTCTTTCCAAAGAGGAATGTACATCTTTTAGTGTGTTATCCCAGTCTTCAAAAAGGCCATTCCTTTCACAGAGAATTGCATACATACACCCCCCACACACACACACACACACAGCGTTTGCAGGATTCAAACCCCTACCTAACTATGTTATGATACTTGAGAGAGACGCATTAGCGCAGCACGCTATTCGCATTACTGGATGATTTCCCTTCTCCTGCTGTATTTATAGGGTGCTGACATCATCAGTCTTTCCAAAGAGGAAGGTACATCTTTAACTATCCCTCAGTATGGGGGATAACAATATCTGTGCATTAACAGATGCCTAGTTCAGGGTCACATATGCACACTGGCACTGCCAGGTTATGTTCTATAGCATGCTTCATGACCACAGGACTTGTAACACACAACACAAGTAGGGGGTGTATCCATATACATCACAGATACACACACCTCTGGGTTGGTACCACTGCACTAAGCATGACAGGCCATATATATACAACTACCATTGTGCAAAACTGCGTTTTGGTTTGGTGTGTAGTTCAGACCACCCCCCATACCCAGTAACCACGCTTGGCTTTCCTGGGAACAGTGTAGGATATGCAGGTCTTCACACACACCATTATAGTGGTTGACTTCAGGTACACAAATATTGACTGGGGATACTACTCAGGCCCTCAACAACATCACCCTACAGCCACTACAATTTGTAAATCCATGTGCTATGGCACAACCAGTCACCACACCCACAAGGGGGAATACATATTGGACCTGATCATCACCAACATGGGGACTCTATGTTCCACACCAGAGGTAGAACCGTCATTGTTAAGATCAGACCATAAACAACTTTCCCTGGACATCCATATCCCATCTCCACCCCCAGCCAAGGAAATCACTGTAAAAAATTTCTCAAAAGCAGACTTTGCACTTGTGAAGACTGGGGTGGAATACTTCAAAGGCGCCGTGCTGAAGGATAATACAGCCCAATCTGCAGAATCCTTTACAAACGCATTGTATGAGCACCTGCAGGTATGCATTGATCATGCTATCCCAAATAAAACCATGACTCCTCCAAAACAGGAGACCTGTCTGGTTGACCCCAACCATATATAAGCTGTACAACAGAAGGAGGAAGCTACTACATAACAGAGCAATATCCCACAGACCCACATAGATAATCTCTCCTTTGCTAATCACATTGACAGAGTCATTGCAAAGACCTTTATATAGCCCTCCTTATCACATGGGTGTTTGCATGTAGCTCATGGGAGGTCATTGGGGCCCTCTACTAGTCACTCATCAGGCCCATGTTTGACTACAATGCCCCTTTTGGGGTGTACCTTACCCAACACCTGCAGCAACTACAGTGAACACAACAGTACCTCTCCAAGAGGATCATGGGCTACACACAGATGTCCTATGTAGCTCAACTATAGGATCTCCAGCTCTACTCAGTTGCTTAACGCCTACTCAGAGGTGATCTATGCCTGACGTATGCAGCCATTTCACACCCAGAAGTAATGGACATGCTCCACCTCATAACATCCAAGATCCTTAGAGCTACACACTCCAGGGACTTAAACCTCAGCTCAAAAATAAATAGGACATGCTGCAGGGACAGATTCATTATCCAGAGGCTCCCCTCACTCTGGAATTGAATCCCAATTAAAGTTAGACATAGCCCCTCGCCAACCCTCTTCCAGCGAAATACAGCCGCATGGATGGGAAATTGCAAATTCACCCCTAGGATCTCCACTGTGTCCCTGCTTGACAGAGGCACAGCAAACTAGCCTTAAAGAGTGCCTTCTGTGACCTACTTTACAGAGGCACAGTAGGCTACTCTACTGGGGAGGTGGACACCAAATACACTCTGCCTAGGCTTATGAATTCCCTAGGGCAGACAGCCTAGTATTGACCTCTGCACCTATGTTTATGTTCGTGATGCACAATATTTGTTGCTGCTACTGTTTGCAGGTCTTTATTGCCGTAGCTTTCCCAGTTTCTATGAACAACTTGTGTATCTGCGTAACAGTTTGATCATGATAGGGTTCCAGTATATTAATATATGTGTCTGTTGTCATTTAACTGTGTGCACAGGGTGGATTGCTGGATCGTGGGAGGTTCCTGGCTTAACACATACAACTGCCAGATATGTGTGACTGACTGCTATACTCAGACATGGCCTAAGTGTGTGAGCATGCCCAGTTCAGGCTTTCCATGGTCTGTTGCCTGACATATGTCTCATTTATCCAAGTGTGTGAGCATGCCCAGTGTGACCTTTCCACATGTTGTGATCTGGAGTCCACTACATTTCTGGTTGTGTGTGAACATGACCAATACTGACATTTATACTGTGTGTGTTGGAAGTCATGTTGTGTTCTTACTGCCAGACTCCTTTGTGTCATAACTCAACAGGGATTATGCTGTGCCTGCAGGGTTTCCATGTGATAGTTTGCAAAGACTTGGCAACATTCTCTCATACTGGATGAACACTTCAATACTGTCATGGTGTAGTGGTTCAGTACTTTCACTATGGTGCACAGTATCATGGGTTTGAGTCCCATCACTGCTTTAAATGTTCATACTGAGCAGACCAGACTGGTTAAGGGCCAGTTGGGCAACTATGAGCATGTTGCATTTTGTTCAGCTATGGCCTACTTAAACCAGGCTTGTCCGACATTGCTGTGTATTCACCAACTTGTGTGGACATTGCCAAACATTACTCCACATTGACCACAGTTGTACTAGTTGATGTGTGTGATTCTGTTCATAGGTTCATACTAGGCTATCTGCCCTAGGACATTTATAATCCTAGCCAGAGTGTGTTTGGCTTTCAACACACATTTTAAGTGGAGTTTGCCATGACATTTTTCAAGGTTAGTATACTGTGCCTCTGTCTAACAGTGTCATAGAAGTGATACCCAGGGTAAACCTACAATCTCCCATCCACTCATCAAGATTCCTTGTGAAGAGAGTCAATGAGGGACTCTGGCTAACCTGGAGTGGGGGTTTACTCAAGAGTGGGGGGAGCCTCTGGGTTATGAATCTATCACTCCTATTTATTTCAGTCCTGAGGTTCAGGTCTCTTGAGCGTGTAGCTTGATGGGACTCTGATTTTCCGAGGTGCAGCATGTCCATTGATTCCAGGTTGGACATGGCTTTATACATCAGACACAGATTGCCTCTGGGCAGGCAGTATGCCACTGAGTGGAGCTGCAGTTTCTTTAACCGGGCAGCAAATGGCATGTGTTTGAGCCCTTTGATCCTCCTGGTGAGGTACATTTGTGGTCTTTCCAGCTGCTGCAGTTGTCTGATAAGGTACATCCCACAAGGGGCATTGTACTCCATTATGGGCCTGATGAGGGATGAGTTAAGAGGCATGATGACCTCCCCTGATGTAGATGTGAATACCTTCATGATTAGGTGGGCTATATGAAATGTTTTTCTAAACACTTTGGCCACGTGGTTATCAAATGAGAGATTGCTATCAGCTTGGGTCCCCAGGTCCCTTATCACTTCTTCCATACTTAATGGGTTACCACCTATGTGGTAATTTGTGGGCACTTAGTTTTTGACAAAGGGGCGGACTATACACTGTTTTGCGTTTAGCTTGAGGACATGGCTCTGGCACCAGTTGTCTGTTTCTATGAGGCCCTTTTGAAGGATGCTTGTGTCAGCTGGAGGGTCAATTATGGCACCCAGTTTGCAGTCATCTGCAAACGTGTTCACCAACAGTCCTTCTGTGTTGGCCTGTACCTCTGAGAAATATATACCAAACAAGGGAGATCCCAGAACTGAGCCTTGTGGGATGCCACTTGTAGCTGGTTTGGGGTCTGACATGGCTCCAGCATTTCTGACCATGTGGGTTCTGTCCTTGAGCCAGTTTGCAACCCATCTAGTGACATAGGGGTTTATATTGAAGCTGGTGATCTTATCTATGATGACCAAGTGGGGTACTGTATGGAAGGCTTTTGCGAGGTCCAGGTAGGCTGTGTGGACCACCTTCCCCTCGTCAGTGGCCTTGGTGACTGTTTCAAATGACTCAACCAGGTTTAAGAGGCAGGATCTGCCCTTAACAAAGCCAAACTGGGTAGGATCCAGTGTCTGTAGGTCCCCAATATGTTTATTTCTGAGGTCCATGATGATCCTTTCCATAGCTTTGCAGACCAAGCTAGTCAGGCTTCTGGGGCGATAGTTTGCAGTATCCATCGAGGCACCAACTTTGTGGAGAGGGACCACTGTTGCTGTACACTGCTTTTTGGGTACATATCCTGTGGTAAGGCTGAGATTGAACAGTGGTTTTATGTCTGTGTTCAGTTCTTCTTGGGGTTCATGTTGGACACAGCCCAGGGCACCGTCTGGTCCCATTGATGCTGTGTGTTTTGCTTTGGAGAGGCTGGCTGTTACCTGAGCATCTGCGATGTCAGGGGGCCAGCACTCTGCTGGGATAGATATTTGCCCTTTTGGTGGGGGGGGGGAGTTTGCACTGAACCTGTCAGCTCAGATGTTGGCAATGTCTGTGGGTTTGGTGTATTGTTTGTCATTTTGGACTACTTCTGAGCATATCTGGGGATTCCCACACAGGTTCCTACCATAAGTAAAGAATGCCTTGTGATTATCCTTGGTGTCCTGTACAATTTTTATCTCAAAGATGGTCTTAGGCGATCTTATGTGTGGCCGTAGTTTTTCAATAATACTGGTCAGAGATGCCTTCCCTTTTTGGGATTTTGATCTGTCATATAGTAGCTTCCTCCTTGTATTGTATGGTTTGTTTGTGGCTGGGGTCCACCGGACAGGATGCCTGGCTTTGGAGGATTGGGTCTTGGTTTTATTTGGGATTGCATGATCCATGCATTCCTGAAGGTGTTCATAGAATGCGTTTATAAAGGGTTATGAGGTCTGGGCCATATTTTCCACAGGCACAGGAGATGTGAAGGATTCCACCTCAGTTTTGAGGAGTGTGACATTTGCTTTAGTGAATAATTTTCACTGTGTTTTTCTGGCCATGGGCTGGGATCTGGATGTGAATATCCAGTGATTACTCTCTGGTCTGATCCCTGTTGTGGGAGTGGTAGCAAGTTTGTTCATAGCATTTTTTATAAATAAATTGGGAACCATGCTCCCAGTCTATGTTTGGAGTAGTTGAAAAAGCCCAATATAATGGTGTTTGGGGAGACCTCATATTTTCATCAGTCGGCCAAGTGTGGTTCCTGGGTTTAGGAGGGTGGTCTGTAGGCTATGATGAACTGGAAGGTTTTTTTAGTCACTAGTTGTGCACATGGATAACCTGGGGGTGTGGTATCTTTGAAAAATATTGATACTCATCCTCCTTTTTGTTTTTGTTCTGTGTTTTTTGCAGCTGCAATGCATGGTATGAGGTGTACCTGTGTGCTAGGGGGTGCTTGGGAGCCTTGAACCAGGTTTTTGTTACTGCACAGATATCACATTCTCTCCATGCTGAGGAGAGTTTGATTGCAGTTGCATCTTGTTTAGACTTCTTCTGCATTGAGTATATCCCTTGTGATACCTATGGAGGGTGGGTTTGTGTTTTTTGAGACCTAAAAAAAAACTGATAGAGTGACAAAGAGCCTTTGCAATATCAGATGATAGGTGAAATCCATCCCTAGCAAAGCATCATGTCTTTGTCGGCATGTCATCAGGCTGACAGGCATTGTAGCCCCCCTTCACTGACAACCAATAAGCCAATAATTGTGTTGTATCATCTCTTGTCTTCATATTCATTGTCATGTTTTGTAGATGATACTATGATATAAGGTCATCAAGTTTGCATATACTACATGGTGGTAAATCTCAGGTGGTGCTGCAGGGCTGCTATGTCAGATGCACATACTGCACTCTCCCCTACAAACAACAAAAAGTGGTAAGTTAGGCAGTAGCATCCCTATTACTATGAGAGAGAGAGAGAGGTATCATTTCCAGTCCCAGAGTGAGTGTGTGTGCTATGCATTGCCTCTGCATTTTGCCTGGTGGGGGCTGTTTGGCCAGCCCCTATGCTGGCCCTGCCTGCTTTTTTTTAGAATCGGTACATGTAGTTGGTGAGTATTGCAGGCTGGTGTCATCAGCCACGGCTCCAGTGCATAGCAGCATCCCCCACTAAACCATGTGTGGATATTCAGATGCCAGATATGGGAATCATGGTACTTTTCAGGGCAGCCACACACATTATTTATTTTATGCTACACACACACGACCTGGCGAACTGGTGCAGTACCCTGGATGCTGATTGCCTGTGATCCCCATCATATCTGTTGGTTCTGTGTGTGGCGTGGCATGCACAGCTCACCAATTTGCTGCAGGAGGTCTCTGTCCACGAGAAACAAACTGCACTGTTGTTTGCAGAGTTTTAAGTGCTGGACTGGGCTAGTGTTCTGTCTACTAGTATTCCCTGGTAGCTTCTACTATTTGTTGTGAAGCTACCATTTAATCTTCTGTGTAGTTAGTACGCTTATATTACAACACTTAACTGGGTCGCTCAAATATGGGCAGTAGTATGTGTCAGACTTGCATCCTTTGTAGTCTACAGAAGATATGAAGGCAGCACCATTCTCCTACCAGTCGTCATTTCAAAAGGAGAGACACCTGTGGATTTATTGGGACTGGCATGGATGGCCATTTGTATAAGTAGTAACTTAACATTTTGTATGTGTCTTATAGTCCGATTTTCTCTCTCCACCTGACCTGAAGACCCTGGATGATGGGACACATGCTGTTTCCAAAATTTTCATGCACTTTTTTCTTACTTCACTGGTAAAATGTTCCCTATCAGTTTCTACTCTTGTAGGTAAACCTCAGTGACTAAACCCATGGTTGAGCAGCAGCAAGGCAGTTGTTTCCATAGTGTTATTATTTTAGACCAGTATAATCTATTTGCAGGTTAAACCAGGACATTGTGACTCATCTTGCCAAAAGGAAATGCCCTATGCCTCGGAGAAATGAGATGGAACTTGGTGCATGTATGGACTCCTATTGGTTCATTATCTGCGTACTATAGCACAATATATAGCACAATCCTTCTGCACCCCAAAGTTACTACCCAATTGGAATCTAAGTGAGGTGTAACTAGCCCTTATCAGGAGATCATCCTTTAACAGAAATATGTCTTTTTGATAATATTTATTTATTTGTCTTTGTTTACCAAGAAAGTCCGACTGGGTGAGGAGGCCCAGGGAGAAAAGCTCCATTTGCTTACATTGCTGTATAGTAAGTTCCAGTCAGAGAATAATTACATTTCTTTGTACATTTATACAGAAACAGTAGTTGCATTCATACATTGAGTTTGTCAGAGAGTTTTATTTGCGTGGGATCCTATTCCAGAGTTTAGCAATGTACTGGAAGTAGAGAGTCTGGTGCAACATTATATGACTTATTTGTAAGTAATACAAATTTGTTACTAGAAAAGTGGCCCCTTGCTGGACAGTGGGGTAGTAATAAGGTTTGTAGTGCAGGGCATTTTTCTTGATGATGAATGAATTTGTGTGCTGTAGTTAGTTGTGACTATGTTAAACAGTTGTGCAGTTCAAGTCAGTTTAATTGCTTTCTTTGAATATTTAACTTTATTAGGATAGGAGTGGTGTATAAGAAAGTCACTAGATTTAATGGTGTGCAGTATATGGTAGTCATATTTAAGATTGTCATCTATTATAATGCCTAGAACAGTATTATTTGTTGACTTTTAAAGTTAATGTTGAGTCATCTGCATACTGAACTGAACTAGCATGGTGAGTGGAGGTCATTACTAAATATATTAAATAGTAGATGAGGATGAATAGGTTTGCTGCCATTTAACGCCTTTAGATCATATTTGTTTTTTAGGCCACTCACAACATGCACACTCACTTTGGGATGCTGAATAAAATGATTTTTTATGTACAAAGATTTGAAGATGCTGAAAACAAATACTCAGAGTATATATCCAAAAGATAAGGAAGTGTTTCAGTCTTGGATTGCATTTTTTTTTTTTTTTTTTTTGTATGAAAGATGATGAGATCCAGGGTCTCTGCTAGGAAAACAAACCATCTGATGCTGTCAATCTTCATTTATCCTTGACCGATTTCTTCTGTTTAATTTTGTGTGTGTGTGTGTGTGTGTGTGTGTGTATATAAATATAAATATATATATATATATATATATATATATATATATATATATATATACACACACATATGTATATATATATATATATATGTATATATATAGGTTTACTGACATAATGTTGAATGTCATAATGTCTAATAGTCATTTGGTTGAAAAATAACATCTCAACCCAAAACATTGAATTATCAAAATGTCTACAATCATTTGATTGAAAAAGCAATGAGATCAACTCTATTTTGCAGATAAACATATCAATTTCAGGATCACACTACAGTGCAGAAATGGGCAAATTCGATAATTTTGACATTGTGTGTTTAGACTAATTTTATTTCAACATTTTGATCATTCAGTATGTAGTGTGTTCAACCAATTCAGTTTCATCCATTTAGCATTCAACATTATGTCGGTAAACCATATATACATACATTGATATATACATATACATATATTTATATATATATATACATATATATATATATATATATATATATGTATATATATATATATATATATGTATATATATATATATATATATATATACATTCATACTTTCTCTCGTTGTACTTTCTCTACCCACTTTCTAATTTTCCTTTGTTTGTGGGAGTACCTAAATACGGTTGGTATTCTTCACTATCATTGTTGGTAGTTTCCCTTTCTCCCTCTCTGCCCCTTTTGGGTAATCTTAGGACATACCATTGTTGGTAGCTTTCCTTTTCTTTGCTTTCTTCTGGTTTGTGTGTGTGTTGCTGCCTGTTGACTTATTCTTCTGCTTGCTTCTGCTAACATGGAGAAATCAAAGGGAAACACTAGCTTCAAACAGTGCCAGGGTTGTGGGCGGAAGATGCCTAATTCTGCATGTGTCTATTCTTTAGGCCCAACTCATCTACAACAGGAATGTAATATCTGCCAAGTGTTCAGCCATTGAGCTTTAGTAGAATGCAGAAACAAGCTAGTCTTAAAAGCTCTGATTAAAACCAGCTTTGATGAGGGCTTGTCCAAGTCCGACACTTCCCCCTCAAAGTCCAATTCTGCTCCTAAAAAGAGTCATTTGGTGCTGGAGTCTCCTATGGCTCTGGCAGCCAAAAAACATAAGCCTTCAGCTCCCACTTTTTCCATGGAGTGGAAAGCTAAGATGAGAAAACTATTGGAACTGACTACTTTGGCACTGTCTGCTATGGCACCTCAGGTTTTGGTGCCGTTCCCTTTGGTTCCGACATCTTCAGTTTCCATGTCAGTACTGACTTCACCTTCTGCACTTCCAACATTATTGGAGCCACCATCAGCATTGAAGCTTCTTATTATGACTGTACTTAGGACAAAGTATTTTCCCTCTATCGACCCCTTTGTTAGGCCCCAGTCCCCCTCAGGCTTCTCTATCCATTCTTCCAGGAGTCTGACCAAAGTTGATGTTGTGAGGTTGGTGGACCAGCTCCTAGTGGCTAGGGATCTTTATGTTTCTTCACAGACCCCTCTCCCTTATGGAGATGAGGCTTTCTGTCCCAAGACTCCACCAAATCTTCCTCCTCTAACCCCCTCTGAGGTCTTAGAATTAACAACTCCGATCCCTCCAGATCCAGCTGCTGTAGTGCTAACAGCCCTTCCCCCTTCAGTTCCAGTGCCTGCCTTGACTTCCTTAGTTCCTTTGGAACCAACTGACTCCCGGGGCCGTAGCTCCACCTTCGGATCCCAGGGTCCTGGATCAGCTCCAGCTTTTTATTCGGAGTCGTCCTTGACTCTCGGAGCCTTGACTGGTGTAGACTCTTCCTTGGCTCCTGTTTTGGGAGTGGGTCACTCAGAGAGGGGTGTGACCCCAGTTCCGAGGTTGTCCGTCTTGGTTCTGGGCTCCCATCCCTCTTTGGGGGGCCTGCCTTCCAGGTGATGAAGAGGGCATTGGCCTCTTCAGGCTCCCAGCTGGCTCCATCTGTGTTGAGTTTTATTGCAGGACCCCTCAGCCAGAGCTACCACCATACTCCCCATCTGGGCAGTCAGCAGCAAAGCTACAAGTTACCCCTGCTCATGGCTCCTCTTCGTCTGAGTCTTCCTCAGAGATCCCCAGTAAGGAGCCACCCAGGAAGAAGATGTGTACTAGAAGCACTTGGATTTCCCTGAAGAGTCTGTCACAGAACATACAGATTTTGATGATGGGGAGGGTTCCCCCCAGTCACCCCAGAAGACATCTCCTTTGAAGACATTTTAGAGATCCTCAAACAGAGGGGTAACTGGTAGCCCAAAGACCCAGTCTCTGAGGGATCCATGTATTTACAAGCTTTTGGTGCTCACCTGTCTACTTCTTGGGTGACCCTCCCACTGATGATATCCCACTGATAGCGGCCACCAAAAAGGAACTTGCTGATGAGAGTCCCACTGTTCATCCTACAAACCATGAGTCTAGGACTATGGACATATTTGGAAAGTGTTTGAACGCATCATCAACCTTCTCTTTAAAGTCCTTGAATTTTATGGTACATTTCACTAGGCTCTAGAGGAATCTGATCAAGGAGTTGGCAGATACCCTTGCAGGAGCTGTGTCTGAGGAGGTATAGGATAAAGTTGCCTCCCATCTAGCCAGTCTGGAGTCTATTTCTAACTCATCCATGAGGCTCATTGCACACACAGCTGAAGAGATAATGAGGCAGCGGGTTCAGGCATTGCCATAAGGCATCACACTTGGATGTGCTTGCATGTATTTGTGGAGCCATTTAAGTCTTCCTTCATTAATGCTCCCTTTGACAGATCATCCTTATTCGGCCCGAAAGTCAAAGAAACACTAGCCAGGTGTGAGAAGAATGGAAAGACCCTATTTGAGTATACATTATTCTGCTCCCCAATGATCCCACTCTAGGAATCAGAGGAGCGGAAAGATGTGGTTCAAAAAATACCAAGACCCTTTTCAGGATGCATGTGGTGGTGGTGGTGCCCCTCAGGGCAGAGGGGGGAGGTCTAATGGAAGACATTGACTCCAGGGCAGAGATGGCCTGCAAAATCAGGGTTCCAGAGATTTGTTTTCTGGACAACTCTGTCAGCCCTTCTGAATGGGAGCCTGATTGCTTACCTCTGGAAGCAGTTGGGAGAAGATTTTCTCTGCACCCGACAGCCTGGTGGCAAATAACTTCAGATACCTGGGTGCAAAGAATCATTACCAGATGTTACCATATTCCCCTCACTCTCTTCCCAAGATCAAGATCAAGATTCCCAATTTTCTACCCAATCAGAGTGAAAGCAGTGGCAGAAATTCAAAAACTCCTAGAAAAGAGTGTTATCTAGAAAGTCCAACCAGACCAGATAGGATGCAGATTCTACTCAAAGCTCTTTATAGTGCCAAAAAAGACTGAGGACTTGATACCAATTTTGAATCTCAGCCTTCTAAACAAGTTTGTTCAAATGAAATTCCGGATGGTCATGGTTCAGTCTATCCTACCCATCCTAGAGAAAGATGACTGGATGTGCTCTATAGAACTTCACGATGCTTACTACCACATAACAATGGACAGAAGCTCCAGAAGGTTCCTCTGCTTTCGGCTAGGAACCAGTCATTTTCAGCTTAAAGTGCTGCCCTTTTGCCTCACCACAGCCCCCAGAGTGTTCATGTTTGCCAGCAGTAACAGCTCACTTGAGACTGCACAGATTCCGGGTCTTTCCTTATCTAGACAACTGGCTCATCACCACTTCCACCAGGTATCTACTGCTTCAAGCAAAGGATTCCATTCTTTGTCTGTTTGCCCACCTGGGCATCACAGTCAACTACTCAATATCACAACTAGATCCATCTCAAGATCTAGAATTTATAGGAGCCCATCTAAATTCCAGTACTTGCACAGTCTCCCTTCCACATTACAGGCTTCAGAAAATAAGATCTCAAGTCCAAACCATTTTCGCAAACAGCAAGGTACCTGCTCTCTTAGTCCTTCAAGACTTAGGGTCCATGGCAGCAGCCATCACCTTAGGACTGCTAGCAAGGTTTCACATGAGACTACTACAGTGGCTTTTAGCATCCCAATGGTCCATTCTAACTCATCCTCTGACTTATCTCATTTTCCTCACCAGTTGTTGCAAGAAGGACTTATCCTGGTGGATGGATTCCGAGGAAATTCGCTTAGGCCACCCCTTTGTTCCACCTCAGCCCAAAGCCATAGTGACCATGGACACCTCCAAGATGGGGTGGGGGGTATTATCTGGGGAGAACAGTCCAAGGCACTTGGTCCCCCCATGGAGGCCAATCTGCACATCCGTGTCCTGGGACTCAAGCAATGCTCTTAGCATTGCAAGCCTTCCAAGCTTTCCTTCCTCCAGAAACAATTGCAATTCAGTCAGACAATATGTCGGTAGTTGCCAGGCAGAAAGATTTACCTTCTCCAGTTCGACAGATTTTACTGGCCTTCCATAGACCTTCCACTAGGAAACATTACCATAGCAAGTGGAAAAGATTTTCTGTTTGGGTGCTCATTAATGGTCTAAATCCCTTCTCCACACCAGTTGAGAAGGTGTGGGAGTTTCTGGCAATGATTTTTGAGCAAGAAGTCTCTGCTTCTACTATTAAGGTTCAACTAGCAGCTATCTCCAAATTCCACAATGGCTTTGAAGAGCATTCACTAATCTCCCATAGACTGTATAAGGTGTTCATCAAGGGAATCTTAAGGCTGAAACCACCATATAAAAACCCTCTAGCTCTTTGGGATCTGACCTTGATTCTACAATCTTTGGCTCATTCCCCCCATGAACCGGTGGCTATGTGTCACCTAAAGTTTCTTTCATGGAAGACCATTTTCCTGGTTGCTATTACCTCCGCCAGAAGGGTTTCTGAGATACAAGCACTATTGTCATAACCTTCATATTTGATCTTTCATAAGGATAGGGTTTCCCTAAGAACCAACTCATCCGTTCTCCCCAAAGTGGTCTCTGAAACTAATATCAATCAAACGATTGATTTGCCAGTTTTCTTTCCAAATTTTTCAACAAAGGTGAATATTTGCATTTACTGGATGTTCACAGGCGATTATGTTTTTACCTCGAAGAACAAAAGAATTTAGAAAATCAGACCAGTTCTTTGTCTCTCTTTCTGGTCCTTCTCTGAGAAAATTCATTTCAAAGGTAAACTTATCAAGGTGGTTAAGAGATTGCTTTACTTTCATATACAATAAAATGAATCTCCAGTTGTCAGCATCTGTCAAGGCGCATTCTACTAGGGCAATAGCCACATCTGCTGCTTTCCACTCCAGAGCTTCCATGGATGAAATACGTGCAGCAGCAACCTGGGCTACTACACATATCTCTGTTACTCATTACCAGTTGGATCTGGTCTCCAGGGGAAGAGCATCCTTTGGCTCTATGGTTCTCAGGAATATCCTTCTATAAGGCCTCCCAAAATCTAAAGTAGCTCGGGACTCTGTCCCAAAGGTCTAGGATAAATGAAGATTGAGAACATCAGATAAAGAAGTTATGTACTCACCATAACGTTTCATCTATGTTGTCAATCTTCATTTATTCTTACACCCCACCCTGCCTTACCCCTCATGAAGACTCCTTGGAGGAACAGACACTTGTCCTGGTAATTCTTTTTCAGGGTTGACCTTGGACATAGCCTCTTCATTTCCACAATCATATTATTTTGTCTCTGAGTAGCTGCAAACACGATCTGAGGTAATCTGGAGAGGTGTGTTGTGGGTAGAGTCTTAGTCCGAGAGATTTTGGCTGTTCACGAGCTGTGTAATGGCTGAGCTGATTCCAAGGATCGGAACCAAGTTCCCAAAGATCAAGGATAAATAAAGATTGACAACACAGATGGAACGTTATGGTGAGTACGTAACTACTTTTTAATTGCATGTCTTTTATTTAAGCTAGGAAAGCAAATCTTTTAAATTACATGGCTTCATGCTCTCTGTTTTTTCAGTGTTTTATTCCATACTATCACGTCAGGAAAACAGCAAGATTAATACATAGAAATACATGAAGGCGTAATTAATAAATGCAGTCAGTACAAAGCAGCAATGGCAGTATGCATTCAATGGCATCAACAATAATAGATACAATAACTACAGTAATGCTGATAATAACCATGGCTATCAATATAAGTAATCCATACATTTATTTTTCTTTACAATCAAATGTTTCCTTTTCTACAAAGCCATCACAGATTTCTTGCAAGATGCTGGTACTGCCCCTTTTAAAATATTGTTTAACAAAACCTTTCTGGTCTTTATCATGTTTTTCCCTAAATTCTGCTAGAATACCATCTGTCACTGGAGATTTCCCTTTTGATTCGTTATACATCACCATTTTTATCTCATCCCATTCTGTCTTGGCTATTATTTCTTGCACCTCATCCTGCTCTAATCTTGGCATATTTAAGTCTTCCATGAATATTTTCATTTGTGCCTTTCCTTGGTTTTCCTATTCTGCTTAATTCAGATTTTCATAGAACTTCAGCAATATCTCTAATACCTCTGTAGGGGCCGTGGTTAATTTTCTTGTCATATGATCTTTATGTTTGGAAACGCCCCTTTCTATTTACTGTTGCCTTAATCATTTTTTCCTCTGGATTTATTAAAAAAATACTTGTTTAACAGCAACATTTCTAATCTATATTATTCAAATACTGACTTATTTTCCCTTTAACACTCAGCAGTTGCTTCTGTTCATGCTATGTGAAATTTTTCTTTGTTTGCATTATTTTAAATGTTAACAAGTCTAAATATTTCCTACTACTACTTTCCCATTCTTCTGAAGAAATTCATAAAATAAACAAGAGACAAGAGTCCACTGCCATCCCACTCAAATACTCCAAACCTATCTTAAGTGGGGATATCCACCCCAACCCTGGTCCTCCCTCCCCATCTCCCAACCCACACTGCCTCTATAAATCTCTAAACCTAACTACTATTAACCTACAAAGCATTAGAAACAAAATCCCTAACTTCCATGCATGGATAATGCACAATACACCCGATATTATTGCTGCTACAGAAACATGGCTAAAACCATACATCAAAAGCACAGAATTCCTTCCCCCTGGCTTTGCCTGCCCGCACAAAGACAGACCCCCCCCAAAAAAGTGGTGGGGTAGCTCTGATTTACCCTAACACCTTCAATATGATCCCCCTACAACTCACTCATACCCAACTTTGCTACAGCAGAAATCTTAATAGCCTTCCTAAAAATCAATGAGAATAAAAGCTTATGCATCATTGCCCTGTATATCCCCCCTGGTAATTATATCCCCATACTAGAGGACATCCTAGCCTGGTGTTCCAACAACATAACTACAGAAACAATAATCCTGGGTGACGTTAATATAAATTGGCTAGATTTCTCACAGCAATACCCCCCATCAACATTAACCTATATAACTACAGCCAACTAATTGCCAACATTACCAGACCCAACAAAGACAAGAGTCATTGAACAATCTTAGACTGGATCATGGTCTCTGACCCTAATAAAATTGCCACTGCAGAAATCCCCCCATATAGCATCAGTGACCATTTACTAGACATTATAATATGCAAAACTACAACGGCATTATACAAACATCAATACAAACATACTAGAGACTTATCACGGTTTTCCCAAACAACCTTTAACAATTCCCTACAAAGCATTAACTAGGAACCCTTAAAAACACTCCCTCTAGACAATGCAGTACAGTATTTCAGTTCCTCATTCCTTAATATTTTGAATAGCCTCACATCACCTCCCCTGGCTAAAATGCATAAAATCCTTGCACACCTCATGACTCACTAAAGCTATCAAACAAAACTTGGTCACCAGAGACAAAGCCTGGAAGTTTTGGCTAAGGCACAGAAAACCCTCTGACCTCGGTCAAATCCGACCACAAGCTAATCACCCTAGACATCCAAATCCCAACCCCACCCCTCAATTAGGGGAAACCACTGTAAAATATTTCTCCAAAGCCAACTTCACGCTTCTTAAGACAGAAGTGGCAAACTTCACGACACCCATGTAGACGGACAATAGAGGTACGACTGCTGAATCCTACACAAATGCACTTTATAAGCATTTACACGAGTGCATGGATCGCACTATCCCTAACAGAACCAAGATGCTATCCTCCAAAAAATGGAAGCCAATTTGGTGGTCCCCTGCCATAAACAAACTCTACAACAGAAGAAAGAAACTGTTGCAAAAAAACAGTAAAATCCCATGATTGGAGGAACTCCCTGGTCAACCTCAGTAAGAAGCTGAGATCCCTCACAAAATCCTCCAAAGCTATTTACAAAAACAAAATCACCACTGATTCTAAAGACAACCACAAAGCATTCTATAGCTATGTCAAGAATCTCAATGGCAACAATCAGATCTGCTGTGCGTTACAGCACAATGGCACTAAATATACAGAACCAACTGATATTGCCAACATCCTGGCAGGTAGGTTCAGTGCTAACTTTGCCCCTCCCTCACCCCCTAAAGGGCCCATCTCTTTACTGGAAGAATGCAAAGTTCCTGTAATCATGGCTGCACAAGTAAAAACCACACTCTCCAAAGCCAAGAACACAGCATCCATGGGACCTGACAACATCCCAGGCTGCATTCTACATGAACTTCAGAATGAACTGGCACCCCACCATGTTTAATCATAGTCTCACCTCAGGCTTTGTGCCAACTGAATGGCACACAGTGACAGTTATCCCACTCCACAAAGGGGATCCACCACGGACCCCAGGAACTACCACCCCATTAGCCTAATGAGCCTGGTCTGCAAGGCCTTATAAACAAAGACATTGGTAATCTCCAAACTCTGGACCCCACCCAGTTCGGGTTTGTAAAAGGCAGATCATGTCTCCTACACCTGATAGACTGCTTTGAAGCAGTCACCAAAGCCGTAGACTAGGGTAAGGTATTCTCTCCCATGACAACACTCCTATTGAGGATGTCACACATAGTAAACTTCTAGGTGTCACTGCAGGTGAACAACTATCATTTGACATCCACATTCACAACAACATTAAAAAAGCATACCAGAAATTGGGCATGCTATATCGACACAAAACATTTCTTAACTACTCTTCCAAACTAGCCCTTGCCTCCTTCCTGCTCCCCTCTCTTCTTTATGGTGTTCCTCTCTTCACCAATATTCAGCTCAGTCTTAAATCCAAACTACACTCATGCTATAACAAAATTGCAAAGTTTGTCACCAATGGACAACACCTATCTCACCACTGCACCTCCCTTCGACTACTGAATTGGCTAGAACTACCCCATCACCTCACATATATTCAACTATCTGCTGCCCATAAGCTTATACACAACCCATCCAGTTGTCCAGCCCTGTCTAATCTATTTACTCTATACCACCCAAATAAGCCTCTCTGCTCAGAAAATCAATTGCTCCTGCAGGTAGAGAAACCCATCCTCATCCCTGGACAATAGATTAGACAGGGCTGGGCAACTGGTTGAGTTGTGTATTAGTTTATGGGCAATAGATAGTTGAATATATGTGAGGTGATGGGGTAGTTCTAGCCAATTCAGTTTCCACTGCTAAACTATGGAACTCTCTCCCACCCTCACTTAGATCTACTAGCAATACATCTATCTTTAAAAAAATCTTTGAAACATAATCTCTCCTCCCACTGGCAATTCCCCTGTGCTAACTCCTCATAGCCCATAACCTGACTTTTGTCTCTTCCCTTCTTCTATACCCACCTTCCCTTCCTTCCACCTTTCTACCTCCCATCCCTTCACCCTTATCGCCTTTACAGATAAACCTCTGCTATACATTTGAGCAAATGTATTTATCCTTGTGTAAATGTATTTTCAATTTGATATTTTTGACACAGCTGTAGTGCCTCTTATGTCAACAATTATATTGTACTGCCAGTAGCTAGATTTACTCACACGTGCTTTGCCAGTCTTTATTTGTCAAAACTCTTATGCAGTTTAATTTGCTATAAGTGTTCTGTGTTTCTATCAAACTGTAAGTATCACAGTGTTACCTGAGCTTTACAACTCAATCTGTTATAATTGTTATCTTGTGTCTTTATCAAACTGTATGTATCACATTGTTATGTAGTGTTTTTATCAAATTGTATGTTTTGTTACACATCATTGTGGAGCTTTTCTCCCCGGGCCTCCACTGAAAATGGGCACTTTTTGGCCCAGTGGACATTACTGGTAAACAAATGCAAATAAATAAATAAATATGTATTTTCCCTAAATAACTCAAGGCATTTACACTGCCCAGTCCTTAAATCCCTCTCTTTTTAACAAATAAGCAGGAAGGCACGAGTGCCTCATTTTTGCTTGATTACACTGCTTCTCTATCTAATCTTTATTGGTGCATGATCTGAAATAGTTACTGGCTATGTTTCAGAGCTTCCAGTTAAGTACCCATGCTCTTGTGAAATATAAATTCTATCCAGTCTAGCCCAATTAGTGTGCACTGGGGAATAATATGAAATGGGATCCTGCTAGTAAGGTCATATCTTCGATTCCAAATATCCTCATGTCTTTCTTCAGAAATCTACCGTGTTTTGTTATATTTTCCCTTCTAGGCTACATTGTCACTATTGCAGATCAGGTTCCAGTCCAAACCCATGAATAATATTCTCTTTTGAAAGCTAATTACTGCTCCCTTAATTTTCTTAAGCTCCTTTATAGTAGTTTCTGATGGAATATAAAGGAATCCCAGTGTAATCCTCCTTACCTGCCAGTACCCCTTACTGTTGCAAATCTGTCAATATTACCTTTTGTCTCCTCTTCCATCACCATTGGAGAACCTGATCCCCTTTTCCATTTTCTCTGATACTTTGCTGAATATCCATTCTGAAATCCTTTCTTTGCTAAATTCACATGTCCATTTCTATTTGTGTGTTTTCTATAAAACTGCTATTTGCACTCTACACTTATAATCCAATACTCTCGATCCTTGTCCATACCTACTTTCCCATTCACATCCCATGATTTAAGCAGTCATTCTGAAAAAAAGCTATTAATGTATATTCTGCATGACAGTTTTTTAATATATGTTTCAGCTTACAAATCATATACACCCATTAATGTTTGATAGGAAGATCTTATATGCATTTACTGTTTCACGTCTCTGCACCAATGTTGCATTTCCCCACACATTGTGTCAATGAAAACACTCAAGAAACAAAAAATGTAAATTTTCATTTTTTACACACACTCAATTCAAAGCAAAGACACAAAACATATTACATTTTCCAAACAGGGAAGTTACCTTCCATGTAGGGGTAATTTTCCCAAATAGACAGCTATCCCCACAGGCTTAACCTCTCCAAAAGTTAGGTTTAATCATGATGTACATGTCAGAGGCTGTGTTTTCTCTTGCACCAACAGTATTCATTCTTGTCCCATCTCTTTTTCTTCCCAGGTGTGAAAAACAACAGTATGCCCTCATTTAACAAATTTTCAGCATTAAGAAAAAGTGCACTGGCTACCCTTAAATGAATAACATAGACTATGGACTGTTATGTTTTATACTAAAGTGCTGAATACTACTAGGAATGCATTTATTTGCAAAACTATTCCCTTCAATGTGTCAGACTTCATTTATTTTCAGTGAACTCCTTGTCAGTTCACCTTTAAGTACTGATTATAGTGTTTCTCATACAAATGCCTCAGGAAAAAACATGTAACCCTTACCTGCAGCAAAAACCAAGAACATTAGTATTCACCTCTATATGTGTAACACTAGAGGAAGTCACCATGATGTAACAGACATGTATAAACAGTGCACTAACACATCCTCACCACAGCATTCCAAGATCACAGCACTGCTTATATCCAGCCTTTATCTTGCTACAGTATACACAATATATATTACATAGAAGAACAAATACTTTGTTTTGCTTCGCTAACATAAACTGCAGTCACTGACAAGACTCCACTACCTCCCATTTAAAATAATATACTAAAAACAGCTGGATACAGGAACTTGAATCTCAAATCTGCCATCTCAACATCCTCTGATTGCAGGAACAAACGGTTCTCCTCTGCCTGGTGCACAGTGAATAATCATTTTCAACATACACTCTGGTATCCCTGATCGTTAATACTTTCCCCTTCTGCTACAAGTTTGTCAGAAGTAGGTCTTGGCTTCTTTCTCATGGCCAAATTTGGAGTGTACACATGACATGCCTTTTCAATGAATAAATCCTTCTGTGGAATTCCATACCAATTGCTTATTTGTACTTTCATAACATTAATGCAGCTTATCTGGTATCACCGACAATCTTGGGTTTTCTGTCTGTACTGTTCTAACTCTGTTTTTTTGAAACAGCACTTGTGAAGTTTCATATTCAGCAGGTCTTTCCTTTATTTTAGTCTGTGATTTCTATTTTATCTGCTCATCTGAACAGCCATTTAAAGCTTCTATTATTTCCAGCCTTTTTTTCATTTGACTTTATATATTCCTCCAATTTCTCATTTAAACACCTCTGAATGCATTTGATTTATTTTGCCTCTAAATTACTTCTGCACAAAAGCTGAAACCTGGATTGCTTTTTGCTGAACAGCTGCAAGACTCTACCATCAGAGTTTTTCTTCACTTTTTCTAGTTGATTATCTTTTACTTTCTCCAAATTTCTTCTTTGCAGACATACAGGTAGTATACTGACTAACCAGTAACTGACGTTTACCCAGCTTGTCACCTTCCATCAGATCCTTTAGTTCTGTTTTCTTTTTCACATTGGGAGAACTCTAATCAACCTGCTTTTCAGAGGGTAGCCATCTTGGAATCTCCCCAGCAATTTTTTGCATTGTTGGTAAACTCCCAGGGCTTCATTCATAACCTGCCTCTTTTTTAGTTTCCCTTGTACATTAATTTAATAAAGAAACCATACTACTCGAGTGTCTGCAACTAAAACCCATCCTTTCTGAATTTTCCATGCCCCTACTTCCTGTCAGTATAATTATATTTATTTTTCTTTACAGTTGTTTACTTGCAGTTATCAATCTTCATTCCTTTATATATATTGCAGTAACTATTTCATGTCATATACATTTCATAAGCCTTCTGTTTTCCTCCTCATGTCCCCATCCATTTTTAACATTTTCTCTTTGCTCCCAAGTTCTCTGCTTCATGCAGTACTTAGTACATACTTTGTAATCCTAATTTCCTTCTTTACTCCAATGCTATTTACTCTTTACTGTTTTCTTTTTGTATGGAAATATGAATGTCTCATATTTTATTACATACTGTTTCAGTCCCTGTTATAGAATCTTGTTCTCCTCATTATTCTGGTTCCTCACATTCTTCTGTTTCGATGTATTTTAAAATTTTTATCTATTTCTACATACTTTTCTTTTTTCTGTGTTTCTGTTTTTGTTTTATATCAAAACCAGAATCTTATTTTCAGTAATTTTATGTTATACATTTTTATTGTGGTTAAAGCAGTTTTATCTCACTTTTTAAAATCATGACCTTTCTAATGATAAACACTGTATATCCTATATAGTTTCTTCAGACCTTCCACTTTCACCTCCCAAAGTAGAAATTTTACTTGATTCCAGGGATAACTAATTTGATTATGCATTTACATTAGTAATTTTCTGTTAGTTGTCCATTATAGAATATTTGTATTCGTATCTGAGCCCTGGCAAGTGTTGCACTTGCTGTTCTTTAAATCATAATTTAACAGTCACTCCAGCTGTATTCCCTTCTTCCAAACTAATCATTCATTACTGGTTCACAGTCTGTAAGCACAGTCAAGTGAATGTTCAGCCAAATAATTGAATTAATTTGCATCTACTTAATTTTTGCATGAGTCACACTTTAAACAGAAGTTGCAAATAGGAAATTATTAAACACTGAGTCATTTAATTGTTTCCTAATTACTATTTTCCTACACCCATTCCAACAGACCTAACAATGATTATTTGATTTGCTACTTCCTTGGGGGTTGTTTTACATGCATCCAGTTGCTCAGAAGCTGCATATTTACGAAGTTCCAATCTGTTGGTAAACTGTGCATATTTTGGCCACTCTGCATTCCTGTAACATTTAGCAAACACAATTTTTACCTATTTAAGAAATTAATTTGGTACAGATTGAGATTCATAACACAGGCTTTGCCTTTCACAATAGTAGTCCAAAATGCAGTTTCATATTTTCCTCCACTCATATATAGTGTCTTACTCATTCTGCTGCATTGGTAATCCCATACCAATTTTCATTTATACTTCTGTTAGGTCTGTGCACACTCCTTCCATTGCATTATTTGTTGACAGTTCCTGAACTAACTTTTACATTCTGACTCAAGGCTTTAGCAAGAAGTTTACATACTGTACACAGAAGAGCCAAACCTGGTTGTGAAAAAGCAACCTAGACCTTTAATAGTAAATATGCAATCCTGCCATCATAAGGATATGATTTTGACAAAACTGTGGCAGAAGAGCAAAGTACTAAAAGTGGAAGACAGCAGAATGTTTGTGGAGAATGATTACTCATTGTACACCAGGCAGAAGAAGTACATTTATTCCACTATTCAGGGAATGTCTAGAAGCAGGTGTGAGATTCAAACTGTTGTACACAGCTATCTTCAAAATATTCTTTCCTGGAGGAACAAAATAATTTTTTGATGCAGTACATATTAAGGAGAAAATACAGATGTTTGTTCAACAAAAAGTGAGCAGTGAAACAGTAGGAGATTCTGCTTTTTGTTCTTCTGGTAATAACAACCACTGAGACTATACCAGTGAGACCTTTTCTAATGCTTAAACAGAAAATATTTGAGAGAAGGGAAAAAAGCACAGTAGTTGACTAGAATAATCAAGAGTACATTTGAAATTAAGCAGAGACAGGATTTGGGAGATGGAGATAAAGAGGAATAAAACCATTAACTTGAAAATTGACAAATGTGGGATTACAAAGCAATAATTATATCTGTGAAACAGGAAGGATCAAGAAACTATGGAAATATTGGACTTTTTTGAATTTGTTAAACTTGTAGGGGCTCTAAAGCATTTTGCAAAAAAAAAAAACAGAAGTACATACCTATGAATCAAATCTAATGATTACAACAGTGGTTGAAAAAGAAAATTGTAAGAAAGGAAAAGAGAAAGTTATTTGTGAGGGCATACTTCAAAAAAATGAGGCTTGAGAACAAAAGGTATTTAAGTAACATCTTGGTGGAAGTGATAGTTATACAAGTAAAAAAAGGCAAGTCTAAGAGGCATTATCAGGTGAAATAGGTAGAGAAGATAGCATAAAAGGTATTTGGATCATTCAGTGGATGTGGTGGAAGTTGAAGTAGGTGATTAGTAGATAAGATGAGTGAGAAAAAGATTGAATAAGAAGATATAGGATTATTGTCATGAAGAGAAGGCCAGTGTATGGTTTGTGGCTGGGTAGAAGCTGATGCAGAAGGGATATGAGGTGAAAGGGGGTGAAAAAAGAGGGGGGGAATCAAGGCAGTGAGCCAGGAAAAGTTGAGGAGGAATAAACGGATATAATAAAAATAAGGGGTTGTGAGGAGAAGAGTTGAAAGTGATAAGGAAAGGGAAAAGGAAATTTAAGTGGTTTAGGGAAGAATGATGGTAGAGACACAGGCTGTAAATATAATGTGTCAGTATAATATTTTCAAATAAGGTAAGGGATAGCAGAGTTTTGAATATACTGCATGAATGGGTAGGAATTTTTGTCTAGGAGTTGAGCATGAATGTAGATATGTGTTTATTAGGGATTCATATCACTTCACTGAAAGACCATTTCACTGAGACCAAATCACCTAAAGTTCATTTCACTGAAAGTTCATTTCACCTAAAACTCATTTCACTGACAACTAGTACTCTAAGGCAAGTCAAAGGTATATGTCCTTTGCCCCACTGTAGTGCAATTCTGATGTTAGTATATATAGTTGGGGAGGGCACAGCCCCCCCCCACATTGGGGGGGGGTTGCGCGGCCCCATAATTAATCTGGTTTTCTGTTGTCTGGTTTTGTTTTGCATTATTTGGTAAAACCCCACACCCCCCTTAACTATATATACTAACATCAGGATCACACTACAGTGGGGAAAAGGACATATACCTTTGACTTGCCTTAGAGTACTACTTGTCAATGAAATGTGTTTTAGGTGAAATTAGTTTTAGAAGTTTTAGGTGAAATGAACTTTAGGTGATTTGGTCTCAGTGAAATGGTCTTTCAGTGAAGTGATACAACTCCGTTTATTAGGAGGTGTTTTAGTTGAAACTTGAAAGATTTCACCACATGTATTTGTTTAAGGGCAAGGGGAATGGAGCTCCATATTTTAGAGGTGTAGGAAGAATATACAGAGTCCTGAGCAGAGTTGTTGAAGTGAAACTTCTTTAGTCTGGATAGTGCGAGTTTTGAGTGAAATGGAAAAATGAAACAGTAGTACGTAAGTCAAACTCCACCCACTAACAGCAGAGTTTGACTTCCATACTCTAGCTTTTCAACCACACACACAATTAAAGTGAGTAACATGCCAGACTATCTTTTTTTTATAATTAATTTTTCCATATCCTAGCTTTTCAACCATACATACACACTTAAAGGTGCTTCAGCATAGGACGTCTTATTGTGGGAATGCTCACCGTCCCATAGAAGCATCACAGGTACAAGAAAATGGAAAGTCCGTGTCGCTTCAGTAAATTCATATCAATCCCAAGTTCCCACTGTAGATACAGAGCCAAGGCTTTGCACTTTAAGAAGAGTGCAAAACTTTATCAGGCATGATTTAAAATAAATGCGTAAGCCTTTTCACTGCTGACAGATGTCTTGCTGTAAGAGATTGACAGGTATGCAAAACCTCTTCAGTGCTTGAAGGTGATCGCTCGCTCACTCTCACTCCTCACTGTCTGTCACATACACAATCTTGCTAGATTGCTCTCGCTCTCTCTTGATCTCTTTCACACAAAAGGGCCTCACTGAGACAGATTCCTGGTGTCAAAGCCATGGCCTGAAGCTCAATGCCAAAAAGTGTATTGTCATCCCCTTTGGTAAAAACTCTGTACCCATGAACTACCACATAGCTGGTAGTCTACTTAATGCCGAAAATGTGATAAGAGACCTTGTGACACAGGTGGACAGTAGTCTCTCCTTTGATAATCACATCGCCACAGTGGTCAGGAAATCCTTCTACGTGGCTCATCTCATCACAAAAGGATTCTCATCCAGAAAAAAAGAGGTCATTGTTCCCCTCTACTCATCACTCATTAGACCCATTATAGAGTACAATGCCCCTTTTGGTATGTACCTCACAAGACATCTACAACAACTGGAAAGACCACAGAAATACCTCACAAAGAGGATTACTGGCCTCAAACAGATTCCTATGCAGACCGTCTCAAAAACCTGCAGCTTTACTCCATCGCATATCGCCTACTCAGGGGCGATCTCTGCCTAACATACAAAGCTATGTCAAACCCAGAGCTGCTGGACATGCTGCACTTAAAGAAATCCCAATCCCTCCGAGCTACATGCTCTAGGGACCTTAACCTTGTCACCACAAAAAACAGAACATGCTGAAGGGATAGATTCCTGTCCCAGAGACTTCCTAGACTCTGGAACAGACTACCTATCTATGTCAAACAGAGCTCCTCATTAGCACTCTTCAAGAAAAATCTTGATGATTGGATGGGAAATGGGAAATTCACCCCAGGGATCACTTCTGTGGCTCTGCTCGACAGGGGCATAGGAAAATAATTTTCTTGGGTGGCGAAAGCCAGGGTACATTTTTTGGCTAGGCTTGTATGGGCCTTAGGGCCGATAGCCTAGTACCTACCTATGAACCTATGAACACACAGTCTGTTCTGCATTCATACATGTAGTCACTCACACAAAATTGCTCTCACTGTCTCTCTCTTTCTCTGTGTTGACACCTGTCCCTCTTTAAGGAGGATAATTCCTGTTTGGGCAGGTGTGTGTGGGGGGGGGTGGGGGGAGTGGAGAAGGCATGAAAATAACAAATGATGTGAGATCATACCTCTCAACCTCTTAGTGCAAGAAATCTGGACAAAGCCTGACAGAATGGGAGGATAAAGGCCCAAAAATAGGGACATATTTTAAATACTGTTCTTATAAACTTAGAAAGTTGCTAGAATAACAGGATTTGTCTTAGCATGCATTTTTCTGATTGGTATGAAGTCAGAAACACAAATGTATATCATTATTTAGTGACTTCAGTCTTCAGATCATCCCAGTAATTTGCCAGAAAGTCATAAATACTGTGAGGAACAAACCAAAAATATGAGGCAAAAATGTGGACAGTTGAGAGGTATACTTGAGATTTCAAACTTTAGAGAAGTTTCACTTCTACCATGCACAGCAACCATGCACATTCTTTTTTTGATTTATTTTTAGAAGTACTTTTTTTCATCTTTTACTCCCTCCCAGCCTTACCATATTAGCTCCTCTTATGTCCCCTGAAATATATATCCTTCTCTTCCATCACATCACTAGCCTTACTCACTCCAGTTTATTAACCCTTACATGATGGCAATTAATACATTTTCTATGATTTTTCTGCAATAAACAATTTTATTTCTTTCACTCTACACAGTTTCTTTCTATCTTACTCTCATGTGTCTCAGTTCTCTTATCCTTTACATTATTTTCCTTCTTTTTTATATCCCCAAAAAAATCTCTGCTCCTATTTTTCTGCAACCCCTACCTATAACCACCTGCATTTTCTCTAAAATGTTTACTGCTAAGCATTTTTTGTCTAATTAGCTTTATGCTATATAATGTAATTTCTATTAATATTTTAGCATTATTGTCTCTGTAATTTTATGCCTCTGAAATGCTCATTGTTGACTATATTAATAATTATTGTTAATTCAGTTGTACAAAAAATTTATCAACGTTTCTATGTGGAGCTTTTCTTCCCGGCCTCTGCTGAAAAGGGTCATTTTTGTGGCTGTTTGGACAGCCTTGGTAAATAATAAGAGTAAATAAATGAAAAATGTTTTTTTAATCCTGAGTGAAGAGGCCAGTTTGGTGATTAACACTGAAGGATGTGAGTTAGGCTAGGGTATCACCTTTGAGATTATGGGTTATATATTGTTAGTTAAGACAGAGTCAAGCAATGAGGGAGTTCTAGCCAGTGTAGCTGCTTTAGTAGTACACCATGGGGAGACATGTATGTCACATTAGCAGCAAATCTGGCTTAGTTGTAGCATTGATCAAGGAGATTAGACTGGGTTGCATGAAGACTAATGAGTATAGTGACTGCATAGAGGGTAACTGGAAAGAAGGAAAGTTGGAGCAGTGTATTTTCTGTTAGCTAAGGTTTTATTTAGTAGATGGTGCCAATTTTTAATGATTTTTATATTACATTCTTGCATGATATTCAAATGTCAAGTTGTCATCATTTATTACACCTCATAGCTTAGCGTGGATTAATAATTCAGTGTTTATTTTTGTGCAGGTTAGAGTTTTGAGGGATTTCTGGGTGGAGAGTATTTTGGAGTGAATAGGATGAGCCTGAAATTTTTTGAATTTAGAAAAAGTTGGGAATTAGAATTCCATGCCTTGTTAATGAAACAGGGGGAAGCTCAAGAAACAAGGAGGGACTGGGGTTTTGGATGCAGGTTCTTAAAGAGAATAACAGTAACCATACAGAATATTGTATTCATAAAGCAGAAGAAAGTATTCTAAGACCTAAGCCAACTGAGGAATGAAGAAAGGAGATTCTGCAGATAGGGATGACTGCAATTAGGGATACACATAATAGGCAAACAGTGGCTGGAATTTACTGGAGAAAACTGGCAAATAATTAGAAAGGGAAAGATAATAGAATGGGAAGAGGTCAAAAATTAATTTGGACTGTAGGCTACAGACTGTATTCCCCATCAAGGACCAATATCAGAATATAGGCAAAGAGAAAGAAATAGGGGGATGCTAAGCAAAAGACCAACACCAGTAGAATTTTTAGTAGAGTCTAGAACAGAAGTTGCTGTTAAAAAGGGATAATTAGAAGAGTATATAAATATTGCATAACTGTAGGAATAAATTGGAGGAGGTTTGAAATGGTTGAGAAGAGACTGGATAAACAAATTGCTAAGAAACAATAGGCGGATATATGTATGGTTCCAAAATATGCAACAAAGTGTAGAAGATTTAGGATCATTGCTTGGAAGTATTTGAACAGGTATTTCTAAACACCAAGCAGAATCCAAAAATGTTTTCCTGAGGTAGATTGCAAATGTTGGAGGTGTGATGGAGAAGAAAGAGGTAAATGGGAACATATTTTTGGGAGTGTAATCAGTTGGCACACTTTAAAAAATCCATCTAAAGTCAGAAATACTGGGTGAGCAAATTAAATTATTTTTTGGGCTGTGTTACATAATCAGAATTGCCTAGACATAGTAAGGCCTTACTGAGTTTAATTCTGGTGGCTACCAAAAAAGCAATTGCTAGAAAATGGAAATCAAAGTCTACACCATCTGTTCCTGTAGTAGTGAATCTAGTAGAGATAAAAATGGAAGTGGGATCTTTAGAAAAGGGAAGGGTCAATTACGTAGAAAAAAATGGGGATTGTGGGAATAATACATGCAGAATAATATTCAGGAGGACGAATGAGGTTTAAGAGAAGGCAGAAATTGAATGAGCTATGTAATATTTGACTGACAATGACTGTATAGATTATAAGTGATATGTAATGTTTGCAACTAAAAATATGTCAGTATGGTTTGTTTTCATTTATATAAAATGTATGATTGCCTGTGTCATAATTGTTTATGGTAGGGGAATCATGAGTTAGTTGTTGGAATGTATCCATTTTTTACAGAGATCAGAGCAAGGTCATCTGCATAGTGGATGATTTTTGCATGTGTGCTTAGTGAAGGTCATTCACTTTATCTTGCATAAAAAACAGCATAGAATAGAACTCTGGGGGAATCACACTGTTATGGGAAGGAAAGGCAGCTTGTTGTATGTAGAACAAGTAGCTGTCATACCAAGGAAGTATGGGTGTATCTAGACCCAGGGAGGACAATTTTTGTAGCTATTTTGTGTGTGAAACAGCATCAGAAGCCCTTGGTAACTTAAGGAAGACTACAAAAAGTAGGTTTCCTTCATTTCTGTTTTGATTTGTAGAGGTTATAAAGTTAAGGCAGTAGTAGTGCTACGATTAGGGCCAGACGTCGTGCTGTGTTGGAGATAGCAGGTTATTGTCTGAAATGAGTCAGAGCAGTTGTGTATGGACACATTTCTAAATGACTTTTGAGAGTGGATATACAATGGCTATTTTTGACATTTGATTACCAGCAAAGTCTGACTGGGTAGAAACCCATTTTCAGTGGAGGCCAGGGGAGAAAATCTCCAAATTATTACAAAACATTTTAAGAACAATAATTTTACAATCTTGAAAAATAAAACAAAAACATATGCAGTTTAAATAATTATAACAAATTAGGCATAATATAAAAACATTGGTTAAGAATTGATACAAAGTATATGACACATTTAATATTTGAAGAAATTTTAGACAGTTTGTAGAGAAATTAAAGGTAAGTTAGTGTAACACAAATAGGAATTGTCATATGAAGTAAATGAAAAATAGGCTTATGGTATATTTAGAAAGAAAATCAGAAAAGAGAATTAGATATCAGTAAAGAAGAGGAGAGTAAGGAGGTATATGTTCACATTTAGGGATATAAATTATGCTTGTTTTGAGCAGGAATAGAGACGGGTTTTAGTGTCAAAGTCTTTCCGAGTGGTTTTGAAAGATGGGAGGGTGAGTATAGACCTGATGAATACAGGTAAGTAGTTCAAGGCCTTAGCAACCTTGTATGAGTATAGACAGTACCCAGCAAATTTGCTAGGTTTATATACAGACAGGAGTTTTTGATCACTGGATTCCAATGGACTGAAACATAGTTGTGTTGAATGTTTTTTAGTGCTGGACAAGCAGATGAACACTGGATAATTTTCTAGGTGGTTAGAAGTTGTGTATATGTTAGTTGATGTTGCAGTTCTAACCAGTTTAAGCTTTTTGGTGTTATACAGTGGCAGGTTCTGAAAGGGTTATGTGCTGCAAATTTAGCACTTTGTTATAGCATTGCACAAATTCAGTTTTTGTGAAGCCTGGAGGTTAGTAAGGATGGGAGCACTATAAAGAAGAGTCGAGAGGAGATAAGTAGTGGCAAGTGTAGTTTTAGTTGCATTGGTGAGAAAGGTTTTGGCTCTGTAAAGTATCCCCAGTTTTTTGATTAAGTTTTTCTTATACAATTTTCTATATGCAGGTCGAATGTAAGACTGCCATCGACTATCACCCCTGCTATGAGAAGGGACTTCAATGTTTGTGTTATCAAGAGAGAGGACTTTAAATTTATTTTTTTTCATGAGGGAGGGATTTAGGGAAAAAGTAGTAGTTTTGTCTTTTTTGGGTTGAGCATGAGGTGTGAGTTATGAAACCATATTTCAGTGACTGCTAAAGCTTCCTGAGTAATTTTTTGGAGGTATACCATGTTGTCAGATGTGCAGATGAGAGTAGAATTATCTGCATAATGTATTAGGGTGGCCTGTTGTGAGGAAGTATAGAGACTGTTGGTGAAAATGTTAAAGAGGAGGGGACCAAGGATAGAGCCTTGTGGTACACCGGTGGTGTCTGTGAGGTAAGTAGAGAGCACAGAGTGCCATTTTATGGACTTATACCTATTGGAAAGTGTCGTTCATCTTGTACATACAATTAAGACAATGAGGATAGGTTGTTCGTTTAAGTAGTTAATTACATACAAACACATCAGAATGGATGGCAGGAACATAAAACGAACTAACTGACTACTACACACATGCATGCTATCAATCCAGGTGCTCACTCCAAATGGCATTCTTGCTTGCACATGCCCACTGACTGGAATGCTTCTTAAAGGTATATCACACACTCTGATCTACATCCTCCCTCTTTACTGAGTTGTCTTATATAGGCAATGACATTTGAATAGGCATGCAATTATACAGACAATAATAAACAAAACAACAGTCATGTCCAGGTTGCCATGTATCTGGAACTATGTCTGGAAATGTGACCTGATCTCATAATGTAATAGTTAGGACTGAGTTTAGCAATAGGGACAGTCACTGGGGAATGTTCTGCTTCAGGACTCTCAGGAATATTGTCAGGAACAGGGATTGCTGATAGAATGTCCTCTGGAACAGGAACATTGCACAAGTCACTCTGAGAATTAGAGTCTTTATTACAGGCAAGATTCTGTAACACTGGCTTGGGCAACAGTAATAAATGTTTCCTATTCTGCCTAAATTCCATTCCTTCTGATTCCATGATGTACGATCTGGGCTCTTGATACAAGCTTTTTCATAAATCTGATGCTATCAAACCCTTTTGACAAATGCATCCTCACTATCTCCCCTTCTTTTAATGAACTGAGCAGTTTGCTGGTCTTATCATAGTAGGACTTCTGGGACAAACACTTTTTCAAGAGTTGGGCTTTCACTGCTTTGTTGTTCTTAGCACACGGAACCAATAAATTGCTACTGATTGTAATATGGTTCTGGTTTGTCTCGACATAAGTCTCTGGGCAGGTGAACCAAAATGATCATCACCAGGAATGTTTCTGAGATTAAGCAAGTTTAGAAAAACATCGGTATTATCACATTTGGATTTCTCTAACAACTGTTTTGCACTTTGAATAGTTGAAATTGGTTCAGCCAAGCTGTTTGACTGTGGGTACTCAGGACCACTTGTAATATGAACAAAGTCCCACATTTCAGCAAATTATCTGAACTGCTGACTTGTAGACTGTGCACCATTGACTGAAAAGACTCTGTATAGACTACCATGGACAGAAAAATGTCTCTTCAGCTTAGTAATGGCAGTATTGGATGTTAGGTTAGGAAGTAGGTCAATCTTGAACCGATTGGAATAAGAGTCTACTAATACCAAGTAATGTTGACCATTCCACTTGAAGATATCAGTGGCTACTGTCGACCAAGGTAGTTTAGGAATCTGGTTTAACTGAAGTGGTTCTTTTTGTTGATGTGGCTTTGTACTATTACAAACAGAACAAGATGAAAATACTTTCTCGATATCTTTTGACATAGAAGGCCAAAATACAAATCTTCTCACCCTTCTTTTAGTAGACTCATTTCCTGGGTGGCCACAATGCAAGATTTTAACGTACTGTTGTAAAGATTTTGGAACAATCACTAGTCTGACAAAATCTCATCTCTGTATGGAAAAATGCTGTTGCACTTCTGCTGGTAAACAAATTGTTTTAAGGCCATCCTCGACTAATAAAGAAGTTGAGCTTCTGGAGAATTGGTTCTGAAGCTGTGTGAGTTCTAAGCTCATCAAGACGTGTGGAAGAAAAATATCTCACTTCCATGACTTCAAAATCAGATTGCTCATTCTCATGCTGTTCTGTAGTTTTTCTGTGAGATCCAGATAAGGTATCAGCAAGATAAATAAGTTTGCCTTTTGTATAAACAAGATTGAAATTGTACTTTTGCAATTTGAGCATCATGCGTTGCAATCTGGCAGGAGCTATGCACATTGGCTTTCTCAAAATAGTGACTAGAGGTTGGTGGTCAGTTTCTATCTGGATAGGTCGTCCATAAATATAATCATGAAACTTCGAATATGCAAACACAATTGCCAAGATTTATTTCTCAATTTGGGCATACTACATCTCAGTTTGGGTAAGAGTTCTCAATGCATAGGCTACTGGTCTACCCTCTTGAAGAATAACTGCACCTAGACCCAACTTAGAAGCATCACAGGAAAGAGTTACTGGTTTATGAACATCATAATAGCATAGAGTGGGTGGACTGGAAATTTTCTGTTTCAAGACATCAAATACTCTTTAGTGTTGTTCTAACCAAGACCAGGTTACATCTTTGCATGTCAGTTCTCTTTGCAATGCTGAAAGTTGGCTCAAGTCTGGAATGAACTTTCCTAAATAGTTGACCATGCCAAGAAAACGTTGTAAGGCTTGGACATTATCTGGAGCTGGCAACTCGAGAATAGCTGTTTGCTTGGAAGGATCTGGTCGTAAGCCTGAACTGGTAAACAAATGACTAACATAAGTAACTTCTCGTAGCCTGAATTTGCACTTCTGGGGATTCAGCTTAAGATTCACTTCATGTGCTCTTTCCAGAACTTTCTTGAGGTTTCTATCATGTTCAACTTCACCACTGCTTTCTAACTACATATCATCTACTATAATAGCACATGGATAGCCAGAAAAAAAAAATGTTCCATTGCATGCTGAAAGACTTCACTGACAGAATTTATTCCAAATGGCATACTCAGAAATAGGTACCTCCTGAATGGTGTACCAAATGTGGTTAACAATGAAGATTTTCAGTCAAGCCAAATTTGTCAAAATGAACTCTGCATCTAAGACAGAAAAAAAAAAGTGGCATTTGGCATGAGGGAAACTGTGCGCATAGGATGATGAGGTCTTTTTAGTGCTTTCTTCAAGTATCTTGGATCAATGCATATTCTAATGTCATTTGAGCTTTTCTTATGAGCTACTACCATGGAAGATACCCATTCATTTGGTTCTTCTACTAGACAAATTACTCCTAGCTGTACCATTTTGTCTAATTTAGCCTTGACTCTGTTCTGCATAGCTACTGGAACTATTAGTGCTGATCTGATAACTGGGCTGACCTCTGGGTCTAACTTCATTGAGTACACAACTGGTAGTTTGCCTAATTTGTCTTCAAAAAATATTAGCATACTCAGAATAAATGGTTTGGGTGAAATTTGAGCTGTTTTCATTCAAGCTTACATGGTGGATCTTTTTGTTAAATGAAAGCAGTCCCATTTTCAAACGGTCTCTGAGGCCTAATAATGACTACACTTGTATTTTGACTATGTAATACTGCAAGTCATAGTTGTTCCCAGCAGAGTAACATGAAAGCACTACTGAGCCTTTGGTTTGAATCTCTTCACCACTATAAACAATAAGCCTCGCACACTTTGTCAAATGAAGTTGTTCTGCAGCTTTTACTCTAGCAAACATTTCTGCTGACATAACATTACACTTTGAGCCAGTATCTACTTTGAGCTCTACAGGACCCTCATTAATCAAAACAGTACAAAAGACTTCATTCTTTGCCCATAAATCTACTGCATTGACTGTTTCACCAAGCACAGACACACCATCAACATAAAAAAGTACGGCTGCAGTTTTCTAATTGATGAACTTGGCCTCTTTGTATGCTCTCTTTTAATAAAAGAATGTACCTTGTTTGATTTACAAAACCTTTTGAAATGATTCCACTTATTGCAAGAATGGCACTGGTGAGCAAAAGCTAAGCACTTTTCTCGTTTGGGTTAATGGTTACCACCACAATTACAGCAGTTAACAATGAGGGTAACTACATACAGGTTTGACTGAGTCATCCTTGTGCTTTGCTGCTTGTACTGTAGGCCTTACTGAAGTTGCTCTGGGTTTTGCTGAAGTGGCCCTGCCCATAGGTCTATATCTTTTAATTTTGTGCTGCAACTATCTACATTGACATTGGAAGATACTGGAAGGCTTTTCTCATTTGTGAGGATAATTGTGTGCCTTTCTGTAAGCTTGTATATCTGACAAAACTCAATGGCCTTGTTTAACATTAAATCACTGTCTCAAAGCAAAATCTTTCTCACTGTGTCATTGTTAATACCACACACAAGCCTGTCTTTTATCAACTCATCTCTTAAATCACCAAATCTGCATATTTTAGCTGTATTTCTCAAGTAAGCTATATATGCTGCAAAAGTTTCACCGGCTTTTGATCTCTTTTGTAAAATAAATGCCTTTCCATTGTAATGTTCATTTGGGGGTCACACATTTCTCTAAATTTACATTTTAAGCATTCAGGGTCTTCCTGCTTTTCAACCTGTACCACAATATGGTGGTCTTCCCCCTCTCCTGCAAACACAGCAAGCGCATGTACAAATGAACACTCTCTTTCAATGGCTTCTGAACTTGCTAAATTAAGCAAAATAAATGCCTTTTTGTGTGCATCATTGTCAGAAAAAGCAGCCTGTATGAAAATATTGTATTCCTGCTCAAAGACTCTCCAATTTTCTGCAATATTGTTATCAAACAGAAGTGGTGCGGGTCTGTGAAATCCTTCTGTCATGCCCACAGATTATAGTAAAATGCAATGCAATCTTGGCCCTTGCAATTATGTAGAAACATGCACAGACACCAGGTACTTGTAATAATATTCAAATGCACAATAATCTCTTTGAAAGACTATACTTTGCGATATATTCTTTGAAGTAGCTGTACTTTGCAAAATAACTGGACTGTAATACTGCACACACTTGCCAACAATTTGCATACTTCAGATATTGCGAATAGCTTTAGTTAATGTGAAAAAGTAGCACATTGTGAAAAACTACTGTCATTTTCCCTTTTTTTATACATTTTATGTGATTCAGATATTGTTTCAATCATTTTTGTAATTATTTTGAGTATTTTTATCAGTATTTCGCAGTTTTGGACATTTTGTTAATTAGAAATTTGTTTTGAACATTTTGAATGCTTTGTTTTACAGTCATAGTGAGAAAAATCACTTAAACAAATTTTAGTACCAGGAATTTGTTTCTGAACTTGAATGCTTTGTTTTATATTCGTAGGGAGTAAACTCATTTAAATGAGTTTTAATACCTGGAATTTGTTTCTGACCTGTTTGTGAGTCATTTGAGCAGCAGGAATGACCCACTCATGTATATTCTTCCATTTCTAAATAGTTGCCTCATGGTTGTGACTCTGGATCCCATTTTGATACCATGTCTCTCATCTTGTACATACAATTAAGATGATGAGGCTTGGGTGTTTAAGTAGTTTATTACATACAAACATCAGGATGGATGGCAGGAACATAAAACTTAAACAAACTGACTACTACAGACACGCATGCTATCACTCTGGCCGCTCACTCAAAATGGCACTCTTGCTTGCACATGCTCAGTACTTATATGCACGTGACAACTGACTGGGATGCTTCTTAAAGGTATATCACACACTCTGATCTACAGAAAGGTAGCTTTTGAACTACAGAAGGGTGGGCTGAGAGAGACCTAGTGAGGACATTTGAAGAAGAAGTGTGCTGTGACAAAGTCTAGAAATAGGGAAGAGACTAGTTTGCCATTATCTCTAGCCATCTTGATCTATAGTTGGTAAAGATATGTGGAAATGCCATCATTGTTCTTATGTGTTTACTAGACTAACAACCACAAGGGCCTTTTTAAGCCTAGCCATGCATCCCAAATATCTGGCAAGTTCTGGTACCTTTAATAAGTGTAAACATGAGCTTGGGATGTGAAACATTTACAAGTAGGCTCCTGAAAGATGAACCATTTACAGGCTACCTGTGTCCATTAGAGACATAGGTGCCAAACCAGTGATGAATTTCCTGTTCTGTAGCCAATTGTCCAAGTTGTACTTTTATTGGGTTAGGGAGGAACTCTGCTTCACATGGATGGGGAGCCTGTTACAGAGAAGGGGTGGTCTCTGGGATACATACCTCTAACATTTTTTTCCATAAGTTGAGATCATAGTTTTCTTCTTTAAGAGATAATTAATATAGAAATTGGGTAGATCAAAGCATCAGCTGCCATTTTAACATATTTTCCTTACAGGTTAGCTGGTGCAGCAGTGGTAGGTTTCAGTTTTAGAAGTTTTTTTTTTTTATGGTGGAGATGGAAATAGGCTCCAATGAGAACATTCTATGATGGAATATTGGTTTAATTATGGGATTGTGGAGGTTGAGAGATTTAGGTGAGAAGTCACCAAGTTAACAAAGTGCACTTTGAACTGGCAGGCCAGTTTGTTTCTCTGAGTTGATTGAGGAACAGCAGAGGGGCTAGGCTGGGTGACATGGCTAGGATTTAGTAGTTGGTTCACCGAAGACCAGAAAAGGTTTGAATTCTTTTGATTTAAAATTTGGAGACTGGTGTAATATGATCTCTTGTCAAATTAATCCTTTGCTTTCTGCTATTTCTGAGGTATTTGTAATTTTGTAGGTTAGACTCTTATTTTTTTCATCATGTTTTCCATGTTTTTTCCTTCTGGTTCATTGTTTGGTTAGTTTGATGAGACTGGGTGATGGATTTGTGTCTATTCTTATAGGGGCATGTACATTTAGAATACTGAGGAAAGTTGTGCTGAATAGGAAGACAGCATTGTCTATTTAAAGGGTTTGTATTAGGTTCCAGTTTTTTTAATTTTAATTCAGTTTGAGATAAAGGCATCTCTTTGTAAGGATGACAGGTTGTGAGCATAGTTGTAGTTGAGGAGTTTATGGATATTGTGGTGGTCTCTCTTAGCAAAGGTAGAGAGGTAGTTACTTAGGGTGTTGGGGAGAGCACAAGAGATAATTATTTTGCTTGGGGAGCTGGTGGTGATCCAGTCTAAGGTGAATTTCCTGTCAGAATGGTTATTGTACCTAGTTGGGGGGTTACATTTATTGCATCATTAGAAATGTCATTTCTTATGATCTGTGAGTCAGTATTTACATTGCTCGTTAATAGTTTCCTGTGGAATATTAGAGAAGAAGAATTATTCTGCTGTATTTGTATTGTTATCTGGAGGAATGTAAATTCAGGTTACGAGCAGAGATTTTTGTTTGTTTAGTTTTAGAAGAGACCTTGGGATTTCAGCATTATTTATTTCTGGGTTTTTGAGCTCAGGAAGTTTGCACTGTAACTTCCAATTCCTAAGCCTTTTGACAGAATCAAATTATGTCCTCACATTTCAAACAAATGGTTATATCTCTGGAACCATAGGGGTTATGAAAGAAATATAAATGGCAAACTCTTCAGCACAAACTATTTTATTGAGGTAGTATTCTTTAGGTTCTAGGTCTTAAACTGAATTTTATAAGTCACAGTAACTATTACATTTATAATATTTTGTAAACAACTTACAATATCTCTTCAACCACTCAAGTTACACACATACTATCAGCAACATTTTATTCATCTAGCTGAGAGCTTTCATATAAGGCTAAGGATGTCTGTCTGTGTTACTTGGTTGTTGAGATATTTAGAAAAATGTGAAAATTATATCTACTGTATATAAATTAAACTATATAAATTAAATTATATCTACTGTATATAAATTAATATCATAAAAACAACAGTTAATATCTATTCACCTGCACTAGACAAAGGTAAAATATTAATGCAGTTGAGTTTGCCATTGTGTAAGCTTTACAATGATTTTTTTTAAAACCGTGTACATAGCATGGTTTTAGAATTATTGATGCAAATATGAACAAGCAATATTTGATGCCTAGAGGCATCAGTAGGAGTTAACAGCAAATGTACCTGGACCCATCACGTGGATGTAATCAGGGCCGGTGTTAGCATTTTAGGGGCCCCCAGCAGATGTCAAGCTGGGGGCCCCCTAGGCACTTCCAGTCTATGTACCACCCGACTGCCACCCTTCCTAAGCAACCTTTTAGTTCATGCGGCAAACATTTAGGAGTAGTATGCACATGACATTTAGCTACAATATTCTTACATTATAAGACTTGTGTACTATACTGTGTTGGCCCATCTCACAAAAAGGGACATTTACAGTTACTGGCATTTAGTTGTAGCAATGATATATTGCAGCAACTCTATGTACAGGTCTGGACTTAGGTGAAATGGTGCCCTAGACCTACTGTTTCAGACCTCCCCCATGCACACAATAGCTTCCAGTCTTCCCCATTCCCCCTCCCCATCTTGGGCTGCCCATACCATGCACATTACTTTTGTCTTCCTTTTCTCACATTTTGCCTTACTTTTCAACATTTTCAAGAAGCTATAACTTTCTACATGCTTTGAAGTGCATTTTAAAGTTTTTTTTTTCTTTTTACACACCTTTTCATCCAATAATGGCTTGAACAGAAATTATGATTAAGTAAAGAAATTGCGTTGCTGTTCAGCTTTAGTTTTATTGCATCCTTTCAACATACATTTTCTGAGGAAAGACAGTACCGTAATAACCATTTAGGAAATAAGAAAATAATTTCAGTTTTATGGGTTTTTTTTTTTTCAAGGAAGTCATAAGTTGTACCCAAGGCAAAGATGACAAAACAGTAGCTCACAATAAACTAACAACCCTTTGTTGTCTGGATACACAAGTCCTATCTGGGAACTGCCTGCCTCCCAATCCCCCCCCCCCCAAAATGACTGCTTATGCATCCTTCTGATGTTAGACTGGGATGAAGACAGAGGTTAAAATGGACACAGCCATGTATTTCAAGGAACTGCTGATATACATAGTAGGTCTCCTCACTCCTCAACCCAAACTGTCAAAGCCAGCCACCTGTATATGTCCTAAGTGTGATTGTGAGAGTGAAAAATAATGATTATAGTAATGTATTCTACTTTGTTGTTCCTAGACAAGCTGTAGTAATCTTCTTTGGACACCTCTGAGGTATGTGAGAAAAGTAAAAGAAACAATGACCACAATGTCCTCAGCCCAAGCATAAGTTTTAATGACCTCATGTGCACAGCTCTGAGATCTGACTGTGAGGAATAACACCACAATACTGCCACCCCCCATATAACCTAAAGCAGCTTTCTGTACACACACAACCAAATGCGGCTGGTTTTAGAATGGGTGCAGTTGTGAGCAGAGGCCATTATCAACTTTATCCTAACAGGGTCATATCACAGCCCTGCTCAGGTTAAAGAGCATAATCAGAAAAACAAAAATGTATTTTTTTCACCTTATTTTTCCTCAAACAACACTGTGGGATCCTCACACAGTCAAGGATGATTAAGAGAGCCCTCTGTATCCATTTATACAGTCTGGGGAGTAGGGATCCCCCAGAGTCTTAGAAGATCTAAGTGTCTGAATATTCTGGGATACATTTTCTGACTTACTTTTGAAGTATAATTTCTTGTTAGCTACAGTTTTTACTGACACTCAGAAGAATAATGTATGCGTCCTGGCATTATTGCGTGTGTGCACAGATAAAACTCACTAACATTTTCACAAACACACACACATTATATATTATTTCAGGAATACAATGTGCAACACTGGTACCAGCACACCATATCAGTGATTGCTGTTAAGCAGTCGTCAAACAGCAGCAAGGATGGGTCACTTTTATTTACCTCAGTGAGGAGTAATGCAAACCTGTCACTGTCCCTGATTTCGCACATAATTTTGTTGTCCTTTGTAAAAAGTTTGATTTGCTTGCAAATCATTCGGGATTATAGACAGTCAATAAATCCAGACATTAGAGTTTTACACAATGTCCAAAAAGAAAAACATGCTGATACAAAAGGTGTTATTCTATTATCTTTTTCATTGAATCAGAGTAATATTTAAAATGTGTTCCTGATTTTGAGTCTTTATTCTCCTATTATTGGTATTGCGCTGAATTCTTCAGTGAAGAAGTTGAGAATTACAGTATCTGGTATTCTGCAAGTATTTATAAAACTCCCTAAAAGAGAAAACCATCCATGAAGATGAGAAGTATTAGCTCTTCTTAAAATCCAAGGTATGCATGGACACTGGTCACACTGGGCTGCTGATCTCTCTAGTGCATACCTTGCTTATGTTCATTATCAGCTTTATCCTAACAGGATCATAGCACAGCCTGTTCAGGTTAAACAGAATAATCATCAAATTGATACATTTTTCTCCTCATTTTCCCCAAACAGCAGCAGCTTTTGTGGGGCCCTCACACAGTGAAAGATGATTAAGGGGGCCCCCTTGTAGCCACATGTATTTGCAGGTACTTAAAGCAGGCTATGTTTTTAGTTTTAATGCAGAGAATGTACACCAGCAGGGTTTAACTAAGCCATGGACACTATGTTAGTGGTAAAATATTTAATAGAATTGTGAAAGCCCTTGCTTGATAAAACACTATTACTATAAGCAAAGATATTTTTTAATTTTAAAGGAGATATAAATAAGCATTATTACTCACCTGGTTTATTAAGTATACAAGGTTGATGTTCTAGCTTTTATTGGTTTGACAGACATGTTACAAGATATCAAGATAAGATAACTTGCTGTGGTTGGGGGCCCCCCAGGAAGAAGGGGCCCCCAGCGACTGCAGGGTTCGCTGGTGCCTAAAGCTGGCTATGGATGTAATGAGTTTAGTTAAAGAGAATTATAAAGCATAGCAACACCTGCTTTTTTATTGAAGTGAAACTTCTTATGGGACGGTGTGAGAGCTCAGAGTGTAACAGAAAAGTGAAATGGAAGTACGTAGGCAAAGTCCACCCTTAAGGGAGGAGTTTGACTTCCATACTTCTACTTCAGCTTTTCAAACACATAAAATGAAGAGTTAGAGCTAGCAAGAGAGCAATCCTGCACATACACACACACACACACACACACACACACACACACACACACACACACACACACACACACACACAGTGAAGAGTGAGAGTGAGCGATCCCACACAGAGTGAAGAGTGAGAACAAGGGAAGGATCCCACACAGACCCACACACGCAGTGAGAGTGAGCGAGTGATCACTGGCAGCCGCACACACACACACACACACACACACACACACACACACACACACACACACACACACACACACACACACACACACACACACACACACACCTTGATTTAGCACAAGTCAAAACTTGATGTTTTGATTAACTTACAGTTTTACAATTTTGTACTACTGGTAAGTATACTATGCTTTAGGAGGAAATGTGAGAGGTCTACAGCCTACATGTCACCTTCTTGGAAATTGTTATATTCCATTGAGTTACATGTCAGTTTTACTGTGGCAATGATAAATTTAAGAACTTTCATTAGGTTAAGAGACAGGTATAATAGAATGAGAATGGCATTACTATTCAATCGATTGTTTGGTAAGACTTTTAGGTATGGTTAAGCTATTGGATCTTGTCATGAAAGCTCAGAAGCTTAGATTATGCAATTAGACTCAAAGGGATAGAGGACAAATAGATCGAAGCTGTAGCACTGAGTAAATGTCAGGAAAATTCGACTAGGACAGCTGAACTTTATTTGGGGTTAATCAGGGTCTCTTTAATTGATGGCAGGTGTATACCCAAGAAGACTGAATGCTATAACTAAATCAAAAGGTGCTTCAACAAAGTATTAGTTTAAGGGTGTGCACACTTATGCAACCAGCTTATTGTATGTTTTTTATTTTTTATATTTTTCCCCTAACAGATTTGTTTTTCAATTGAATTGTACAGATTATAGGTCACATTAAAGGTGGGAAAAGTTTTGAAATGATTTATTGTGGTCTCATTTTTTATATCACAAAAACCTGTCATTTTAACAGGGGTGTGTACACTTTTTATATCCACTGTGTATTTATATATATGAGGAATACATTTCTTTACCGTGTTTATTGTTTAGTCAATGGACTTGGGCAAGCTATGTGTCCCTAGACCTGAGAGATCTAGCTAGGGAGTACTATAGCATTACTGTTTTCACTGCTGGACATTTGCTTGAGTGATAAAGTATAGTTTGGGACAGTTTAAAGTGACTGAATCTTTGATAGTTGGGAAATTCCAACCAGTTTAATTGGCTGAGTAATATAACTTTGAGGGTGGGTTGCAAATGTTACTGTTTTATTATAACATTATTCTAATTTTGTTAAAAGGGAGGAATTAGCATTTGTTATGGGAGATGCATAGGATAAATTTTGGAAGTAGATATGAGAGCAGTGACCTTTCTCAGTTTACAAGGTGAAGTAGGGAGATGCATTGTAGGGGAGACCTAGTCTGTTATGAAAGAAAGGGTAGTAAAATGAAAATTACTGATTTATTGTGTATGGATGTGGAGAGATGCAAGCAGTATAGTGAGATGAAGGCAAGGCTGAAAGATATTATAGATGGAAAGATGAGAGATTATAAATATTAGTATGCTTATAATATACAAGTAGAGATCAATGGGATGAATTGAGGAGGGAGTTTTACTAATTGTGATGCCCCTGCCCTGACCCAGTAATCAAGGAGCCATAATCCTCACCACTAACACCCGTGAGGGATGTGCACATTGGGAGAATGACGAGTGCACACACAGTAAAGTACAATTTCCCTTAAGAGCACACAGAGATCACAGTCAGTCTGGGGCTGGTTTCTCCCTCTCTCTCTAGATTCCCGATAGGACTCCCCACTGGCACAGCTATAGGATTAAGATGTCAGCTGAGTGGTCAAGCCAAAACCTCCAGCACCCTCTCTGTCCAACCAGTGCTTCATGTCCCTGCCCAAGTAGCTCACACACACACACACACACACACATACACACACACACTTTGAGATTTAATTTATATACAAACACACAGTCACTTGTGGGGAAGGCTGGCACAGGTTCACTAGCTATGCCCCCTTCTCCCCAGACTATAAGGTAGTAATCATTGTCACCAACCACCCTTTATCAGCTACCATAGGCCCTTCCCAAAATGTGACCAGTTCTACTGGATAGTGTTACTATTATCCAAATGGTAAGTGTGACCGACAACAAGGATATTTAGGAGTGGCCTATACAGTATCACCAAATACATATGCAAGTACTCTAAGAGCTTAAATATCTCTAAACAAAACCAGCCACAATTGAAAAGTTTAAATATATTTAATATTAAATAATAAAAGCTCAAGGCAATACTTAATAACTCAACACCGTGACACCAGAGTTCAGAATCACAGGAAATACTTTAAAGCAACATTGCAGCACAGTCTCAAATAAATACAAAAAAAAATCTAAACTAATCTTACTAAATTTCTATCTCTAACAGAAATCACTGTAATCTAAGTCTTAACTTACAGAGCAACATGCATGCAGAAGTGCTGGGTGAATGTTTCTAGGTCCAGAGACAAATACAAAATGTACAGACTTTCTCTCTAGGATAGTTCTTAAATTAATAATAATCATTACTGCTGGGTCATCTCAGATTGCATCATTCTTGTCAACTTTAGTTTCCAGGCCAACGGGAACTTAAAATATAACACCTCAGTGTCAAGAATACTTATCTCTTAGAAGGTGACACTTATCTCTTAGAAACTTGCCTGGAACTGGAAATCATAAAACTGTTAAACATCTTTACATCTGAAACCTGCAATTACTTCTGTTTCCAGACAATAGGAAAACCTACAACTCTAGACATTGTGTCTGCATTGAGCTGAAACAGACATAGCAGAATCATAAATAATGTCCACTTATTTTCTTAAGAGTTTGCAAGTTAACTCTGTATATTCCAGCCTTTACCATCAACACATACATTTGCATAGGCATGTCGTTTATATACATTTCTGCTCTTTTCCAGCAGGGTGCACTGTGGTTACAATCCTGAAGCTCAGTACAGAACATATAGTTTTCTTACTTTTCCAAGGCAAGCATACAAATCATATTACTATTCACAAATGACATAGAATTATTTACAAAATTCTAGCTGGCTGGGCTGGCAGCCTTCACACTAATGATTTGCTTAGAGATGGTCAAATGAATGTACATTGGTCAATTAGTTAAGTGGTCCTTAGAGTCTAGAGACTACTTCTTTAGGAGGGATGTCACAAGCACTTTACAGCACAGAGCAGGGACTTATCTGACTAGCTTAATTTAATATATACTCTGGCTCTTCATGTTAAAATTACTTATATTGCAGAATGGCAATAGACTCAGTCATCTGCTCACAGGTACAGCTTTTGCCAGGTCCAGTTTTCATCTGTGTGACTTGTGACAGAGTTCCTGCTATATAAGGGAAAGAGAACCAGTCTGATGGAAATCAAAGTCTGACTCTAAACCAACTGTACTAGAAGTAGTGAATATAGTAACAGAGATAAAACAAGTGGAAATGGGATGTTTAGAAAAGGGTAGGAGCAAATTACATAGGAAAAATGGGAATTTGGGGAATAATACCTGCAGAGGAGGAATGAAGTTTAAAAGAAGGCAGAGTTTGAATGAGCTATGTTATGTCTGACTGACAGTGACTGGATAGATTATAAGTGACATATAATGTTTGCAACTAAAATTATGCCAATTCGGTTTTTCATTTATATAAATGTATGTTTGCCAATGTCATACATGATAATTTAATAAAGATGTGTCTTGTTTTAAAAAAATCTGATGTCCACACATTCTAAAAGTAAAAAAAAAAAAGAAAAAAAGCTATAATATTGAATATTATATGAAGGTGATAAAGCATAGGAAGCTAGCTTATTCTTAGAGATGGAGGACGAAATACAGCATCAAAGTAAGAGATGACAGGCTGTTCTAAGAGTAGAGACAAAGTAAAAAAAAGTTTATGGAAGTAAGTTCAAAATAGGTATAATATGAGCTACACTACTGGAGAAACACAGTGCTAAACAGTATAAAGTAAATTATTGGAACACAGAGCAAGTTGTAAAACCATTAGTAATAAACTTTATAAAGCAAGTTATCAGAACATAGCATTACACTTTTAAGCAAGTTATAAAACCATCACTTAGTAAGTAAGCATCCATTGAATTAATCGGTGTGTCAAAAGAATGGCCTCAGCTGAAAATGGGCTTTGCCCAGTTGGACTTCTCCAGTCAACAGAGACAAGTAAATAAATGTACATACCAAAGCATTAACAGATGAAATTGCATAACAAATCACATTCTCGTTAAAGGACACAGCCTCAATGTATGTAAAGTTTACCCAACTACAATCAAAACAATACAAATATAACTAACTAACAAGGTATTTTCACTGTTCTTTACACTCATAGCACAAACAAAATGTAATATCACATGACACATACCTGCCCTGTGGAGGAAGATTATGACCGAGTGGATTTAAAGACATGAAGGAAATATTTAGGAGTATATTCTAGTACACTGAGCCACACTGAGATGAGGATGTAAGATGAAAGTGCCTCCTATTCAGCTTTATTCTGATTGATGCTTTGCAGTTTCACATTTGTTCACTAATTTCTGTGTAGCTGGTTGTCTTCCTGTTCCTCTCCCTCTCCCAGCTACACATTTCGCTTCAGTTCTAAGGTACTCCTGATTCCTCTGGTCAACTCTTTCCTTTTCTGTGTCTTTTAGGCATTCTGCTTTGGAACAGTGGATATGGTTCACTGGCAAATTCTCCCCACATGCTTTATCATCAGAAAAATGAGAAGCAGAGTACCTTCTGCTTGATGGCTTACTTTCTGTTGGAGAAACCTTTGCATTTCCTCCTTAGCCTGTTCTGCATCAAAAATTACTTTGATCCCCCAGGAAAAATATTCTGAAGACAGCTGGATATAGTGCTTTGAATCCCACACCTTGCCCTTCCTTGATTACTGGAATAAATGTGTTACTCTTCAGCTTGGTTTACAGTGAATAATAATTTTCCACAAACAATCTCCTGTCTCCAACTTTTAACACTTTGACTTTTTGCCAGTTTTGTCAAGATCAGCTCTTAATACCAGTAGGTTTGCATCTTTACTAATAAAGCTGCTTTCTTGTGGCCAGATTTGGACCATACACAGTTTGCCCTTTCAATTATTAGATCCTGCTATGGAATATCAGTCCAGTTGCTTATTTGTGAGTTCATAAAAGTAATACAGTCTTGTTACTTCTAGTTTCTCTGGTACAGCAGAAAATCTCATATTTCCCTATGTGTTCTGTCCACTAATTCTACCATTTTTTTGAAACATCTCTTTTTGAGCAGTTTCATGCTCAGTCAGCCTTTTCTTCATTTTAACTCTGATTATAAGCTAACTAAACTAAACTCCTACTCTTCCTCCCAAAAAACCTCATCTATCTCAAAACATTTTCCATCCTATCTAGCAATAACATTGTCATTACCTCTGACCCTAGCACTAAACTGCTAGGAGTCATAATAGATGATCAGCTTAAATTTGATCTACAAATCACCACCTCTATCAAAAAGACTCACCAGAAACTCAGACTCCTTTACCGAAACAAAAGACATTTAACCATCTCAGCCAGAATAACTCTCTCCCGTGAATTTCTTCTTCCCACCCTCCTTTATAGCTCTCAATTATACACAAATCTTAATACCTCACTCATAACCAGACTTGAAACTACGTTTAATAAAGTTGCCAGATTTGCTGCAAACCAAACCTACAAGTCACACCATTGCCTATCTCTTAAACAATTGCAGTGGCTTGAATTCCTTCATTTGCTGCTACTACAGAAACTGTTAATTATCCACTCCATCTTCTACCATCTTTCTGCCCTAGCCTTCTATTAATTATAACTAAATATTCCCCAACCAGGACACTACGTAGCTCAGACCAAGATTTCCTACAGATCTATAAACCCAAAACCAAATCAGGGTGTTTACTCTATAACTATAACCCTGCTACAACTTGGAACCAACTACCCCTAGAAATTAGGTCTCTTGACCAAACAAAGCATTTCAAACTAGCCACTCAGGAATACTTAATAAATAAATGGTCTTGCCATTGTAGTCATCCTCCCTGAAACTACCTAATCCTAGCTTGTCTCTCATTCCTCCTTTCTTTTCCACTGTCTGTCTTAATATCCATCTACCTCTCTGTCTCGTTGCTTAACCTCTACATTACCTTGCTACTCCATCTGTACCTATACTGTATATAACTACTTAGGAATAATGAACACTGTTTTCCCTACATTGACATTGTACCTAAGTTTTTGTTGTAAGAATTCTGACATTGTACTCTACTGCTTTTCTGTATTATTTGTTGTAAATACTTCTTGCAGTTTGATCTCTAACATTTGTACCCAATTGTTTTCTATAAAATTTTATTGTAAAATGTTATTTCTCTATTGTTTTAGCTGCCAATGCAATTTTCTTGCTGACTGTATGTAAAATTTTAATACTGATTGCGGAGCTTTTCTCCTCTGGTCTCCACTGAAAACAAGCTAATGCTCAGCTGGACTAACCCGGTTAACAAATGTAAAATAATAATAATAAATAATTATGCAGTTTTATCAATTCATCTGAATATCTGTTAAAAGGTTCTTCTATGTTTTCCAGTCTTTTGTTATTTGAGCTGATATAATCCTGCAGTGTTTCATTTATTTTAATCAGTTCTTAGCACATTTGACTTTTTTTTTTTTTCTTCACCATTTGTAGTTGATTTTCTTTCAGGATCTCTTAGTTTCTTTTTCCTGGCATCCCTTGGCAGTGTACTTACTAGCTACAATATGAATTTTACTCAAACTGACAATATCACTGCTGTTGTTTCTCAGTTTCGGTTTTCACACTGGGAGAGCTGAACTTAAGCTGTTGATCAGTCTGCAGCCATCTTGGAAGTCCCCAGTTCTGAATTTACATTGATGGGGGAAGAGTAATCTTTTAACCAAAATTTTGAAAAGTCAACAATATGTGGTTGTACAACAGTGAGCCAAGCTTCAATAGTGGTCCATTTATTATTGATGCTGCATAAGTTGATGCATCTGCTTTTTAAGGATTTGTAAATTGCAATCACATGTGTTGTATCAACAGAATGATTATCAACAGAAGTGTGGCCAGGCTTTAGATCGCTATCCCATGAGGGTTTTACTTTATGGGGACTGTAGAAAAGTTTTAGTAATGAGGTCTTTCAGCCTATGTAGGGGAAAATAGAGTTTTTAGGAAGTAAATCTGAGTATGTGATATACAAGTTCAACTGCTGAGTTCTGTACTATTGCTACATGATACTGAAATTAAACTGTCATATTAGAAGTGGGTTTTTAATGTTCTCAGTAGGGTAGATGTCCAGCATAGTAGTAGAAATGGATATGCGAGTACTGAACATTAGATCAGTTTTACTTTCATTGGGGGGCACTCTTGAATGAGAAAGGTAATGTGAGTCCTTACAAGTTCTATAACTGTAATTTACAAAGTGGAGAATGAAAAAATGAAGGAATAGTAAGACTTTTAGGGGAGCAAGTAATTTTGATGCAATATCTATAGCTATTGAGTAGGTGTTTGTGTATTAGAGCAATTAAAGTTTCATGAGAGTAAAGGGTAGTAGTGGTTAGATGGATGAGGTGTTGGAGGGCGGTTTGATGTGATGGTTGCAGAAGAGGTTAGAAAGATATATATTAAATGATATAGGGATAGAGCAGGGAGCAAAGAAAATCCACTCCCCAAAGAGGCTCCCATTAAAGTACCTAGAGGATATGCAAGGAAAAAAGAGCAGGTGGCAACACAGGTAAAGGAGAAGAGGGACTCAAATTGGAACTGGTTTAAGGTAGAACCCAAGATTAGAGGCAGGGAACATCTTAACAACTGAGTATTAGGAAAGTCAGTCTTACCATGCTAGGGAAATTTCACACTATTTGATTTTCCACAGTACAGCACCCATGACTGACTTAAAAAATCCTGGCATCTAGAAGTTGGTTCCCTTCACTTTTATTTACGATAGAGCTAGTTTGATGAGCACTGATTGTTTCTTACCAATGCAGAAGTTTAAATATTAATATGGTTTAGCTTCCTGACCTCAAAGAAGGCTGCCACCTTGGAAGGGGGTCCCATAGATGGCATCTGATAAGTGCTTATTGCTTCTTTCCATAGCAGAAGTTTAAATGTGCTTGAATTTGCTCTTCTTTACTAACCCTATATGAGGTGAAGAAGGAAGGAAAGAAAGACTGATAGAAGGCTACAGGAAATAGAAGATATTTAGCCCAAGCATTTAGAGGAAATAACTGGTATACAAACTGCTTAAGAGGTGATGAAAGAAAAAAATGGTGGACCAGAAACTAAAATCTGAACAAATGCCACAGATGCCAGCTGAATTTGTGCATAGGTCATGTAGAGACAACGTTAGGTTTGTAGCAGTACCGAATACAAAAATGAAAAGGAAGGATTTCAAATACTTTATGAGAAAATGCTTTAGCACTTGGACTGAACTTTCTCTTGCATGATATTAAACTAGAAAGAGCACATATAGTAAATACTCCTAATTTAAGACTGAAAAAAGTAACCAAAAGCTATATTGATTGAACTGCAGACATGCCAGCTAAAGAAGGAAATGCTTTTTATTTTATGGAGAGACGCAACAATCCTAAAGATTAGAAAGACAAACATCTATGTGGATAATGACGTTTCATTACAAACACAAACTAACAGAAATGCTTTTCTTCCTTCCATAAGTCTCTGTAGAGAACTGAAACATTGTTTTAGGTTATTGCATCCTGCACTGCCTTGAGTTTTCTACCCACTTGGATTAAAATCTGACACAGACATTTGACTGGCCCAAGAGGAATTGAAAAAGAAAAAGAAATTGGGACAGGAAAAGTTGCTGAAGGAATAAGCAACTGATCAACAAATGCAAAAAAGCAAACTATGGGTGGAGAGATTTCCTGCAAAGCCTTTTCCTGTTTTCAAAAAGAAAATGATGGATAAAACAAAGGAGATGAAGTAATTTACAAAAAAGAAGAGATGCCATAAAAATGCACTTGTAAAATTGAGTAGGGGAAGTACTTAAATTGGATATTTGCTTATATAGAACAGCGTATGAAATAATCAAAATGTTAAGCTGTCCTCTAAGTGAAGCTTTAAAAAAACACTGAAATCAGTAAATACCAAATAGAAAATAACCGTTGGATTAATATAAATGTAAAATAAAAGTGATGTATCTCAATGTTTGCTTAAAAATAAAAGTTTATATCTAACTGAATGGGGTGAGCTATACTGAATGCTGTTTGGTAAAAGTCCCATTTGTTTTCAAACTGCAAACTGTTATGTCATTTCCAATTAAGGTTTTATAAATGTTTGGAAAGGAAGGGGAATATAATTTGATAAATAATGAATGGAAAATGAAACTAATATACTATGTAATGGAAACAAGTGTGCAATAATATATAAATCTAGCTCTGGTAATAAATGCACCAGGTGAAGGAATGAATATAAAGTTAGAGAGGCAAGTAGGGTGACTAAAAGAAGAATAGATAGCAAGATTTAAAAAGCAATGCACTGGAAACACTGTTCAGGAAAATAGCTTAAATGCATTGCAATATCTATCTATATGTATGTATGTGCAAGGCTGTTTGATATCACAATATAAGATGTACACTAGGCTACATTTTAAAATCATTGAAGTCAGTAAAACAAGTAAGAAAATACCTATTTGATGGTGTATGCTGTTTGGTTAAACTGTCATTTGTTTTTAGGCATAAAAGAATGAGATATTCTAAGTCTACAGACTGATTTATTATATCTCAAGTGCTGTTGGGATGCAGTTTGCCTTCCTTGTCAAGCTATGACTTTTTACAAGAGGGTAGAGACAGTTAACACATTTGATCATTTGAAAATAGCTACAATGTTTGAAATGCTTAATGAAGTTAAAGAGGAATTGTTAAAAACTGTGCATTAGTTGCAGGAATGAATGACCAGGAGACTGGAGCATAATAACTAGAAAGGAGAATATCTCTAGGGGTTCAAAAGTAGACAGAATATCAGCAGAAGGAAAATACCCATGAAGATATATAAAAGTATTAGAGTTATTAGATTTTATGACAATATGAATGGAAAATAAAGTTTTTGCCCATTATTCGGGAAAGTGCAATACATGGCCTGACTAGATAGATGCTATATAATGAAGGAACATGTAAATGTAATACACAGTAAACTAACACACTCTAAAACATTGTCAGATTATGTTCTCTTGGTAGTCACCGTGAAAGGTCAGGAAAATCCATACAGAGAAAAAGACTGTAATTTCTCTACTTATTTCCTAAAAAGAAAAGTTTTACAGAATAAGTGGATGAAAAAACTCTGAAAACTCCTGTGAGAGCAGATTCTTAGCTCTGAAAGGCTAGTGCAAGCTTCGGGCAATTGTAAAAAAAGATGTGCATCCTGCAACCAGTATAAGTGTATTTTAGATGTGGAGAACATTAATGTGGCAGGATATACATGTAATATTGCTTCCAGTGGTTGTTTTGATTGTAGCCTCAAAGGGAGTGTATATTTGGTGCATGCTCCTCTTTTCCTTGTTTTTTTATGAGTAAGAGTGAGCCAATGTTGAGAAAAAGAATTTATCATGATTTATGTGCTATAAAAAAGGGTGCTTTGGAAAGCAGCTTGTGCAAGCAATCCAAGGGCTGAGTGCAATATAAAAAGTTTTTATTTTTCATTCTGGGAAAGGTAATACCAGATTTTTGAAGGGAAGCCAGGCGCTTCATTGACAGTTTAAATTGAATGCTTCCAACCCCCCTCCCCAGGCTTAAATGACAGGATGTCAATAAAACTCTTAAAAGGGCTAATTATAAATTATTTACTATTTTTACATAAAATGTGCATGTGCACCAATTTCTGATGTGCAGATAGTATGTTTAAATTAATTTTTAAATGTTATTATAATGTATTTATGTGTTGTGAGGTTTGAAAGGAAATGATTTTGTATTCATTTAATTAATATGTTTCATCACATGGTGACAGTGGATATGCCTATAAAGGGGAAGGTGAGTGAATGCTGAATCTGATGAACTTCCATTTGTTTTATTTTTGGAACAAAAGCGAATGATAAACTGGTGTTCTTGTGATTTTACCTCCTTTGGCTGGCAATTTTTTATATTTGCTACATTTTTGTTGACCTGCTTGGACAGATATTTAGTTAAAACAAAGTTTAGCAACTTTGTTGAATGTAAAGACAGACAGAGATGAAGTTGCAGTGAAGATAAATACAAAGATACAGTGCAAAAGATAAGAGCACTGCAATATAGGATGGTATTTGATAAATGAGAAATCTGGGGAATCTAAACAGTCAGTAGTAGATCATTTACAAAACCTAAATGAATTCAGAGCCAAATCATCAGAAAATGTATTTTTGAAAGCAATCCTAAAATAGTAAAAACTGAGACGGCAAACAGTGGAAATAATAATCTCCAAATTAAGAAATCCCAATACAAGGAAACTAGAAATGGACACAAGGTAGCAAAAATATTGGCAACATATTACAACAAGCTGTACACGATAGCTCTCAACCAATTAGGGCCAATTCCTGACAGAATCAGGGATAAATCCCGAAATAATTAGGAACACTTTTAAAATATTACTTCTGTTAACTTGAGACCTTGCAGAATAACAGAATGTGAATTAATATGCATGTTCTAAAGTAAAATAAGTCTATAACTGTTATTACTATCATTATTTATTAAGTGCAATTCATCACCTTTTGTCTGAAAGTCACAAGTTTATGGCAGGATTAAGAGGGACAGAAATATATATGTATATATATTTTTAAACAAGAAACATCTTTATTACATTATCACTTATGACATAGGCAATCATACAGTTATATAAATGAAAAGAAACCATATTGACACAATTCTAGTTGCAAGCATTTGACATCAAAAACCATATTGACACAATCCTAGTTGCAAATCTTATACATCACTTATAATCTACCTAGTCACTGTCAGTCAAACATTGCACATCTCAAGTCTTGCCTTCCTTTAAACCTCATTCCTCCCTGTATGTACTGTTAACCCCCTTCCCATTTTTTCATATGTAATTTGCTCCTACCCTTTTCTAAAGATCCCAATTCCAGTTGTTTTATCTATGTTACTACATTCACTACTTCTAGTACATTTGGTTTAGAATTTAATTTCCATTTTCTAGTAATTGCTTTTTGGCAGCCACCATATTTCGACTCACCTTACTATGACTAGGCAATTCCGATTCTATATCATAGCTCAGAAAAATCATTTCCCTAGTTACACCAATTTTCTCACCTAGTATCTCTGATGGAGCAGCCTGCATGGAAGCGTTAAAGTCTGCCAACTCATTACATTCCCAGAAAATATATTCCCAGTTGCCTCTTTCTTCCCCATCACACCTCCAGCAATTGCTATCTACCTGAGGAAAAATTATCTGGAGTCTACTTGGGGTATAAAAATATGTAAACATTTCCAAGCAAAAATCCTAAATCTTCTAGCTTTTGTTGAATATTTGGGAGGCATACATATATCCCCTATTGTTTCATTGTGAATTGCTTATCTCCAATCTCTCTTCCCAATCCTTTCTAACCTCCTCTGGTTGATTCTTAAGTTATCATGCAATATTTTATATGTTCTACTAAGTATTCCTTTTTTAATGGCAGCTTCTGATCTAGAGTCTACTAAAGACTCTACCAGTGCTGGTCTTTCATTTAGGACCCCCTCCCCATTTATTTCTGTTTGCCTATACTCTGATATCAATCCTTGATAGGGAAGGCACTCTCTAATCTGCAGTCCAAATAAATTCTTGGAGTCTTTACCTTTCCCTCTCTAGTTATTTGTTCCAAATACATTGGTTCCTTTGCCAGTTTTCTCCAATAAAATCCAGCCCCCTCTTGCTTATTGTCTGTATCCCTAATTGCAGTCATCCCTATTGGCAGAATTTCTTTTCTCCATTCCCATATTGGCCTAGTTCCTAGAATCACCACACAAATCAAACCGGAACAACAAAGCCACCACGTAAATACTTAGTTCTTGAAATATTTATTAAAATAATAAAAACACTAAAAAATTCAGTTACCAATAACTTATTCAGAACCGAATAACATTATACATAAACTCATAATCATTCCTAGTAATAAGACCTTCCCATAGCAAACCATATAACATCATATCAGTTTTGGAGTATGCAATATTGATTTCATTTTTAAATATTATAAAATGTGTATCTTGCATCAACAATTGGTTCATTGTGTTAAAATAATCCACTTGATCCATTACCACCACCACCCCCTCCCTTATCAGGTTTCATTACCCTTAAGTTCCCATCAGCAAGAATTTCAGCCAACCAATTCTGTTCTTTACTTGATAAATTAACATAATTGCATCTACATTGTTAACTACAAATCTTTCATATATCCCTGTCACTTAGTTTTTCAAACAATTGTAGCTCCTGTTTAATCAGTGGATTAAAAACACTTGGCCTCCATATCATAGTGGTCTCCTCATTAACATTTACATTATCAAACCACAATTTAAAATTCAGCTTCCTAATAAATAATTTTAAATCTATTATAGTTTCTGTAATGTCTGCTCTTCTGGCTGGAACAAATGTGAAACCTTTTGCCAGCATATCAGCATGTGCTACATGTAGTTGCTTGTAAGAATAGTCATAAATGCTAAAGTCATTAAATTAATTTGTAATAACTCTCCAAACCATGTCCTCATTATCATTTAAGATTTCATCACTTACTTCCTCCATTTGTTCTGTTTGTATGCTTGTTTTGGGCTGGCTCCCTGCTGCAAATATATCTCATTTGTTGGTGTATGAGGTCCTCTGTTCCTGATTCTCTCTGACCTTCTCTCCATTCCTTGTACTAAAGGGGCTCCACCCCTTCCTGAATCTGTATTAACAGAGTCAGAACCAGTAGGCGGATCCACAGTGTTCTGACTGGTTGTTAAAACTTGGTTCCCACGGTAAGCTGGTGGCTTAGAGTAAGCCCTACCATTTTGAAACTCAGTTAAGTCTCTTAAAAACTTTTTAGTTTTCTGTTCCAAAAGTTTATAATATTCCACTTCCACCTTACTGAACAAATTCAAATAACTGGTCTCAAAATCAGGAAACAGAAGATCATCCCAAATGTTTTTATTCAGAGAATCCAGCTCTTTAGACAAGCGTTCTAGTTCAATAGTATTATGTTTTATCATTAAATGCATTAAATCCTATCCAACCCAGCTCGATCAAATAAATTGTGTAAATCCGTGAATAGCTCTGGGTTATGTGCTGACTCATTAGGATATCTCCACATTCTAAATCCATGAGGTATACATTTAGCTTCAATATTTTTCATCAAATAAACATTTTCCAGTTGTATTTTCTTAAATTTAAATAAAGCCTTGTCCAAATTTTCCAGATGTTCTGCCATTGAAGGGGTATAGTTGCTAGTTCTCCCCCTCGGACTATTGTTAACATCAGTGTTAATAAAAAAGGCATTTATTTTCCACTCAGAAAACTGGAAAGCATGGGAATTCACAATACCTTGCTTATGACTGGCACACCCCATTGCTTGAGACAAGGCTATATCTGAACACAATTCAGGATGGGCTGAATACACTTGTGTAGAATGCGCACATCAATGTGATGGTCAAGACATTTGCTGAATAAGCAACGTAAGATCTCCCATGGCACAGGATTATCCATATGGGTTGGCTTGTTTCATGGCTCAAAAAGATACCCAAAAAAACAAACAAATAACCATTGAATGTCCACAAACTCAAAATATCCACACAAATTGAACTGGAATGACAAAGCCATCACATAAATACTTCATTCTTGACACGTTTATTAAAATAATATAAACAATAACAAATTCAGTTAAGCGCTTTCGTTCTATACCAAGAACTTCTTCAGAACTGAATAACATTCACTTCAAAATTATATATATACCATTCACCCACCCCTTGATCACATGCTTTTAATTAACCAAATTACCATAAGGAAACTATGAACTCACAATTCATAATGCTTTAATCTTAAAACAGGAGCTAGAGAGGTACCCTCATTTATACCTGGAAAAATAGTTGCATTTAGTTTGATTTGCCATTTTAACTCTTAAGCATTCAGAGGTTCATCCATTATATGTCGCTGGGGGGTCCCTTCTGATAAAATCAATCACATTAAAGCCAAATTTATGTGCTAGAAAATTCAACACGTTTGTATAAGGTAGATCAAAGGGTGGGGTGAATGGTGTATATATATATGCAGTTTTGAAGTGAATGTTATTCAGTTCTGAAGATGTTCTTGGTACAGAACGAAAGCATTTTTTATTGTTTTTATTATTTTAATAAATGTGTCAAGAACAAAGTATTTATGTGGTGGCTTTGTTGTCCTGGTTTGATTTGTGTGGATATTTGGAGTTTGTGGACACTTAATGGTTATTTGTTAGTTCCTACAATACTTTCTGCTACATTATGAATACACTATTCTTTATGGTTATTGTTATTCTCCTTAAAGGTCTGCATCCAAAATCCCAGTCTCTCCTTGTTTCTTGACCTTCCCTCATTTCATCATCATTATCATCCCTTTCCACTTTGAATTATAGTTTTCTGCTTGTGCTATGTATATTATTAACCTTAATTGTGTTGCTCTGAAATACCCCTTCAAATCAGCTAATACCAATCCGCCTTATTCTTTTGGAAGAATTAGCTTATCCCCCTTGACTCTTGCCATCTTCCCCTCCCAGAAAAAAATCCTTCAGCTCTTTATTAATTTCTATCCACAACTTCTCCTCTGGTTGATAAAAATATGCCTGACCTGTGTATAAGACTAAATAGACTAAAAACATTTTAACTGCTTGTATCTTACTATCCATATCCATATAATAGAGTTTTCATATTATCTTTTGTTTAGTCTCTTCCGACATATCCTTAGCTGCCACACTGGAATAATTTTAATGCATACTCCTAAATACTTAATTTTATCATGTCACCATAAATATGGATATTACTGAACCAGTTTGTGTGTGGGTACATAATATTCTGCTATTGCCTTTGTTTTAACTTCATTCATTTTCTATCCCAAAAAGATTTGAAATTGTTTCAAAATGTTCCACAACACTGCAATGTCCCTTTCTGTTTTTTTCAGGTATAAAATAATATCATCTGCAAATAAAGCCAGCTTTTCTTGACTACAATACCAACTGTTAGAGTGTGCTCAACAATATACTAAGGTTGAAAGTAACTTTGCTACAAATATGCAACATAAATAAGGTATAAGATAAAGCTTGCTTAAATGAAGAAATAGAGTTTAGCAATATATCATTAGCATCCATACTAAATGACTGTGACTTGGAAAATAAGGAATCTGCTGAATGGACATCTTTCCTTACAGTCTTAAAAACAGGATGTATGCATTTCATTGTCAGTGAGAGCAAAAATGTAAAATCTGTTTTTTTAAAGAATGGACAACAGGACATGTTTCTATTATATGACACTGCTACAATGTGTTTCCTTAAAAAACATGCTTTTCTGCACTTATCATCATTTGCACAAGAACAGATGTGTCAGCATTTGCGTCATCAAGGCAGTATCTTTCCAAAACCAAGAGGGTGTGTGTTTAACTAAAAATATATATAAAGTCTGTATTAAATCCAGTTATGTTAGGGGTATTGGTAGGGACACATTAGTCCCGAGGTAAATGTTATATCTCTCTCATCATCTGTACTATATGAGAAGTAAAGTAGAACAGTACATGAACCTACAACGTTAGTCTGTGTGGTTTGTTATAAAAAAGTTATTGTTACTGCTCTGAGTTTGGTGCTGCAAAGTATATTCTCTCATCAGTGTATATTCTGCAAGTTTCTGTATGCAATAGACTGTGAATGCAACTATAACCAGACCTTGATTTCAACAGAATCTAGCCAGCAAGACTGAGTGTCTTAAGAAGACTTCAAATCCATCACAGTAAGCAGCACCATAGCAACTACAATAACAAAAATTAATTTTACAATGGCAAGCTAGCCTGCATTTCAAAACACAGAGGGAGTGGTAAGCCCTGCAGAGGGTCACTTCAGTCAAATTGCAATAACTAACATTTGTAAATATGTGTAATTTCTAAACATAAGTATTCCAGTTTATGCAGTTTGCAGCGGTAAAGTTTTTTCAGACGTCTGAATACAGATTGAGCCTGCAGTGCAGGAAAGTCGCAGTGCCATAAATTCTCCAAAAAAAGGTGAATATCTACTTTGCACAGCAGTCCGCTGCCTGTTGTGCTTCACCAGCTTCTCGAGTGACTTTGAAAAATTTCCAGCCATTTGCAATAACAGACTGATCATCTGTTTTCTTGCTCACTGGTAAGACTTTTTTTGTGTCACATTTTTAGTACGGATGCTATCAGACAGAATTCCAGCAAATGTAAGTCAAGTTTTACTCTTAATGTAACAGAACAACCAGATACAATATGGAGTAAATTGCAATGTTGGTATACACAACACATTAGTAAGTGTAAAACCTTATTAGGGCAAGTTGACATACAGGCATTATGTAAGTGAATTGTAACATTTGATTGGTATTTGCAACAAAAAATGAAGTATATCATAGTAAATGTTTATTGTGTGATTCAAGAGAAACTGCATTTTGTGTATTATGCCATAAAAAGTATTGTATGATATTGCTAAAAAATAGACTGTGAAGACAGATCTGTTCATGATACAGAATTAACTAAGGGTAAAGAGTTTTCATTATATCCAGATGTAAAGCAGTCATGTCCTGTCAATACATTAATCTCTGAATTACAACAGCAATCAAATCTGTTATTGACAGAGTCCCCTGTAGATCTTGTAACTCCCTTTAAAAATTTTGTACAAGCATGGAATGATGCCATGGCTACACATACAGATGAGGACAGAAACAAAGCTTATGATACACTAACAGAAGAATTTAATAAGTTTTTAAAAGAAAAACAAAGTGAGTTTAAAAAGTTCAGAAATGACATCCAAGATCTCTTTCAAAAGTGCATAGGTGTCCTGCAGTCAGCAGAGAAATCTAATAACAGGTATCATACCTCCATTAAACAATTACAGGTAGAAATGACAGACCTTAAACAGCGTCTGAAGGAAAAGGAAAAAGAATTAGATAAATTAACAGAGGCTAACCTCCAAAATACTATTTTAATATCCCAGCTTAAAAAAAGAGTTAAAAAGCACAAAACCAGTCCAGTCCAAATTATAAAACAGGGACAGGAAACCACTACAGATTTATATACACAGTCTAAATTATTACAGAGTTTACCACAGAGAAATAATAAAAAAGGCATATTTTATAACATGCTTGCATTTAAAAAATGGGTGGCATATACAACAGGATCTGATATATGGATAGATGCATTACTTAGATGTTTCTGGATTTTCATTCCCAAATGTTTTAAAACTTTCATTCAATTAAAACAAGATGATTATCAGTTAAACAGTAAAGTAGGACGTATGACAGCTGTTTTAATGGCATTTACACAAGGGCAGCGTCTCACAGCCAAATTATTAGATAATTTTAAAATTACTATCACAGATAAATTAATGGAACAAAGTAAACATTTTAGGCTTGCATTTCAAATCATATATCAAAAAACAGACAGAGACATGGGAAAAATAAAAATACAAAAACAGCTAATACATTGCTTTTTAAAACAAGTCAAAGGGGTCCCAGGGGATATTAAATGTACCTATAAAGAAAATTTTGATACCCTCACTGATTTGGTACAAAAACTAATGAGGGGACGGACTATGGCTGATGATGGGACATTATACTCACACCAGGTTGAACAAGGAGAAAATTACTCTCAGCTGCCTGTCAGGTGCCAGGATCCTCCACATAACACATGCACTCAAGTCACTCCACAACAAGTACAAATATGACTCTGTCATTGTCCATGTTGGAGTGAATGACTTGAGGCATACCTCCCTGGACTACATGAAAAGAGACATGGAAGAGCTCTTGGATCATGTGGCCCAGGCAGGTATGACACTAGCCCTGAGTAGCATCCTGCCCTCGCCCAAAATGATACCACAATATAAGGACAAAATGAATGACTTCAACAATTGGCTAAACTTTTGGTGTCATTCAAAGGGGATCCAGTATCTGTCTGCCTGGGACGACATGATCGACAGACCATGATGCTTTGCCAGTGATGGCCTGCACCTGTCGCCCCTGGGATTCAGGTTACTGACTAAGGATCTTGCCACCCCTATAGTGCCTTTTTTAGGCAAAGTTCAAAGGACAAAACCACCACCGTAACAGGTACAAGCATGCAAAATCTGAAGGTAATGCTACTCAATGTTAGAAGTCTAAACCTCAAAATGCACTCTCTAAAGGCACTCCTAAAAATGGAGAACATCGATATCTGTATAGTAACTGAGACCTGGTTCAAGGCTCCAGACAGCACCCCTGCAATACCAGGCTACAACTCTTGCCACACTTTTCGGCCAACAAACCAGGACAGAAACACTAAAGGTGGAGGAGTGTCCATATTCACCAAGGATATTCACACCACTAGGCTAGTTGCCCAATACAATGCGTCTGAAATTCTCCAGGTGCAACTAACACTAGGTAAGACTGCAATCCAAATTGTAGCAGCTACAGATCTCCCACCATGCCCCAAGTTTCTCACTACACCTTTCTAAACATACTGGAAAATATTAAGATAAAACCAAACACCCTAATAGTGGGTGATTTTAACTACCCTGCCATTAACTGGGAAAACTACTCGTGTACCAACACCTTTGCCCAACGATTCTTGGAATTCATAAATTCCAATGCCCTGGATCAACTAATCCATAGTCCCACCAGGGGCTCCAATATCCTCGACCTGGTCATTACCAACATGGGAAACTGATGCTCTACACCTATGGTCACCTCCTCGTTAGTCAGGTCTGACCATAAGCTAATCACCCTTAACATCCACATCCCACCCCCATCCCCCAGTAAGGAAACCTCCATAAAAAACTTCTCCAAAGCCAACTTCATGCTACTCAAGTCAGAAGTGACAAACTTCATGACACCCATGCAGACGGGAACTGAAAGTTTGAATGCTGAATCCTACACTAAGGCACTGTACGAGCACATCCACTCATGCATGAATCATGCCATCCCAAATAGAACCAAGACACACTTCTCCAAAAAAGGAAGCCAATGTGGTGGTCCCCTGCCATAAACAAACTTTACAACAAAAGGAAGAAACTGTTGCAGAAAAGAGGAAAATCACAGGATAAAAAAAACTCCCTTACCAGCCTCAGTAAGAAACTGAGATCCCTCATAAAATCCTCCAAAGCTAGTTACGAAAATAAAATTGCCAAAGATTCCAAAGACAACTACAAGGCATTCTATAACTATGTCAAGAATCTAAATGGCAATGCTCAGATTTGCTCTGAGCTAAAACAGAATGACATTAAATATATTGATCCCAAGTATACTGCCAATATCCTGGCAGATCAATTCAGTGCCATCTTCACCCCCCTCTCACCCCCTAAAAGACCCATCTCAATACCGGAAGATTGCCAAATTCTGGTAATAACGGCCACACAGGTAAAAAACACACTCTCCAAAGCTAAGAATACAGCATCCATGGGACCAGATGACATCCCGGGCTGTGTACTACATGAACTACAATATGAACTGGCCCCTCACCTAAGTGTCATGTTTAATCATAGCCTCACCTCAGGTTTTGTGCCCACTGAGTGGAGCAGAGCTACAGTTATCCCACACCACAAGGGGGATCCACCTTGGATCACAGAAACTACCATCCCATCAGTCTGACGAGCCTTATCTGCAAGGCCATGGAGTGTATTATCATGGAACTTATAAACAAAGACATTGGCAACCTTCAAACCCTGGACCCCACCCAGTTTGGGTTCGTGAAGGGCCGATCGTGTCTCCTGAACCTGATTGACTTCTTCGAATCAGTCTCCAGAGCCATGGACAAGGGTAAAGTGGTCCACACAGCCTATCTAGACCTTGCCAAGGCCTTTGACACCATCCCCCACTCTGGAATCATAGATAAACTTACTAAGCTGGGCATTAATCCCTACGTCACCCAATGGGTTGACAACTGGCTTACTGACAGAACCCACACTGTAAAAGTAGCTGACTCCAAATCCAGCTCCAGACAAGTGACAAGTGGAGTACCTCAGGGTTCAATCCTGGGACCGCTCTTGTTTGGCATCTACTTCTCTGAAGTACAGGCCAACACTAAGGGACTCTGGCTAACAAAGTTCACAGATGACTGCAAACTGGGAGCCATTACTGAATCCCCAAATGATGTGGATACTCTACAAAACGGCCTTACAGAAACAGATGCTTGGTGCCAGAGCCATGGGCTCATGCTCAATGCCAAGAAATGTATAGTTATTCCCCTTTGGGAAAAAACATGTATCCGTGAATTACCACATAGGTGGCAGTACACTAAACACCGAAAGTGTGATAAGAGACTTAAGGACACAGGTGGACAGTGGTCTCACCTTCGATAACCACATCACCACAACAGTCAGGAAATCCTTCTATGTGGTACACATCATCACTAAGGGCTTTTCATCCAGAAAAAAGGAGGTCATTGTCCCACTGTACTCATTCCTCATTAAACCCATTATAGAATACAACACCCCATTTGGTATGTACCTCTCAAGACATCTGCAACAACTGGAAAGGCAGCAGAAATACCTCGCTGACCGCCTTAAAAAACTCCAGCTATACTATGTCACATATCGTCTACTCAGAGGTGATCTCTGCTTAACATACAAGGCCATGTCAAACCCAGAGCTGTTGGACATGCTAAATTTAAAGAAATCCCAATCTCTCAGAGCCACACGCTCCAGGGATCTAAACCTTGTCATCACAATAAACAAAACATGCTGGAGGGATAGGTTCCTGACCCAGAGATTCCCTAGACTCTGGAATAGACTGCCCATAAATGTCAAGCAGAGTGCCTCTTTGGGCCTCTTCAAAAGGAACCTTGACGATTGGATTGGAGAAAGGAAATTCACCCTGGGGATCACGTCATTCGCCCTGCTAGACAGGGGTCCAGGGAAGTAAATAGTGTGGGAAGAAATAGCCAGGGAATTGTTATGGCTAGGCTTGTATAGGCCCTAGGGCTGATAGCCTAGTACCAACCTATGAACCTATGAAATTGTGATCATTACAAAGCCTGGTGCAAAAAGAAGGAATAACAGGGGGTGTTTCCAAAAAGAGAGCAAAAAAATTTACAGGAAAAGTCAGAAAAGCAGGATTATGTACAAAAACCTTACAATATTGGTAAAGGCAGTTATAAGAGCCATCAATATACAGGAAAAGGGGAAGTATGCCCTGTAGACTTTCAAACAGTTTCACCTGTAAATCTGAAACATTTGATAGAACAGGCAGAAGGAATAGCTAGGCAACAGTTAAGAAAAACCTAAATATGTAGATCATTCAGACACAAAGGAAGATGACAAGCAAAAACATGAGGTGTGTCATATTGCATTTGATAATAAAGGAGAGGATGAGTGGATTTCCTTACAATAGGGATGTGCCCCCCTACTCTGGTATCTTTCCTGACTACCTTTAAAAAGGGTCGAGATGGACGACCACTGATTGATATTTGGGTAGAGGGGTCACTGTGGAAAAATGTCTTAATAGACACAGGAGCAGCAGTATCTGTCACAAACAGACAGTTACCAGCAAATCCTATAAAAAAGGTTTGCATTTCAGCATTTAATGGCACAGGATGCTAAGCAGTGAGTAGCCAAAATGTGGGCATAAAGTTTAGTCAAGAGGTGCATTTTAATGCATCCATCTTGCTCAAATACCATTACTGGTATGGACATTCTAGGGCCTTTGGGCATAGTAATTAATTTACCTAATGAAATTCTGTAGATGGGAGACAAACAACAAAGAGAGGAAGAGCAAAATACAGTTTACTATGCAATCTCTCTCTACCTGACAAACCTGAAAAACCTACAGGCTATGTAAATACAGACAGTGAGGATGTATGAAAGCATTTACAACAGCAGTTCCCAAATCTGTGGTCCAAGGGTCCCAGTGATTGTGGGAAACTAGAAAGCCCAGTAGGGGTAGGACATTATCAAGACTATATACCACCTTTTCAAAAACAATATCCTATTTCTAGGGAAGCAGAAGAACATATGGAAAAATGTATTGCAGAACGGGAAAAAGAAGGGATTATACAAAAGGGCAACAGTCCTACAAATTCACCAATCTGACCAGTCAAGAAAAAAGATGGTAGTTATCGTCTTGTTATTGATTTACGGAAGGTTAATCAATATACTACTCCTAGAGCACATTTAATTCCAGGAGTCTCAGAGCTGGCTGCACATACTAAGCCACAAAGTGGTTTACAGTAATAGATTTAGCAAATGGCTTTCTTGCAGTACCACTCAGGAAAAAAAGGTTGGCCAAGATTTGCCTTTACATTTAAAAATCAGCAATATGTCATGATAAGGTTACCACAAGGATTTCAAAATAGTCCAGTTAGTCCAGTAGGATCCATTCTACAACATTTGGAAAAGGATGATTTAGTAATACATTGCACTGATGATATTTTAATTCAGTCAGAAACAGTAGAGGAGCATGTATGGCTTCTTAAGAGAGTTTTTCATACTCTACAGCAAGCAGGGTTTAAGGTTAAAAGTGAAAAATTCAGTTTATGTCACAAGAAGTCAAGTTTCTAGGTACTATTATAAAATCTACAGGAAGGTCTCCTTGCCCTATACGTGTACAAGGCATTTTACAAATGGCTAAGTCACTGACTATAGCAGACTTACATAAATTCATGGAAATCATGAATTACAATAGGGAATTTATAGAGAATTATGCAGCCATGACTGCTCCCCTATACAAAATGTTACAGGAACAAAAGAACTCCACCTTTTTAGAGTGGGAATCTCATGAAGTGGAGGCATTTTCACAAATAAAAGTAAAACTAGCACAAGCTACAGAATTAATAGCGCCCACACCAAGGTTACCGTTTGTGCTACAAGCAGCAGCAGGAAAAAAAACACTGTCTGTGGTACTACTACAGAAATGGCCACATGGTAGCGACAACAGAATGAAAAAAAAAAACATTACACCCAGTCACTTTCTTTAGCAGAAAGATGACTCCAGTAAAACTGGGCTACCATCCATGTATACAGCAATTATTAACCATTTACTAGTGTATTAAACAAATTGAATATTTGACCGTATTTTCCAACATTATAGTACAAACACCACATCAAGCAGTAAAAGCTCTAATAGACAATTTTGAAATGAATAAAATTACAGATGGTATTAGTCAGGCAGTCTTTGCAAAATGGATGGCACTTTTTAGAATGAAAACTGTTACTATACAGACAGGGGACAAATACTATTTGTCAAACCACATGGGATACAAAGAAAAACAGCATAACTGTTTAGAAAAGATAATGTCACCTGACGTGCAATTTTTAGCATCTGATTTTGATCACTTTAAACCATCCATCTTTGTGGATGGAGCACGATATTGGGACCAAGGCAGATATTGGACAGGATTTGCCATAGTTCCAGAGAATCCACAACTGGGTTCTCCTGAACTAATCAAGTTACCAGGGCATATGTCAGCTCAAAGAGCTGAACTGGAGGCAGTACTGTATGTGCTAAAGCATTACAATCCTGTTAACATTTTTTTCAGATAGTGCTTACGTAGTAAATTCTTTAAGACTGCATATGGAAACCTGGGTAAGGCGAGGATTTGTGGATAGTGTAGGTAAACCATTACGTCATGCTACGTATTAAAAGACATATATAAAGTTAAAACAATGTAGAAACAACAAGGACAGTATAGCATCTTAAAAATAAAAGCACATCAAAAGCCAACCAGGGAAACTTACAGGTTAAATGTGTTAGCTGATACTTTGGCAAAACAAGCAGCACAAAATGGAAAAGAACTTCCGGAATATGAGTATGCCAGTAAAAAAGTTTGTGTCTTAAAAAAGTTAGATGAAGAGTCAATAGAAAAAGACCTTGTAAATATACAAAAACAACAGGGCTTAAAAAAGAAACTGATCAATGCAGATTAGCAGGTATACCACCAAAGGAGTGCTATACATACTCCACTTCCAAATGGTTACAGTTGCCATATGTACCATTTCAGTTGGCATGCCACTTGGTCAAGTTAAATCACCAAATACTGGGCCATATAGAAACTGATAAGTTATGGGCAGTTATAAAAGAAAAGTATTGGGACCCAAATTTAAAAAAGGTCTGCAAGCTGATTGTAGAAAAATGTTTAATCTGTCTGCAGGTAAATGCTAAAAGCAAAGGGCCTCAGTTCCATCGAGTACAGCCAGCGGATGGGCCATGGTATGCAGTTCAAATAAATTATGCAGGTCCATTACCAACAACAAAGTGAGGTTACAGGTATCTACTAGTAGTAGTGGACATCTTTTTAAAATGGGTAGAAGCAATTCCTACCAAAACTATGACAGCAAAGGCAACAGCAGAAGCCTTATGAAAAAATATTTGCTGTCATTGGGGATGGCCATGGGTCATAGAGTCAGACAATGGCCCACAGTTTATTAGTGATCTCATTAAACAAATATGTAATTTGTTAGGCATCCAGCAAAGGTTTTATGTACCATACCATCCACAATCTAATGGCAGTATAGAACGTATGAATCAGACGTTAAATGAATGTCTAAAAAAGGCATGCTTGGAAAAGGGCAATACATGGATACATCATTTGCCTGGTATTTTAATGGGTATTCGAGCAACACCAAGCAGCAAAACAGGTATTTCCCCATATAAAATAATGACAGGCCGCAAAATGCCCATACAATTACCATTTGACCCAGATTTACCTAATGGTAGGCCCATGCTAGAAATCAGCAAACATCAGGAATGGCTAAAACAACTTACTAGTATATGTGACTATAATGCAAGGGAGAAAGCATTCCATCTATGAAAAAGGTGCCAATATTACCAGCTGAAAAAAACCTTCCCTGTAAAACCAAAGTATTGGTAAAAACATTCCAAACGGAAGGACCATGGTCTAGCAATTGGCAAGGCCTTTTTAAAGTAGTGAAACAAACTGGACCATTAGTGTACAAAATCAAAGAAAAAAAGAAAAACAGAACAATGTTGGTACATAAAGATCAACTAAGAATGATCAAAAATAGTGAGTAATGTAAATCTGATTAAATGTATTCTCTTGTAGGTTTCCATCAGAGAAAACCATAATGAAATTGACATGGTTTAAAGTGCATCCTTTTGGAAATCCAGTTTCGGATGACCAAAGGCAAAATAATTCAGCAATAAAATTTCTATTTAAATGATGTTTTTTTAAATTGATAACAGCTATCATACTATTATTGTATTGCTTAGTATTAAATTATACTTACAACCTGTTGATCAAACTGTAAAGTTACATAAGACAGAGAGTAAAGAAATGTGGAAAAATAAGCAAAATTGGTCACCATCTTTTAACACTTTTTTGGCAAGACAGTGTTGGTATGCAAAAAGCATAAATGTTTCTTATTGATGGGTATGTAGTTTAATACCAAAAATAACAGCCTCTAATACCTATTCCACTAAATTCTCTTAGTAGTTGGAGGGTATTAATAAATAAAACAGGAGATCAAGTCATAAATGTACAATTACGTAAAGCAAGAGTACAGTTATCTGCTATAGTGCAGGGGATCACATGTTTTCAACAAAATAAAACTCTTCCAGTGGGTAATAGCAATTCTATTCAAACAACTGAAGTGATATATTTTCACAACCACATACCAGTACGTGGAGTATTTTCTCATGGTTTTCCTATTTTAATACCAATTAAGGGTCAGTTAATATTAAGTGACATAGCAGTATTTCATTTTTCACAAAATGATAAAAATGAGTGTAAAACCAATATTACATGTTGGTGAAGTAAAACAGATAAAAACTTTACAGTTGTACATGATAAAACTCCTACTATGGGGCAAGTAAATGGCAGCCTGGTAAATAGCAGTGTTGCTCTATCAGATGAGTTATATTACATCTGTGGTAAACATGCTTCTAAATGGCTACTAAAGGGATGGGATGGCACCTGTTATATAGGATTAGTGGTGCCAGCAATGCATCATGTAAAAGAGTTACCAAAATGAAGCACTGGAAATGCAAAAAAGAAAAGGGATATATTACCTGTGATTGAAAGTCCAGAAAATCCAGTAGACACCTTAGATACATCATGTATATATCATCAAAATCTTGATTATATTACATTAAAAGATATGGATTTAGGAGATGATGTTATCTCTGGAGAAGGTATTTTTCCTTGGTACGGAGCTGCAAAAGCCATCTGGGAGCTGAGAAAACTATCTAAACTAGTTGAGGTATTGGCAAATGCCACTTTCAGTGCAGTCCTTGACATCACTGTCGAAATGACGGCTATACAAACTATGGTTTTGCAAAATCGAATGGCATTAGATTATTTATTAGCATCCCAAGGGGGTACATGTGCTTTAATAGGAGAAAAATGTTGTACATTTATTCCAGACAAAACAGAATCTGTAAAAGCACATTTAAAAGTGATTGCACAAGTGTCAAAACATACTAGAAAAAAATGGAATGATGACTGGAGTGAATGGTTTAGTAATCCATTTACAGGATGGACAGGAAAAATCACTGTATTTTTAATTTCTTTTATTGTTATTGTAGTGCTTGGTTGCATATTATTTACATGTATTAAAGTCTGCTTAGCAAAAGCTAGTCAAGTTACTGTTGTTAATTGTCAAAATGAAAAGGTATTATCAAATAATGCTGAATTTATTTCCCTGGTTTAAAATAAAAAAGAGGGAATTGTTAGAGTGTGCTCAACAATATACTAAGGTTGAAAGTAACTTTGCTACAAATATGCAACATAAATAAGGTATAAGATAAAGCTTGCTTAATGTAGAAATAAAGTTTAGCAATATGTGATTAGCATCCATACTAAATGACTGACTTGGAAAATAAGGAATATGCTGAATGGACATCTTTCCTTACAGACTTAAAAACATGATGTATTCATTTCATTGTCAATGAGAGCAAAAATGTAAAATCTGTTTTTTTTTACAGAATGGACAACAGGACATGTTTCTATCATATGACACTGTTACAATGTTTTTCCTTAAAAACATGCTTTTCTGCACTTATCAGCATTTGCACAAAAACAGATGTTCTTATACAAAGATCCAAATAGAATACTAAAGACAAAAACAGGATGTTCACACTGTCAGAAAAGCTGGCCTCTTATAAAGTCAGCAAAATGTGACAGGACATTGTTAAACAAGGAAGCTTAAAAATAATATCATTAAGTCAGTATCTGCGACGATCAGTATTGTTTCTACAGGATGAGCAGTTCTCCAAAATAGAATACCAAGAGGAAATGTATATGTGTGTGCATGACTAAAATTGTATATAAAGATCTGTATTAATCCAGTTATGTTAGGGGCATTGGTAGCGACACATTGTCCCAAGGTAAATGTTATAACATCCATGCTGATTGAGAAGTAAAGTAGAACAATAACTAAAAGCTGCAATATTAGTACATGTAGTTTATTATAAAAAGCTATTTGTTACTGCTCTGAGTTGAGTGCTGCAAAGTATATTCTTTTATCAGTGTACATTCTGTAAGTTTCTGTGTGCAACAAGACTGTAAATGCAACTATAACCAGACTTTGATTTCAGCAGAATCCAGCCAGCAAGACTGAGTGTCTTAAGAAGACTTCAAATCCATCGCAGTAAGCAGCACCATAGTAACTACAATAACGAAAATTAATTTTTCACAAATTGTATCCTTGAGTTTCTGAGTCCCTTATTTTCTTTTCCAAGGTTCTAAGTATAACACAAATAATAAAGGGGAAAGAAGACACCCCTTTCTGTTTCCTCTGCTCAAGCAGAAATTATCAGAGAGGACCCCACCCACTTTAATTTTCATCTCTGATCCCTCATATATCCTCCTAATCAACCTTATCATTTTATCAGGGAATGCAAATGCTTCCATTGCCCTGCTCATAAAGTCCCAGCTTACTCTGTCAAATGCTTTCTCTGTATCAAGACCTACCAACAACAGTTGTATTTTCTTAGATTCTGATTCCTACTGGATCATCAGTGCTCTGTGAATGTTGTCAAATGGTTGCCTCCCCTCCACAAAACCATGTTGATCCATATCTATCAATTTTGCTATCACTTTTGCCACTCTTTTAGCCATTATAGACATAAATACTTTATAATCATTGTTTAGTATTGAAATGGACCTATATGAAGCTCGACGTGATGGAGCTTTACACTCTTTAGGTATTACTGTTATCAACACTTTCTTCCAGGATGTTGGTACTTCTTCTCCTCTTAAAATACCGTTAAACAAAACCTTCCAGATCTTTACCATTTTTTTCATTCCTAGTTTCCAAACTTCAGTAAACTATCACCAGCCAACCATAAAAAGCAATGCTTTATTCCAAGAATAATGTAAAACTCATGTAAAATCACCTGTAAAAACAAATAAAAAAGCTGCAAAAGCCATCTGGGAGCTGAGAAAACTATCTAAACTAGTTGAGGTATTGGCAAATGCCACTTTCAGTGCAGTCCTTGACATCACTGTCGAAATGACGGCTATACAAACTATGGTTTTGCAAAATCGAATGGCATTAGATTATTTATTAGCATCCCAAGGGGGTACATGTGCTTTAATAGGAGAAAAATGTTGTACATTTATTCCAGACAAAACAGAATCTGTAAAAGCACATTTAAAAGTGATTGCACAAGTGTCAAAACATACTAGAAAAAAATGGAATGATGACTGGAGTGAATGGTTTAGTAATCCATTTACAGGATGGACAGGAAAAATCACTGTATTTTTAATTTCTTTTATTGTTATTGTAGTGCTTGGTTGCATATTATTTACATGTATTAAAGTCTGCTTAGCAAAAGCTAGTCAAGTTACTGTTGTTAATTGTCAAAATGAAAAGGTATTATCAAATAATGCTGAATTTATTTCCCTGGTTTAAAATAAAAAAGAGGGAATTGTTAGAGTGTGCTCAACAATATACTAAGGTTGAAAGTAACTTTGCTACAAATATGCAACATAAATAAGGTATAAGATAAAGCTTGCTTAATGTAGAAATAAAGTTTAGCAATATGTGATTAGCATCCATACTAAATGACTGACTTGGAAAATAAGGAATATGCTGAATGGACATCTTTCCTTACAGACTTAAAAACATGATGTATTCATTTCATTGTCAATGAGAGCAAAAATGTAAAATCTGTTTTTTTTTACAGAATGGACAACAGGACATGTTTCTATCATATGACACTGTTACAATGTTTTTCCTTAAAAACATGCTTTTCTGCACTTATCAGCATTTGCACAAAAACAGATGTTCTTATACAAAGATCCAAATAGAATACTAAAGACAAAAACAGGATGTTCACACTGTCAGAAAAGCTGGCCTCTTATAAAGTCAGCAAAAATGTGACAGGACATTGTTAAACAAGGAAGCTTAAAAATAATATCATTAAGTCAGTATCTGCGACGATCAGTATTGTTTCTACAGGATGAGCAGTTCTCCAAAATAGAATACCAAGAGGAAATGTATATGTGTGTGCATGACTAAAATTGTATATAAAGATCTGTATTAATCCAGTTATGTTAGGGGCATTGGTAGCGACACATTGTCCCAAGGTAAATGTTATAACATCCATGCTGATTGAGAAGTAAAGTAGAACAATAACTAAAAGCTGCAATATTAGTACATGTAGTTTATTATAAAAAGCTATTTGTTACTGCTCTGAGTTGAGTGCTGCAAAGTATATTCTTTTATCAGTGTACATTCTGTAAGTTTCTGTGTGCAACAAGACTGTAAATGCAACTATAACCAGACTTTGATTTCAGCAGAATCCAGCCAGCAAGACTGAGTGTCTTAAGAAGACTTCAAATCCATCGCAGTAAGCAGCACCATAGTAACTACAATAACGAAAATTAATTTTTCACAAATTGTATCCTTGAGTTTCTGAGTCCCTTATTTTCTTTTCCAAGGTTCTAAATATAACACAAATAATAAAGGGGAAAGAAGACACCCCTTTCTGTTTCCTCTGCTCAAGCAGAAATTATCAGAGAGGACCCCACCCACTTTAATTTTCATCTCTGATCCCTCATATATCCTCCTAATCAACCTTATCATTTTATCAGGGAATGCAAATGCTTCCATTGCCCTGCTCATAAAGTCCCAGCTTACTCTGTCAAATGCTTTCTCTGTATCAAGACCTACCAACAACAGTTGTATTTTCTTAGATTCTGATTCCTACTGGATCATCAGTGCTCTGTGAATGTTGTCAAATGGTTGCCTCCCCTCCACAAAACCATGTTGATCCATATCTATCAATTTTGCTATCACTTTTGCCACTCTTTTAGCCATTATAGACATAAATACTTTATAATCATTGTTTAGTATTGAAATGGACCTATATGAAGCTCGACATGATGGAGCTTTACACTCTTTAGGTATTACTGTTATCAACACTTTCTTCCAGGATGTTGGTACTTCTTCTCCTCTTAAAATACCGTTAAACAAAACCTTCCAGATCTTTACCATTTTTTTCATTCCTAGTTTCCAAACTTCAGTAAACTATCACCAGCCAGACAACCATAAAAAGCAATGCTTTATTCCAAGAATAATGTAAAACTCATGTAAAATCACCTGTAAAAACAAATAAAAATGGTTAGGATAAGTGCTTTCAGGTATAACCCTTCATCAGATCAAAAAACAAAACATAAATTCCTGTGAATTAAATAAACAAAATCAACCAATCAAATTAAATTTCAGAGCCTACGCCCCTTTAATACTGGCTTTAAGGGGGCCATGCCATTAAGTCCAGGTTGTTTATCTGACTGAAGGTTAGTGATCCATTTAATCTCTGTGTAATTAAAAAGATTGCCTCCCTGTGGATTAACTTTTTGTATATATAACACCATAAACAGGAAACTATGTTCAGTTTGCATACTAATATGGGAAAGTTGAAGAAGGGCACTCATTGGAGTGCATATTTATCCCCCTGACCGCCATACAGTGGAATCCTATATACTCCATATGGGCTTACACCCTTGAATATGGGTGAAAGATTTTTAGTAGTGATCCACAGGAGTAAAAATGTCTAAAGCTTTTTTATTTAAACACCTTTATTAAATCATAATTTACACAATTGTTTCAGCAACAACTTGAACCCGAAATAGCTCGCTTTAAATCTCCCAAAACCGATGTCAGTAAGTTAAGAAGGTTTAAAAAGCGAGCTATTTCAGGTTCAAGTTGTTGCTGAACCAGTGGTTTGATTTGTTTTCTTCTATAATTTACACAATGACATAGGTATACATGCATTGTTGTTGTGCCTTTCGGCTTTTCCCGGTTAGGGGTTGCCACAGTGGAACTCCGGTCCGCTAATGATTGGCAGTGGATTTTTATGTGCCAAGTTGCCAGCCCTGACGCACAACCTTCAACGAAGGTACGCCCATTCACGCATGTCTCCACACAGAAGACGCTCTAGCTGAGAATCGAACAGGACAGCGTCTTACTGTGAGGTGACAATGCTACCGCAGCACCTAAAAAGAAAACAAACAATGGTGACATTTTCATTATTTTCATGTAGTATACACGTTTTCTTTTTTTAACAGTTGTCATTCACTCCAGTATTACATAAATTATCAATTCCTGTCGTCTCTTAAACCTTACTCCTCCTAAATATTATTCTGTGAGTATTGTTCCCACAAATTATATTTATTTATACGTTATTTGGTCATTCCCTTTTCTAAATATCACACCTCCAGTTCTTTTATCTGCTTTGCAATATTCAGCACTTCAATTACAGTTGGTTTAGATGTTGATTTCCAATTCTAGTAATTGCTTTTGTGGCAGCCAATAGCATAAACTTAGTAAGGCCTTACTATTACTGGGCAATTTAGAGAGTACATCCCAATTCAAAAGAATAATTAGTTACAGCCATTTGCTCCCTCAATATTTCTGATACAATGCTCTTTATGGAATTTTTAATATCTGCAAATTGTTTACACTCCCAAAAAACATGTTCCCAATTACCTCTGTCTTTCCCATCACACCTCCAGCATTTGCTATCTACCTGAGGAAAAAGTTTATGAAGTCAGTATATATACCTATGCAAACACTTCCACGGAAAATCCCTAAACATTCTGGACTTTGTTGCATGCCTGGGAGCTATCCAGATGTCCTTCCACAGTTCTTTTGTATACTGTCTTTCCAGACTCTCTTCACCTGCTGTAGAGGACCTTCTTATGTTATACATGCATTCTTCTACATTTTAGTATACAAGTACATTTGCATTTGAAGCAAAGATTTTAAATAGTCAGCTTTCTGCCTTGAATTAACTGTTGCTTACCAAATTAACTACTACTAGTACTTAATATTGTGAAGATGTGAGGTGTAAATTTATCTTGTTTTTTGCCCATAAAGATGGAATTAAAATCATTCCTGATGCCAAGTTATCACTTAATCCCCTAAGTAACTTCCTAATCTCAAAGCTATTAATAGCTTGAACACAGGCATAAACAAGATGGCTGCCTTGCCTTTTCATGGTACTCATGTACTCATCAATAGGACTGACCCTACAAAGCTGAAGGGTGAAGGGTGTAGTACCCTGCTACTTACACTTATAACATAACAGTAAACTTAATTATACATTGAAATTACATCTGGGAGTACCATGTAATGATAAATTTCAATCTGCAGTGTGGATAACTGGGATTTTGCTCACTTCTGTTGTGATAAGGCTATTTGGCTTTACCTTACTGGAGTACTGGTATTAAACACAAGTAATCCATATTTTTTCATTCCTGTTGATTTATCAGCATTGTTCCTGAAGTTCATAGGTTCATAGATTAGTACTAGGCTAACTGCCCTTGCAAGCCATTTTAAGCCTAGCCAATTATCCCCTATGCAATTCAAACTCTGTACCTTGTGTTTGTAAGACAAACACCTTAACCATTAGGCCACCCTCCCATGTAGGACTAGAGTGCTAGAATGATAAGTCAAAGTCAAAGTCAATTTTATTGTTGATCAGATATACACAGCAGTGCAAGCTGAATGAAATTACATTGTTTTGGTCCCCGTGCAAGACATAACAATGAACTCATAGTTTGAATGACTGTAAGACTAAAGCACATAAAATAATAATTAAAATATTAACATTATATATTATATATTATTATATAACTTATTATATATTATTATATATTACATTAACATTATATATTATATAATATATTATTATTAATATGTTAATATTAACATATTTATTTATTTATGCTATATTTGTTGACCGGGTTTGTCCGACTGGGCTACAAATGCCCATTTTCAGAGGAGGCCCGAGGAGAAAAGCTCCAACAGAAAATATAAAATTTTACATATTAAATACATATAGAAATACATTCATCAGTAACACAGATTACAGCATTACAGTGCCACACATTACATTACATATTAACAATATTATCAGGGGCACAGGAAAATAACTTTCTTGGGTGGCATAAGCCAGGGAACATTGTTGGCTAGTTTTACTTAGGCCCTTGGGCCGATAGCCTAGTACCTACCTATGAATAGCACAATAAATTACCACAATTAGACAGGAAGACATTAGACAATATTATACTAGTAGGTATTGCAAGACTATGACTTCACGTTGTGATTGCTTAGAATTTCTAGTCTCCCACCAGGACACAAGTGCTCCTCAACAATTACATTCTGCTTGCTGAGCACACTCAAGCAAATATACAGTCTGCGGCTATCACTCCACCCATACAGTATAAGAAGGAATCAGTACTGCAAACTAAACAAGGATATACATTTTGAGCCTCAAGAGCAGGAGCACACTCATGCAAATCTGCAGTCTGCGGCTATCACTCCACCCATACAGTATAAGAAGGAATCAGTACTGCAAACTAAACAAGGATATACATTTTGAGCCTCAAGAGCAGGAGCACACTCAAGCAAATCTGCAGTCTGCGGCTATCACTCCACCCATACAGTATAAGAAGGAATCAGTACTGCAAACTAAACAAGGATATACATTTTGAGCCTCAAGAGCAGGGTCAGTCCACCCAGGCATTCTACTTGTATGTTTTATGAGAGTGAAGCTATTACATTAGCAGTATTTCTTAGTAGTTCTCAGCTTGCTAATAAAACTGACTGTTGTAGCCTTGTGCCCCCGCTAGTACAGTAATCCTAACTGTCCAATAGACAGTATACATTTAATTCACATCCCTGTGACTAAATTAACCATCAAGCAGCCCTCTCAGTGCTTTCTGCCTTAGTTTGTATCACTTGGAGGCCCACCTGTTTATTTGCATCTCTATACATTCCCCTTCATTGCTAATGTATCTCCCTATTCTAATCTGTGCACAAACTGGTTACTAATCAGCAAGTCAATGTGAAGACACACTCCCAACCTTAATAAACTTTGCTGTCTCTTCTCTCCTTCACTTTACAGGTAGTTTGAATTATTACTTACCCCCTCTGAGGCCTTCACTGATTTCCACTGATTGCCTCTCTGGGTTCTTTGCATTCCACCTGGTTTACACCCCTTGTGCTATCTCCCTCCCCCAATACAAAGTCTATATCAGAATCCTGCTGAGCATGGAGCCATCTTTAAATTTCTAGTCTCCCACCAGGACACAAGTGCTCCTCAGCAATTACATTCTGCTTGCTGGTAAGCCATTAGACCTCAGGAATTTGTTTTAAAAGTGTTCAGATTTGTAAAGTAATACTTACTGTTTCTTTTGTCTTGGTTGGCTCTGCCCCGCTCCGTTTGCCCTCGCTAACACTCGGGCTCTCTCCGCTCCCCTGCCCTGCCCCCTATTCCCTCCCACCCCCCACTACTTCTACATTTATAGTAATCATAGCCACACCCACAGCTCACCCTCACATCACCTCCGCCAATCACAGCTCCTCAAATCATATCACATTATACTACACCAACTTGCTCCACACAAAATACTCCCAATTACTCTCATTCCCACTAGGCATTTATTACATCACCCAGACTACTTCCCCATCCACATATAGTGCAACCCTATAATTCCTATTCAGACCCCCCCCACCTAGAAACAACTTAAACTTTATAACCATGACTATCACGCAACTAAGTCTAGTCTGTCTTCTCATAATTCTTTACAACACCACAAGTTATCACTCTAGCAATATCCCTAAACTTAGTAGCACAACACTGCATTATGCACTCTCGTATACAGACACCACACATTATAATAATATCTGCCCACAGTTATTCAAGAACTACATAACGGACAAATTCAGGACTAAACACATATGCTCTCATTCCTACTCCAAAAAACACAATACTTTCTCACACTCCTCACCAAACTCCAACATCTGTATAACCATTTTAACTCCAGGCTCACCATAAGTGGGGATATCCACCCCAACCCAGGCCCAAATCCATCCTGTCCAACTCAAACTGCTCCAACACAAATTTCAGAACATAACACCCCCACTTTCTTCATCCATGGGCAAATCAACAACAGCAGCAAAATCAACCATCTTTTAATGCTAAATATTAATATTAGAAGTATCAAAAATAAAATACCTGAACTCCAGGCCACAATAGCACACTACTCCCCAGACATAGTTGCTTTAACAGAAACCTGGCTAAATAAAAACATAGCTAACTCAGAAGTTCTCCCTTCCAGCTACAATATCATTAGACAAAACAGACCACTTTGTAAAGGGGGTGGAACTGCCTTACTGTACAAGTCAAACTTAACTGTCCGTCAATTACCAAACTCCTACCCCTACCCCAATAATTGGGACATACTTATCTCACAACTTCAACTTCACCCTAAAAAGGTCATCACCACAACTGTGATCTATATTCCACCTGGTAATACACCTGCTAGCCTTGAAGACTTCTTATCCTGGTGTTCTTCCACATACTCACAAGAAACCCTTATTCTGGGGGACTTCAACCTAGATTGGTTCACCTGTATATCAGAACCACCAACTAATCTAATAAATCTCTATGGCTACCAGCAGCTAGTCCAAATTCCAACTAGATGTGATAAAAAATCTAAAAGGGAATCCATCCTTGACTGGGTCCTAACTAACAACCCCACATTGTACCCTCACACAGGCAGTCTCCCAGACACCGTAAGTGATCACAACATAATATATTTTATACGTAGTAGAACAAGCATATGCAAAACCACTAACTATATATCCACTAGAAACACAAAAAAATTCTCTCCTGAGGTCCTCAACACTTTACTCTGTAACTGTGACTGGACCCCCCTAAAAACCCTCCCACTTGACCAGGCTGTAGCATATTTCAACAAAACATTTCTACAACACCTAGGCACTGTCGCTCCATTGCGCAAAATCAAGGTTAGAACCTCTACAAACCCCTGGCTCAGTAAAGAAACCAAACAACTCCTCAAGTCCAGAGGCACTGCCTGGCTTTACTATCAAAAAAACAAAGAAACACAAAGCCTAACTGAGTACCAAGAACTACGCAACCGTGCAAAAAAAATGCATTAGGTTGGACAAAAAATCCTACTACACAACATTACAAACTAAATACCAACACAACCCTCAAAAATTTTGGAAAAATGTAAACCAGCTACTAAAATCCACCCAAAAGGCTACCCCCAAACCAACCACCCCTGACGCTAAAGTTCCCATCGAAACACAATTCAACTCCCACTTTGTGAACTCAATTCTATCCTTAGTATCACAGGACATTTCCTTCCTCACTATCCCCCCCAACACAAATAACACTAATACAAGCTTTACCCTCAAAACAGTTTCCACCACTTCAATCAAAAGCATGCTCTCCAAACTAAAAACCTCATCAACAGCATCCGACCCACTCCCCAGCTATTTCTTGAAACTCACACCAGATGCTATTGCTATCCCAGTCTCCACTCTCATAAACAGATCAATTGTTGAAAACTATGTGCCAAAACTCTGGAAAATATCCTATGTTACACCCATACATAAAGGCGGGACCTCCACTGAACTTAATAACTACAGACCCATTGCTTTACTCTCCCCCCTGGCCAAAATCCTAGAAAAATGCATCCATACCCAGATGCTAAACTATCTCCTAGACAGCAACATCCTGTCATCTACTCAGCATGGTTTCAGACCTGCACATAGTACCACTACAGCCCTCCTCTGCTTCACAGACACAGTAAACTGTCTCAAAAATGAAGGCATACAAGTGTCAACTCTTTTTTTGGATATGTCCAAAGCATTTGACACAGTCTCACACCAAATCCTGCTAAACAAACTAAACCAATATCATCTATCAAATTCCACTCTTACCTGGTTCCAAAGCTACTTAACTGACAGGTACCAAGTTGTGAAATGGGAAAATTCTCTCTCTCCTCAGCTGCCCAAACTATAGGAGTCCCACAGGGTTCTATCTTAGGACCACTACTATTCACAGTCTTCACAAATGACCTCCATACCTCCACACAGCATGCATCTATAATTCAGTATGCAGATGACACTACCTTAATCTGTGCTGCACAAAACATTCCCACCCTCCTGCAAACAACTCAACTAGCATTCTCTGACATTGAAAACGACCTTACCAAAGCCCAACTTATCCTCAATCCAAAGAAAACTCAGCTTATGATTATAACCAGTTCTAACAAAAACACTAACAGTCAATTCACTATCTACTCCACTCCAATTGCTCCAGTGGCACAGGCTAAGCTATTGGGAATAACCATAGACTCCCACCTAAAATTTGATAGTCATCTCAACTTAACTATTAAAAAAGTACATGCCAAACTGGGGTCACTCTACCGTATCAAACCATTTCTTACCAACAACACAAGATTAGCCATTGCTCGCTCTCAACTTCTATCCACCCTACTCCATGTATCTCCCATTCTGACTAATCTCAACAAAACTGAACTAAGCAAAGTGGAAGCCTGCTATAACAGAATTGCCCGCTTTGCTGCAAATTGCTCATATAGAACTCATCACTGTACTGCTTTGAGACAGCTCCACTGGCTTGAACTGCCCAACCTCCTAACCTACAATCAGCTCTGCCTCTGTCATTCTATCTATTACCTCCCCAATAAGTGTCCTGCCCTCAAAAACCTAGTACAACATCACTCAGCCAAAAGGCCTCTTAGATCATCAAGCAAACTACTACTAGAAGTCACCAACAGCTACAATAGCTTTGGAGATGCACTATATAGTAGTTCAGTGGCTAAAAATGGAACTCTGTCCCTACAAGCATTCAAAACACATCATCCAAAGCCTCCTTTAAAGACCTCATGAGGCAACATCTCAAGGAAAGTTGGCAGTGCCATGATTGCTCCCCAGGCTAGTGAAAGCGGATAACACATACATACAAAATCTAGAGCACTTGATAATAGTTTTCAATCTTACTCACAAATACTGGCTAATCTACAATGTATGTACTGTACCTGTGTACTATGTATGTATTCTACCTATGTTCCAAATTTCAGCTGTACACCACAAATCTATTAATTACCTTTATTTTTAAAATTAATATTTTTTGTTTGTTCTCTCCACTGTAACTGTTTATGTGCTGCATACCACTGTAAAAACATGTATCCTGTAATTTGTGTGTATACTGATCATGTCTAAATAACTAAATGTGTCTGTAATTTTTTCTTTGGGGAGCTTTTCTCCCTGGGCCTCTGCTGAAAAAGGGCCTTTTTGGCTCAGTCAGACACCCCCGGTTAACAAATGTAAAATAAATAAAATAAAATATTGCACTTCAACATTTGTAGTATGATATATTCTGATGTTCATATTGCACACTCCTGACTATTGCACATTTAGGAAGTAATAGCATAAGAAATCAGGCTAACTGTACCAGTTATTGAAGCAATTTGCCAGAGTGATTACTATAGCTGATACTTCATAGCAAGTGGCATGTTGATCTAATTATTCGCTATCATGCCTGGCATTCAAGTTCAGCAGCCTTATGGATAGAAGAAAGAAGCTCATGTTCAGTCTAGATATTTTGCAGTGTAAGCTGCGATACTGCCTGTCTGAGGAAAGGCAGAAGTACATGTCATGAGCAGGGTGAGTGGGATCGCTGATTATCTTCCTAGCCCTTCCCACACACAGAGTCGCATGCAGATCACCCATGGATGGGAGCGAGGAACCAATGTCTTTTTCCACTGTCCTCACTACCCCCAGGAGAGCCTTGCAGTTACCATACCAAACTATGATGTTATTTGAGAGGATGCTCTCGATGGTCCCCGCTTTGAGGATGGACTGAGACAGGTTTGCCTTCCTCAATTTTTGTAGGAAGGGCAGATGTTGTGACTTCTTCACTGTGTGGCCAATATGAGTTGACCAGGATAGGTCAACTGAGATGTGCACCCCCCAGGAACCTGGTGTATTTTACTCTTTTCACTGCCATCCCCTTAATTTCCAGTGGTTGATGTATCTCTTGAGTCCTCTCTAAGTTCACTATTAATTCTTTAGTCTTGCTTACATTTAGGGCCAGATTGTTTCTGCCACACCAGGCTATCAGATGCTGCACTTCATCCCTGTAGGCTGTTTTTTCACCATTTCTGACAAGACTTACGACAGTGGTATCATCCTCATATTTGATGATTTTGTTGGACTCATGCTTGGCCATGCAGTCGTGCATCAACAAAGTGAACAGCAGAGGACTCTGGATGCATCCCTGAGGGACACCCTCAGTATGTGTGGGAAATAACAGTTCATTCAGTATTACATTGAGCACCAATGTAATACTGAATGAACTATTTCCCACACATACCTTTTGGGGTCTGTTGATGAGAAAGTCCAGTATCCAGTTACACAGGGGGGCATTCATGCCCAGCTGGATCAGCTTCAGTATCAGATTCTGGGGGATGGCAGTGTTAAAGGCAGAACTGAAATCGATGAACAGCATTTTTGACATAACAATTCATGTTCTCTAGATATGCCAAGGATTCATGAAGTGTTATAGCTATTGCATCAGCCATGCAGTGGTTAGATCTATAAGCAAACTGTAATGTATCCAGTGTTGCAGGTGGACTTGAGGAGATATGGTTCTTGATTAACCACTTAACCACTCCAAACACTTCATTACTGTTGATGTAAGAGCAACTGGCCGGTAATCATTTGTTGGTTGGGATTTTTTGCGTAAGGGAATGATTGTCGTATTTTTGAAACAACTGGGTACAATGGCTAGCTGTAGGGATGTATTGAATATATCTGTTAGTACAGTGTACAGTTGGGTAGCACAGTCTCTTAGAACCCTTCCCATAATATTATCAGGACCAATTGCTTTTCTTGAGTTTACTCATCTAAGGGTCTTCACAACATCAGATGTTCTTAGACATGTCACCTCCTCACCCTGTTCTACAGGGAGCTTATTTGGCACAGTGTTGTTGTCCATATCAAATCTGCTGAAGTAGGTGTTTAGTTTCTTCAGAAATTCTGTGCTGACATCACATGGGGAGAATGCAGGCCTGTAGTTGGTTATGGCTTGAATGTCTTGCCAGAGATGTCTGGAGTCCCTTTGGTCAGAAAAGTGTCCCTGAATTTTATGTCCGTAGGTCCTCTTAGCCTCCTTTATACCTCTACTTAGATTTGCTCTGGCTTCTCTTAGGGCATCCTTGTCTTTTGATTTAAATGCAGCATTTCGTGCCTTTAGGAGCTCATATACTTCACCAGATAACCAGGGTTTCTGATTAGCATGCATAGTGATACATTTGATGACTGTTACATCATCAACACATTTTGAAATATAGGCCATTACAGGGTCCGTATACTCCTCCAGGTCAATATGGTGGTTCTTTACAATTGCCTCTCTAAACACCAACCAGTTCATACATTTGAAGCAGTCCCTCAGGCCATGTCCTTACTTGTTTGGTTGTAGGTTTGCCCCTTTTCAGCAGTGCTGTGTATTCAGGAAGCAGCATGATGGCCAGATGGTCTGCATTGCCCAGATGTGGATAAGGTACTGCTATGTAGGCCAGTTTTACGTTTGGGTACACCTTATCCAGAGTGCTCACCCCTCATATTGCAAAGTTCACATGTTGATTGGTAATGGGGTAATATGGATTTCACGTCATATTGATTGAAATCACCTGCATTTATATGGGCAAACTAGGGGTTCTTATTCTGGAAGTTATTTATTGACAGATACAGGATGTTCAATGCCGCGTTGGTATTAGTACTAGGGAGGATATAAACAGCTGTTATGCTCGTTCCATTGAATTCCCTAGGCAAGTAGAAGGGTCTGCATTTTAGTGACATGAACCCAATGTTCTCTGAGCAGTGAGAGGCGATTATTTCACAATTTGTGTACCAGTTGTTGATATACACACAAACACCCCTCTACGAGATTTGCCACAGAGAGACTGATTTCTGTCGGCACGAAATAATGACATCCCATCCACATATTTTGTACTGTCATTTATACTGGAGTTAAGCCAAGTTTCAGTGAACACAACTATTTCTCACCTTAGATTGAACGGAAAGATCCATCCTTAAGTAGTCCATCTTGTTCTCCAGTGAGTGTACATTTGTCAGCAGCATGGAAGGAAGTGCAGCCCTGTGTGGATTTCTTTTCAGTCTGGTCTTAATTCCTGCTCTAGAACCTCTCTTTCTTGATCTTTCACATCTTTTCCTTTCAATATGCTTCCCATGTCTGATTGTCAACTGGTTAGACAGATTTGACAAGTTTCTGCAATTTTTACCATGTTCCAGTAAGATTCCAAGTTGCAGGGGTTCCTGGAGTATGTTTGAGTTCACAGGCCTATCTGCTAGCAGTTCAGTAAACATGCGGCACAGCGAGATATGAGATTGGATTTCCAGAAGATTCTCAGCATTGTTATTCTCAGCATTAATATATAGATGGTTTACAATCAGATGTGTAATGTTACCTGCACTGAATTTGGTAATGCCAACTTCACTGCATCGAAACATGCAATGCTAGAAACTCAGTATGCAGAACTCCTGTTACTTGTCCACCCTTCAGGACCCATGTTAGCACTTGTTCCTGAGTCTGGAGAAGTAGGGATTTTCGGAATTTAGTGTTTTATGATGTTTTGGGTTTCCTGCTTTTCTTGTTTCAATGTAGTGAAGGCAATGTTACGTGATTCTGTGCACATAATGTTGCACTTCTGATAATGAATCTATATGGATATTTATTCCACTCTAGGACATAATTGTTTCTAAAGACACAAACTACCATCTTTTGCCATGAAGTGTAAGATTCACCTTATACTCTAGTTTAAAACTGGGGAATCTGTAAGACAGCAACATTTCATTGTATCTGATATTTTACTTGCATCTCTTCTAACCACTTCAGCATATAAAAGTTTTGTTAAGTGTGAGTGTGTGCAAGGGCAGATAAAAGTCTTGTGGTAAGAACTGTGAAGTGTGCTGAGAGGCAGCACTTGTATCTGTGTGTTTATTCAACAAAAAAAGATTGTTTAGGAAGTGAACCATCTCAAAGACAAACAAATAATATGTAGTTTTAGGACCTGCTGTTTGATAAAATGTACATATTTAAAAAATATTTACATTTTCAGTTTGAATCTGACAAGTCGAAAAGGAAATCTATCCCCATGTCTGTGCAGGTGCATGTTAAGCAAGGTTTGTAAGTGAAAGTGATACATAGCTCTGTGGTATACCCTCTAAGAGCAGCACCATACACTGCAGTGGCAGTTAAGAGGCTGACAGTTGCTAGATGTTAGACATTGTGTAGTTACTTGGGAGATTTACAGAGCTGTCTTTGGTCTTAGTACTTTCAGTGAAGTTCATAGGTTCATAGGTTCATACTAGGCTTTCTGCCCTGGGGCATTTATGAGCCTAGCCCGATTGTGTTTGGCTTATGCCACCCCTTGATTTGAGTATACTGTGCCCTTTTTAAAGTTTAGTTTACTATGCTTCTCTCTAATAGTGACATGGAAGTAATCCCCGGGACAAACCTACGATCCCCCATCCACTCATCAAGATTCTTCTTGAAGAGAGTCAGTGAGGTGCTCTGCCTAACATGAATTGGAATTCTATTCCAGAGCGAAGGGAGCCTCTGGGTTATGAATCTGTCCCTCCAGCATGTTCTATTTATTTCTGTGCTGAGGTTCAAGTCCCTCAAGCGCGTGGCTCTAAGGGATTTAGATTTACTGAGGTGGAGCATGTCCATTAATTCTGGGTTGGATATAGCTTTATATGTCAGGCATAGATCGCCTCGAAGTAGGCGGTATGCAACTGAGTAGAGCTGGAGTTTTTTTAACCGAGCAGCATATGGCATCTGTTTGAGTCCCTTGATCCTCCTGGGGAGGTACTTTTGGGGTCTTTCTAATTGCTGCAGGTGTCGGGTAAGGTACATCCCAAAGGGGGCATTGTATTCAATGATGGGCCTGATGAGGGATGAATAAAAGGGCACAATTACCTCTCTTGATCTAGATGTGAATCCTTTCATGATGAGGTGGGCTATGTAGAAGGTCTTTCTAACCACTTTGGCAATGTGGTTGTCAAAGGAGAGATTGCTATCAACTTGGGTCCCCAGATCCCTAATTACTTTCTCTGTACTTAATGGGTTACCACCTATGTGGTAATTTGTGGGCACATTGTTTTTGCCAAAGGGTATGACTATACACTTTTTGGCATTTAGCTTTAGACCATGGCTCTGGCACCAGTTATCCGTCTCTGCGAGACCTTTTTGAAGGATGTTTGTGTCAGCTGGAGAGTCGATTATGGCGCCCAGTTTGCAGTTATCTGCGAACTTGGTGAGCCATAGTCCTCCCACGTTGGCCTGTACCTCAGAAAAGTAAATACCGAACAAGAGAGGTCCCAGGACAGAACCTTGTGGGACGCCACTTGGGGACCGGTTTCGAGTCTAACATGGCTCCAGCAACTCTGACTCTGTGGGTTCTGTCTTTGAGCCAGTTTGTGACCCATCTTGTGACATAGGGGTTTATATTTAGGCTGGATAGCTTATCTATGATGCTCGAGTGGGGTATTGAGTCAAATGCCTTTGTGAGGTCCAGATAGGCTGTGTGGACTAAAATTCAAGCTGCACATGATCTCAATTATAATTAAAAGGGTGCAGGTCCCTGTCATTAATTCAGTACATTTTAAAAGCTGCAGGAAAGATAGAACACTTTGTTAAATGCAAGTTTAACGAAGAATTTCTCAGCAAAGCTGTACTGGAAACATATCATAAGATAAAGGACTTAATTTGTTTCCAGGAGAGCTATAAGGGCAAATTTGGTAATACATATTGCAAAAATGTAAAGACTGTATATTTGCAAGTACTTTCAAGCCATCCTGGAAGTGAATGGTTTTGGGAAATGCAGTCCTAATCCAGTAAAACATAATCTAACTAAATAAGGTATCCATACTGTGTAAGCCATAGTAAGAAAAAGAAGAAAAGATAAATAAAGGACTGAAGTAAATCCCACTGAGGCAACATAAGTAAGCACTAATTGTGATAACTTTGAAATCTGCCTTGAGGCATAACCCCACATTATAAAACAGTGACTAGCCGTAAAACAGAAACACTAAAAACACGAATAGAGAGAAATAAATGATGTGTACAGTTTGGCTCACTGTGCTACTTCTGCTGTGGCAGACGACCGAAGATATGAGAATATGAAAGGAGGGCTAGAAATGTTGGATAGGGAAGTATAACCACAATATGGGGGTTATGGAGTGATTAAAGAGTAGACATGAAGCTCTTAAAAGTTACTAGTTTCTAAGATAACAGAGAAGACCATAATGCCTTTCAGAGTGCTAAGCATTGTGACAGGCTGCTCCATATGAGTGAGCTGTAATGGGGAAAGCTTAGGCCAACAGATTTACATTTTGTCATGTGGAATAGTGAACTATGTTTAGATTACAGAGGGATATCTTCAAATTCTGAAGTAGCTTACAAATCTAATAGTATGGCCAGGCAAAAACAGTGGTTGAGATGTTGTAATTTAAAAATGCGAAAGTTTACCCAACGTTTTCTCTTGTAGTGAAGTGTAGCTAGCCCATACATTCAGGTATGTATCTGTGCTGCTCAATGTGTGTAGAAAGTTAAGCAGAGACATGAGATATTTTAGGAGGAAGAGCCCCCTGTCAATGTGCAGTGTAAACACACCTTTCCCTGGTACTAATTGAATATGAGACAAGAGCTCTGCAGGTGCTGCAGCCTGCCTTGATCTGCTTTCCCAGCTGTGCAGAAAGCCAAGGTGGCATAGGAATGAGTGAAGCAATCAGACCAGATCCCAAGATAACTGGAAGAGAATGAGGGAAGGGATCAGACCAGACCCCAAGATAATGGTAAGAGATGACATTGTAGTGTATGTAGAGCTAAATGTAAGGATCTCAGATGTCCGGAAAGCCAAGGTGGTATGAGAACGAGTGAAGGGATCTGACCATATCCCAAGATAATGGGAAGAGATGACAATGTATTGTATGTACAGCTGACTGTAAGGATATGTCTGTGTGGAATGACTTAGCAAAGCCTAAGACTTGTGCCAGCAGATGGGGAAAATAGATTAAAACAAGGATAGGTAAACAGTTTGTAAATGGCAAATGGTTCACTCCATAAGTCAGGGAAGTATTCACCTGCAAGAGAGAAAGTATCAAGATATTAATGATTGTGGATTGCAGAGTGTATACAGATATTTCTTTCACTTTTGGAAGTTTTTAAATAATGAGGTCTGAGGTTTCTATTTTATTTCTTTTTTTTTGGGGGGGGTGTTAGTGTTTTTCCAACTGATTATAAAATATGTGTATTGTTGGAATTGAGGGCTAGATAGAGCAATGTACTTACTTCAGACTTAATCTCCAAGTAATATTTAGTATTTTTAATGCTATGAACAAAGCAATGCCAATGCCACAAACCCTCAGTGATACAAAGCAAAGTATTAGTCATGTAACAAAATACACTGTTAATGTCCATTTGTTTAGTTACAAGGGTCACTTCCATGAGGGAAAGACAAAGGAGGAGAGGATACGAATGGTTTTGTTAAAAGGTTCTGTGAGTGCCAATTTTGGTTAGCAGTTTACGTCTGTTGTTGGTTACTGCAATTAGAAAACATCATTGTTCACTTAGTGAGGGAGGAAAAATAAGAGACATTAACTGTACTATCATTTTTCTTAGTCATGTTTGCTGTTGATAGGATTTGGTCTTGTGAGCATGAAATTTGGCTATTATGGTTATATTTTACAAGGAACTAGTATGGAAGTTTTGGAGAACCTCTGAATGTTATTAACATTAACACGGATGTCTGGTTTGTACTTGCTTATGTAGGGGATGGATAGAGATTGGATATACATTTATTTATTTATTTATTTTATTTATTTGCAGTTGGTTTACCAGGATAGTGCATTGGGCCAAGATGAACCCATTTTCAATGGAGTCCTGGGGAGAAAAGCTCCATATACAGGGTTACAAAAGGTTTTAGAATTACAATATTTACAACAATTATTTACAACAATTATACCATTAGAGCATACAATTTCTGGTAGAAGCAAACTGGTGATACATATTACAGAAGATACAGACTTGATAAAGTAAGCGATTCCAATGTGAACTGAGAAGCAGTTCTATCATTAAGTAGCTTGTGATTTTTTTTTTAAGGAAAGCAGAGATAAGGTGAAAGCAGAGATACATGAAAGGCAAAGTGAATTGCTTTATGGTTCCCATATACATATTCATTTGTAACCCATGTATGATATATGACAAAAGGACTGAGATTCTAAAACAAAACAACATTTAAACATGTCTGCAAATAGCAAAGCAAGGACCCCCTGAAGAACTGTCCTCAAGCCTACCATTCCTAAAATCATTAAACAGAGGTACTGGTGAGGCTGGCACTTCAGAATCTAGCTGGCTTCCAGATATAAAATACTCAAGCAGTGTTGAGCTAGGAGAAAACTGATGGCACTTGCAAACTGCAATTGAAATATTCATATTAAAATAAAAAATGTCCTATTAATACTACATGATTTCAAAGTCTGTAATTTTTTTTTTAATGTAGACCATGGAGTATTTTAATTTAGCGCTGTTGGAATGGGCAATCATCTTAAGGATAACTGAAGACTGCTATCAGTAAACCAATGGCTAGAATTCACACCAAAGTTCATTTGGGTAGAAGAAATCACTAGTGAGTGTAGCATTGTATTATGCTTCTCCAAGGGAAACTGCCAGGCTTTTGACAAATACAATTAATTATACAGCTAATGTAGGAATATTTTGCATTGTATACCATTGCAGCATAGCATTGTGGAAACAATTTTTAAGCTCTTAAGTTTAGAAACATATGAAAATATTCCACGGAAGGCTGAAGATAACTGAGATTGTGTTGTGTTATCATAGGGCTTGTCAGGTGTACCTTATAAACAGCAAGATTTTGGCTTGTGCTGTTACTATATTCTTGGAATTAAATTACATCTAGATGGATATAGTGAGGGAAGTTGTTTTTTTTATCTTTTCCTCTCTATTTTTATTAGTATTTTAACACATAATTCATTATATTTAGTTGCTTATTTATAATTTTTTGAACATGGAAGACGCCACCTGAACCATGAAAAAGAAATGTTGGCTCAAGATCATCCACATATTAAAAGTTTGGAGGACGTTGTTCAACAAGAGAAGCCCGCAGCTATTATAGGTAACCAAGATATTAATATATTTGACCATATTGATGTGTTTTATTAAGGAAGATCTCTGTAAAAATACTTTGAATGCAGAAAAGAACCACAGCAGTTTTAGTTACAGCACTGAATACACCTTTGAAATGAATAGCGTGCAGTCTGAACTTCCTGTACATTATTTACTTATTGCTTGGTCTGTACCGAGCTCCGGGCCTGCAGAGGTGCACATTTCAGAAATGAGGAGTTATTCAGTTGTGAGTCTTTTATCTCTTGGCTGAGCATCTGCATCACTTTTCACACTACGCCATGTATATTGTGAAAATGGTGATATTTTGAAGACTACTATTATTTTTGGTACATAGTACACACTGAGAAACAAAAGAAACATAACTAATTTAATTTTTAGCACCGTTTTATAGGAATGAGAAAACTAAATACAGCCATGAGTATGTTAGTGGACTTAATTAGTAAACATTGATTAATATGCTATCACTGGACTATGTATGCCCTCCCTGGGGGGTCTAGTTCCCATAAGTTCATAGGTGTTTACTAGGCTAACGACCACAAATACCTTTTTAAGCCTAGGGGATTGGGGAATGTACTCTTTTCAACACTGTGTGATCTCGGAATTGGTCTATATAATTAGCAGGGAGTGTGGTGGGTGCAGCCCCCCCCCACATGAAGTTTGCCAGAGAGCTTGCCCCCCTGCAAAAACACTTTTATATTGTCTGCAGGTGCTGTTTTGTTTGTTTCTGCTGATCGACTGAAATAGATTCATGCTCAAGAATATGATATTCATTAAGCTGATCTAAGTCAGTGGTGCTCTGAGAAGTACTGCCATCTCACAATGCCTGGTTGTGACTCTTCCTCTGAGTAATCTACATATACCCTCTGTCTCCACCAACACCCCAGAGATATATCATCAGTGAGTGTGTGTGTGTGTGTGTGTGTGTGTGTGTGTGTGTGTGTGTGTGTGTGTGTGTGTGTGTGTGTGTGTGTGTGTGTGTGTGTGTGTGTGTGTGTGTGTGTGTGTGTGTGTGTGTGTGTGTGCACGCGTGGATGTCTGCCTGTGTGACAAATCAGTGCATCTTGTGATAGACCAGGCTTGTCAGGACAGTTTGTCTATGTGTATGTATGTGTGTTTATGTGTTTGTGAAAATAAAATCACTGATTTTTATCTGTGAATAAACAATACTGGTGGACACATACATAACTCTTCTGAACAATGTTAAAAATAGAGTCATTATCTTTCAAAAATAATGCATAAATGCATTACAGAAGATTTAGACTGTCACAGCTTCTAAGGGTCTGGTGGTTCCCGCATTACAGGGTATATAAATGGATTCTGACATAGGCTTTGTATGTGCCCTTTTCCGTTGATCCCATCTGGTCTAAAACTGGCCCTGCTCAGAAACACACAAAAGGTAGCTATAGCCTCAGTTGTGAGCTGAGGACAGTGTGGTAATTATTTCTTTAATTTTCATTGGAATAAAATCTCAGAGGTGTGCATAGAATGTTGCCGTAGCTTATGTGGAGAGCTGGGAATAGTGTGGATAGTGTGGTCATTATTTCTTTGACTTTCCTTAAAATCAAATTTCAGATGTGTATGCAGAAGTTGTCATAACTTGTATGGGGGCTGAGGACAATGTGGTCATTTATTTATTTAACTGTCCTCACAATCAAACCCCAGAGGTATGCACAGGAGATTGCTATAGCTTATGTGGGGGCTGGGGTCAGTATGGTTATTATTCTTTTAATTTTTTTGTCCTTACACTCTTCAGAGGGCTACGCAGAATGTCACTATAGTTTGACTAATAACATTATATTGTCTACGAGTAACAACTTAGAGTACATTACTGTGATCATTATTTTTTTCAATTTCCTCATAGATAGACACCATCATGTATACAAGTAGTTACAATGGTAATAAGTTGAAATATGTTGTTATGTTCAATTTTTTCTTTCCCCTTTGTCCCAGTCTGACATCAGAGAGGTACATAGAAGGTGTCTGTCTTTTGTGAGTAAAGGTAAGGAGACATACTGTTTGTATGTACAGTTGCAACAATCTGAAATATATGACTGTAGACACTTGCTCTTTTACCTTTATCCCAGTTTAACACCAGAGGCAAACACAAGGGTCTAGGGAGGCAAACACTATTCCCAGATATTTTTTACATGTCCTCACAAGTATTTGTCTTCTAAGTTGATTGGAAACTACTGTTTTGTCACTTTGAAAATTAAGCCCTGGATACAACTTATTTCTTTCTTAAACGAAAAATAATGAGTGAGAAGGTCACTTAAAAAACAATCAGTAAAAACAAAAATGAAAACTCCAGCAAAGCTAGACCTTTCACTGAGTGACCTCCTAAACCTCTTGTAGCAGAGGCACATGGGATATATGCAAATTAACCTTATGACCATCAGGTGTTTCAGCTCAATAGCAATTCTGAATGCCCATGACTTGTTTAGTTGTTTTAATGGACAATTTCAGGCCAATAAAGCCAAACCCCATTAGCTGTGGATATGCATATTTCAGCCTTGTTATGACCTCATCAGCACAGCACAAGCAAAGTGTTTGACTAAGCATTAGAAATACAGGGCTGTATGATGGCACTCTCTTACCACTATCCTGACTTCAATTCTCTCACCATTGGTTCTCTCTTCAGGCTATAACTTTTCCTGATTTATTCTGTCTCACATATTTTTACCCACTCTATCCTATTAACTATATGTTCCCTGTACTCACCCTTCTGCAACTCCACACTTTACTGATTGGTTCTTGATCTTCTCCTACTCTCCTTGGCTCTGCTGTTCCTGTTATCATACTGTGTTCCATTGCTTTTCTCTCTCCCCCCTCCTCCTCATCTCTTTTATAAATCTAACCTGACATATGCTGTATTGCTCCTTCTCCATCTCTCTCCTCTCAAATCCAATTTATAATCTAGCCTGTGATATTATTATTGTCCACTGCCTAGCCCTACTCTGGAATCTCTCCTCACCATCTGAACCCACCCATCTACTGGATATTGCTAATTTCTCTACTCCCCATAGCCACTGATTGACAGCTCTTCTGGTCCTTACCTGCCTCCCCCTATCCCTGCTCCTCCCCCCTCTCCCTGACTATCCTCCTAAACTTATAAAATCCCTCCCAACCTTTGGGCGCCATTTTTAAACCTTGCCCGCTTTTGGCTGCTGTGCGTTCTTGGCTGAGCGTCTACACCTATAGTAAGTACAACTTTTGTATCTATCTGCATTTAATTGTTGTAAATTGTTTAAATATCATCGCTCTCCTAATGATAAGCGCGTAATCTGACATAACTTCCATCTGAGATTTGTCTGTTATATTGAAATGTGCTGCTTATTGATACAGTAATCCATATTCCATTTGTATTCAGCCTTGCCTGTAAGAGCATTATCTGGAATGCCCCATATCTATGATCATTTACAAAACAGTTGTTTTTGGTTTATTATACGTTGTATAGAACACAAACAGTTGTGTAGGGTTATTGTCTCTTTTATAACCTCTATCCGTTGTTGTAAACGCCGTAGAGCATCCGAGTTCATTTGTACTGTAAACCCCAACGTCCATAGACGTAATTTATTAATGAATGCTTTTCCTCTCTAAATGCTTATGTTATAATTGATAGCGTACATGATATCACGACATTGTCCTTCGTATTTTTGTATGGCTATTTTCAAAATTGAGTGTTTCAGCAATATTTAACTTGATTCAAATGTTTAATGCTAATGCTCTTTACAAAAAATGTGTTCTATTTTGTTTCTTTTATAACTATGATATTAATCACTTTAGAACAGATTTAATCATACTCTGCACTTGCTAGCTCTCGCACGTGCTTAACAAAGAAGCGTTGTATCATATACTTTAACGCCGACTCGCATACTTGTGCCACTAGGAAGTTTTCAGTTTTCTATTTTGTCCCTCTCAAAGTTTGCATATAGAGGCTGGTAATAGATATTTTGTACCTATTAGGAACAAAATACCAGTAGGCTGGTAATAGATATTTTGTACCTTTTACATTCCTAGCATACTACCTACTGAGTGTTAGGCACATTGTATTCTAAGTACTAGGCGCTTGGCACAGTGCATTGCAAGACATAATAATTGAATTATTCCTAAGACTTTTTATAATTCATATTTGTAGAAATTAGAGTAATTTGCTCTTGTAATAACTTAGCTGCTCCTATTTCCACTACAACTCTTTATAGGTATTAACTTTTGGCAAGGGGTTTCTTACAAACATTAGTGAAAAGGGCCACCTAGAAGCAAAAATATAGCATTGTGACCTACTTAATTACTAACTAAACAGGCTCTGTGGCACTGCTCTACAATTGACCACAATTGAAGGCCCATACTTTAGTGTCCAGTATTCTAGTCTTGTAGGTGTTTATATTCTACATGCATATTAGCGACTTTGCTTTACATTCTGCCTACATTTAGTATTTGTATAATGCGTACTATACCTCTCCCTTGCTAATGTATTTGTAGTTAGCTGAAAGGAAGCTCATATTTGTCTTGTTTTTCTCAGAAGTTGCTGGATTGGTATAAACTATTGGCTTATAGGTTTTATCTTCAACTCATTTGATACTTTGACTTTTGTTATTGTTTGTTGCAATATATGCTTGATACCTGCAAATTATGACTATTTGAGTTAATGTGCTTCTATATTAGTAAACTACAATTCCTCTCTCAACTTTTTCTCCTGTTCTTCAGCTGTCCCGTCCTGCCCTGAACTACCCACAGTGAATACGCCTGGGTGGACACTTGGCCCAAACTATTCTAACACCAGTTCAACCTGTCGCTCAACCAAGTAAAACAAAGTGTACTGAACCAGGCTTCTCCCAGAAGGACTTAAGGAAGTATGTGCATCTGCTGCTAAACCTTGAATTGTATTGCTTTTATGCCCTGCTAGGTGTTCAGTACACTCCCTTGCCTAATAAACCAGCAGCCCAACTCTTCTCTTATTGTATCTCTGCACTCCCCCCTCATCCAGTTCCCTGATTTATAGTAGCCCCTGTCTTCCCTCAACCCATCTAGTCCAGGGACTGCCCAGGTGGGTTACAAGTGCACTTCATCATTTGTCCACTAGATGGCACTCTCTTACCACTATCCTAACTTAAATTCTCTCACCACTGGTTCTCTCTTCAGGCTATAACTTTTCCTGATTTATTCTGTCTCACATATTTTTACCCACTCTATCCTATTAACTATATGTTCCCTGTACTCGCCCTTCTGCAACTCCACACTTTACTGATTGGTTCTTGATCTTCTCCTGCTCTCCTTGGTTCTACCCGCTCCGTTAGCCTAGCGGCTCACTCTGCTCCCCTACCCTGCCCCCAAACCCACCCACCCCAGCACCTCTTCCTTTATTCTCCCATAACCACACCCACTGCCTTCCCACACCAATCAGTCTCCACCTCACTAGTAACACCCATTCCCTTTTCCCGCTCAAATTATGCAACCCTCCTCACCTATTGGATCCCATCGATCCAATTAGGTCTCATCATCCTCTCCACAACCACACCCTACTATACCCACACTAATCCCTCACTTAACTCTTCACCCCTCCCCCTCCATTAGGAACATACTAGCTACTCTAGATATATCCTCTCTTGACCACTAACACTATACAAAAATAGTAACCTTAAGAAGCCTATTCCATCATGCTCTCTATACACTCACAAATCTCCTATCTACTATTTCTACTTCTCAACCTATCCTATCTTTACTACCTCACCCAGCCCCACACTCCATACCATTCACACTCCTTCCATGTAACTAACCATCTTACCTACTCTCTACCACATTCTTGCACCCCAATCTCCCCTCACCTTTATCCTATAACAAACATCCTACTTTTCCATACAAACTTATCACCACACATAAACCTTCAACCCCACTGATAACTAGCAAACCCTTAAAAATTTCACCCGAATCCAACCTACACTCCAAACTGTGCTATTACCTCTCTAACCCAATCTCATATCTGATCTGCAGTCTACTATCAGGTGACATCCATCCCAACCCTGGCCCACCCAACTCATCCACTACAGACAAGTCCATATTACTTACTTCTTTAAATTCCCAAAGTATAGTTAATAAAATCCCAAACCTCCATGCCTGGCTAATTCATAACAAACTTGACATCCTATCCATCTCAGAAACTTGGCTAAAACCCCATATAAAAGACTCTGAAATTACACCACCAAATTACTCTATCATTAGAAAAGATAGATCCCACAAAAAAGGGGGGGGAGTAGCTCTCCTATACTCATCCTCCTTATTAGTCACTCCCTATAATAAGCCTACTCCACTCTTTAATAACGCCGAACTACTCCTAGCAATACTTCAAATTAACAAACACAAGCACATATGTATAGCTTCCCTCTATATCCCCCCAGGGGATAATATTTCTACACTTGAACACATCCTCTCCTGGCTCTCCACCAACATCAGTAACGAAACAATAATCTTAGGAGATGTGAATATTAACTGGGCTTCCATTCAATCTCCAACAAACACACTTAACATCAACCTTTACAATTTTTCACAACTGATTAACTCTATAACACACCCCTCAAAAAACCTCTCCAGTGGCAGTATTTTGGACTGGATTCTAGTCTCACATCCTCAATACTTCTCTGACAGTGGTACACTTTCTGATCCTCTTAGTGACCATCTTCCCATATCGACTCCCTTTATCCTTACATCGTTCCCATAACTATATTACCATTCGTAACCAAAAAAACTTTAACGCAACATCCTTCACTAACTCTCTAAAAGCTATAAACTGGAACTGTCTAAAAACATTACCTCTCGACAACGCAGTTGCTCACTTCAACACCTCATTCTTAAAAGTTCTAGACTACCATGCTCCCATAAGGACAAAGAGAATAAAAACTAAAACAGCCACTTGGCTTACTAAAAACACACTAGCTACTATGAGGCACAGAGATAAAGCCTGGGCTCATTACCTAAAAAACAGGTCTCCCCTCACCCTTCACGAATACAAAATACTTCGAAATAAAGTAAAAAAGCTCATCATTTCCAACCGACAAAACTATTTCTCTATACTACAAAACAACAACAAAACAAACCCTCAGAAATTCTGGAAAGGTATCTCCACTCTCCTTAACCCCGGCAAACTAGACACCCCCTCCCCTGACCCTAATGCTCCTGACTCTGACTTAGCCACCCAATTTAACTCTTTTTTTTCATTGACTCTATTTCTAAACTTACTTCATCTTTCTCTAATACCACCACTCTCTCCACATCACCTCCTTCCTCCTCTACCACCACTCTTCCCTGTACTTCCACCACTCCTTCACTCTCCTCCACTAACTCCCTATCCTTCACCCCTTCTCCACCTCTCACTCCCCCCTCTCCATCATCACCCGCAAATACCCCCCCTTCCCAGTGTCCTCTCTTTTCATTAAAACCTATACCCCACTTCTACTATAAAAAAACTCCTCCAGAAATTGAAGCCATGCTCCAATGCTCCTGATAATATCCCTGCTTATTTTCTTAGCCTAGCTGCTGAAGCAGTCGCCTACCCCATTAGCATTCTAATTAACCGTAAAATCCAGGAAAGCATAGTACCCAAAATTTGGAAAAAGGCCTTCATTATACCATTACATAAAGGAGGCAACAATAAAAATGTTACCAACTTCCGTCCCATTGCTATCCTGTCTCCCATCTCTAAACTCTTAGAAAAATGCATACAACTACAACTCCTTCCACACCTCTTAGATAATCAGCTACTAACACCCACACAACATGGATTCAGACCAAATCACAGTACTATGACTGCCCTCCTCTCCTTCCTTGAAACTATTAATAAAGCCCGGGACTCTGGCCTTATTGTTTCCACCCTACTACTTGACCTTTCTAAAGCCTTTGATACTATCTCACATAGCCTGCTTTTAACTAAACTCTCTAAACTTAACCTATCCCCTCCTTCCTTGAACTGGTTCTCCAGCTACTTATCTAACCGATATCAAGCAGTAAAATGGAAAAAGGCCACCTCCTCATTTCTTAATCCCCCCAACCGGAGTTCCCCAAGGTTCCATATTAGGTCTTCTTCTTTTTAATATATTTTTATACATGATTTCCAGAACTCTATTCCTTTCTCAAATATCATTCAATATGCAGATGATTCAACTATCATCTGCTCTGCCACATCTACCCCTACACTCCTAAAACTTACTCAAGAAGCTTTTTCAACCACTGAATTATGGATGAAAAGAAACCACCTTGCATTAAATGCCTCTAAAACCAAACTAATGGTATTTACTCCCTCTAAAGCTACCTCATTCAACGTAAACTCTTTCACTATTACTAGCCAAAACAATATACCTCTGGAACTGGTATCAGAGACCAAATTACTTGGGGTCCAAATCGATAATCAGCTTAAATTCCACTCCCATTTACAACTAAATATAAAAAAAAACCATCAAAAACTAGGCATGCTCTACTGACAAAATCATTACCTTACACCTGCCACTAAAGTAACTCTCTCTACTTCCTTTCTTATCCCCTCTCTTCTCTATGGAATGCCTCTTCTCACTAACCTACAATCCTCTCTAAAAACACAACTTTCCTCCTGCTACAACAAAATTGCCAAATTTTCTACCAGCCATAAGTCCTCCTCCCATCACTGCTCCTCTCTCCAAAAACTAAAATGGCTAGAACTTCCAAATCATCTAATCTATACTCAACTAACTCTTGCACACAAGCTCATTTTCAACCCCTCCCTCTGTCCCTACCTCTCTTCTACCTTTAAGATCACCTACCTGATCGAGTATTAAGGTCCAACAATCAAAATCTAATAGAAGTGTACAAACCATCCCATCCACCAGGCAAAACTCTTCTATCTTATGGTTTAGCACATCTCTGGAACTCCCTACCACCTTCCATTCGTATCACTTCTAACCATTACTGTTTCAAAAAATCTCTTCACTCACATCTAATATCTCACTGGGAATGCTCCTGCTCTCTCCCCACATAACTAATGATGGCAAACTCCTTCTTCCCTTCATTCCATGCTTCAGTTTCCTTCTATCTCTCTCTTTCAATCTCTATTCTCATCAAAGACTTTCTCCTTCTATCAACTCTCCATATATTTATATTCCTGTTACTTATATGCTATTTGTAAATGCATCAAACTGTAACTGTTATCTGTATATTCCTAATAAGAAATGCCTCTCAGCTACCACAATGCAATGTTCCATTGCCAGTTTGTTTCAATTTCAACCTCATCACTAGTCTGCATTATTTGTAATGTTTGCTGTATCAATTGTAAATGTTTTGCTCAAAACTACAACCTTTGTATAAATATCATCTTTAAACTATTGTAACCAAGATTGTTATTGGAGCTTTTCTCCCCAAGACTCCACTGAAAACGGGTTCAAATGGCCCAATGGACTATCCTGGTAAACCAACTACAAATAAATAAATAAAATAAATGTTATACCCAGCTGATGTCCATTATCATTAGGGTCACTGCAAAAATATCCCAAACAAACTAAAACAATGAGTGAGAAGGTCACTTAAAAAGCAATCAGTAAAAACAAAAATGAAAACTTCAGCAAAGCTAGAACTTCCACTGAGTGACCTCCCAAACCTCTTGTACCAGAGGCACATGGGATATATGTAAATAAACCTTATGAACATCAGGTGTTTCAGCTCAATGGCAATTCTGAATGTCCATATCTTGATTCGGCATTTAAATGGACAATTTCAGGCTAATAAAGCCAAACCCCACTAGCTGTGGATATGCATATTTCAGCCTTGTTATGACCTCATTAACACAGCACAATGACAGTGTTTGACTAAGCATTAGAAACACAAGGCTGTTATACCCAGCTGATGTCCATTATCATTAGGGTCACTGCAAAAATATCCCAAACTAAAACAATGAGTGAGAAGATCACTTGAAAACAATCAATACAAGCAAAAATGAAAGCTCCAGCAAAGCTAGAACTTCCACTGAGTGCCTTCCCAGACCTCTTGTATCAGAAGCACATAGGATATATGCAAATGAACGTTATGAAGATCAGGTGTTTCAGCTCAATAACAATTCTGAATTCCCATAACTTGTTTTGTCATTTTAATGGACAATTTCATGCCAATAAAGGCAAACCCCACTAGCTATGGATACATATATTTCAGACTTGTTATGACCTCATCAGCATAGCACAAGCAGAGTATTTGACAAAGTATTAGAAACACAGGGCTGTTATACCCAGCTGATGTCCATTATCATTAGGGTCACTGCAAAAATATCCCAAACAACAGACTAAAACAATGAGTGAAAAGGTCACTTAAAAACCAATCAGCAAAAACAAAAATAAAAACTCCAGCAAAGCTAGAACTTCCACTGAGTGACCTCCCAAACCTGTTGTATCAGAGGCACATGGGATATATGCAAATGAACCTTATTGGCCTGAAATTGTCCATTAAAATGACAAAACAAGTCATGGGCATTCAGAATTGCCATTGAGCTGAAACACCTGATGTTCATAAGGTGCTGTACTTGGATGGCTTAAATAAGACATCATTGTGGCAAAGAATTAATGGGAGAGGATTGTCCTTGCTGCTCTGGAGGAAGAAAAATGAAAGAAGCTGTTTGAGTCAGGAGCAGGAGTTGTCATAAAAACAAAGAAAGAAATAGTGGGGGTGTAAGAATGCAAGTTACAGGCATAAGGCAATGATAGTGTTGGTATAAGAGAAACTAAGATTAGGTTAGCAGGGAATTGCAGCTTATTTGTTAGGTGGGGAGTCGGCACATTGATTAGGCTAAGAGATTTTTTAATTGCATATTCCAAGCCTCTTTTTGCCATCCTGAGCTGCTTTTAATATTTAAAATCCAAGTTTGTCCAGTGAAATCTACTTAAATAGCCACAAACTAGTAGGAAGGAGTGTGTTTTCTCTAGTAGCTTCCCTGTTGATTTCTTCTTTTTTTTATGGAGTATGCTTCATGATGCCCAGTGATTATTTTTCTAATAACCATGGAAGAGGAATATTTCAGTAGGAAAGATCTGGGACAGCTAGTTTTATGTTATATTATTGTTGCTTTTCCTGTTTTGTTGACTTGGGTCTCTAGAGTTTCTTTTTAGGAAACTCATTTGTCAAGACCTTGGCAGTTGACTATTTTATGTGAATCTGAAAAACTAATGGCAGTATGTTGATTTAAGAATATGTTGCAGTTCAGCATAATGGGGTGCTACACTCCCAAGGTCTTCTCCTCCATATTCTTGTATTCATTAAGGTTCAGGTGGACACTAAAAAGCCCATGGCAAGAGTTGGAAGTTCAGACTCGCAAACAGACTTCTTTCTTTATTGTAAATATCATCCCAGGTTAGCCATGAAAACAAGAATGAAAAAAATGCAGTGAAATAAAGTTACAAAGTACTTTGCTTGAAAAAGAGCTTATGGCATCTTGTGTCTTGTTACTGTTTCCATGTAAGCTATAGTACAGTCCACCAATGACCATTTTCGTGAAGCCCATTTGACTGCTCTCAACTCATCCAATGGAAGTACTAAATGAAAATGTTTCTAGAGATAGGGCTTCCATCCCAACACTACTCACCACACCCACCCCATGCAGGAGCATCCTCTTCACCCTCTCCCCCAGTTTACTTGTGCTTAGGTCTGGGGCTGTAGATCTGTGAAGACAATTTAAATTGTAATTGTCTAGGTGTGATCAAAGTGGTCATTCACCAAATGACTAAACAGTTTCCAGGTAGCTAGCTAGACAAGTACTACCATGCACCATTTTGTGAAAAAAGTGAAAGTTCAGTCTCAGTTAAGAGTATAACTTATACATGTGCATGCCTTTCACTCTTCTTGAATACTTGTATTTGTGCATCTCATTACTGTAACTGGTGACCTAGTGAAGGCAGACTAGACACAAATTAAGTTGCAAATGCAGCTGAGATGGGGAAGGGACAGAGAAGCTTATAAAAACATAGAAATGTAAAATCACAGAGATAAGTGCAAGAATCAGAACAAACAGTGACACATGGAACAGTAATATATTATATAAATACAATTATTGATAATAAAATATGCATAATGTATACAGTATCTGTAGTCAGTCTGAAATGTATTGCATAACTCACCAAAAGAGGAAATGAAGTAATATTTAACAAGATTAATGTAGCAAATGTAAACAAAGTCCAAGTTAATGAGGTCAGAACAGGATCAAAAGTGGTCACTGACATGTTCCAAAATAACTGTCTTGTTTTCCTTATGTACGCTCTTAGTTATCCATTTTTGAAGTTGTAATATTTTCTGAAGTCATAAAATTCCAAGCACAACTGTGGATACTTACCACATATGATTGTGTTTTTAGTAGACATTTAACAGGCTGCTTTCAAGTAACTGTAGAGAATAAAATATGGGATGACAAAATGATGATCTCTCTATACTAAAAAATAGCAGATTTAGTTCATTGTCATATGATTGTAACCACTTCTGCTTGCAGTAGTACCCTAAAATATTCTAGTTATGGACAGTACGATACCATGTCAAAAAGCAGCCTCTGATTCTGTTTTATGTGGCTGAAGATAACATGAGATGCAATATTTTAAGCAATGAAAACCCTTTTTTCAGCTAAAGAAATAGACCAACATAACCAATAATGAATTTGTGGATTTTCCCTATTTGAAAAAAAAGTTCTGTAGATCCACGTCTCTTGCTAATGCATGATATAGTATAGCACATTTTCAAAACAAATGCAGTTCAGTCTTTTACATTATGCCTTCAAATGCAGTCAGTCTGAAGGCCATTATGGAACTCTGAATATATTTTTAAGCTTGTTACATGGCATTATAATGTTTTATTTCTTTGCTTGAAAACCAACCTATATCAAAGTTCACTCTTAATTTGATCACATTTTTTAGTATCAGTTTTAGTTTTTTTTTATGAATTGTATATACTTCATATTTTGTGTTTCTGTTTATTGCAGAGCAAGGAGAGAAGAGATCCCTGACTGTCTGATCCAAATGAAGCACTGAAGGGTGAACTAAACAAAATATATAGCAAGTGTAGATGTGTTGCTTGTTTGGAAATGTGTTGAAGAAAATCTAGGTTGCATTTTTACTAGCTACCTACATAGTAAACAAATTCTTAAAATCTGGCCCAAGGACAGGGGTCCCTAGACTATGAATGCAAGTGTGGAAGGACCAGAAAGGATTCTCAAGTGGTGAGCATATAGTTTATCAAGGGAAGATGAAAGGATTCAGTCCTCCAAGCCTAAATTCAAATACGTCCTGTTGACTTGAGAAACATTCACATGGATGTCTCATTGGTATTATCCAGTTTAGCAAGATATCATAGGTGACAAGTGAGTCTCATTAGAGTCCAAAGAGTGGGAGCCTGGGAGGTTCCTCCCAGCCCAATGTCTCAGATGTTTGAAAATGAGGACCTATACAATGACCTCTTGCTAATGAGTAGCAACAGCCAGTGAGGAAGAAAGGATCACCACTGAAAAGTTAAACTTTAAAGAGGAGCCAGGCTTAGAAGCCTTATAGGTGTGCTCCAGGTCCCTAATGTTCTGCCTTAATTAGTACTTTTCTGTACCTCTGAATAAGCTATCATCTCAGCTAGGCTCCAGCATTAATAAAGGTCTTAAGACTGCCTTTTGAAGATGGCAAAATGTGGGACTGAAAGATATGGAATGACACCACTTACTGCTGTAGTGCTGTGATCCCAGACAGGAAAGAAGGCATATGTAGTTGTCCTTCATCGTGATGTAATGGCTACATTCACACTTAGTTGCCCTGTGTCTGTTATGCATCAAAAGCTTTCCAAATGGCACAGAGTAGAAGAAAATCAAAGATGTGAGATGTAGAAGAAAGAAAGAAAAGGTGACTGATAAGATTTGCTTTTATGAATGAGGTCTTAAGATTTTAGAAGAATCATGCATGGTTGCACTGAAATGCCAAAATAAATAAGTATAGTAAAGAGGACCACTCAAAGAAATCATGTACGCTAACACTTCTTCATGGGTCCTTGGTTGGGTTCATATTTGCCACTGATCATCATTTTGAAAAGTGACAGAAGATCCCCCATTTTCAGAACTCTGCACATTTGTACTAGCACTGTAATAAGTAATGCACTGGATGCAACGACATATGAATCCCCAGAGCACTCCCTGCCCCATTTTTTTTCTCCTTACACAGTTTGAATCTTGATCATTGTTATTCCTAATAAAGTTCTACATCCTCATGCCTAAACACCTCTACAATAATTGTCCATAATATCAAGAGATTACCAGGCAAGATCTGCCCTAACATTGCCTTTATTGTCTTGGGAGAGAACATGACACTGATAACTGACACAAGTGCCTGCAAATTAATTTTCCAACTCCAAGATGCAGAAAGGAGAAGCATTTTGCCTACTTCATATCCAAAATTATGGTATCTATCAAGAGCTCTTTGTGCAGAGATGAGACAAAGGTTCATTTACACAGTCCCATGTTTACGTTGAAGCATTGCCACAAAGATAAGTACCTAGAATGGTACTCAGGAGTATTGAAGTTAATTTTTTACAAAATAAAGATCTTGGTGGCCATTACCTGTGCACATAGAATCTCAAAGCTTCAGGACTTATTATGTAGAAAACAATCATCTTTTACAAAAGAAGAGTGTCCTTCAAGGCAAATTCAGTATCCAATGCTGTCTTTTTCTGTCAGGTTCAGCCTGTGGGTTATCAGATCCATTTTGGATCCAAGACTAGACAAACCCAAGAGACTTCAGATCCCCTTGCTCTGCCTTGTCTACCCATAATACCCAGCCCTAACCAATAACCCTCAGATTTCATTTGCCACCTTTCAGGGCTGCAGCTTTGACTCAAACTCTGTTGAGGTTATATCCTTTGACTTAGTGGATTGCTTATATTTGTACTTGTTCATTCCATGTCTCATTTATTTTCTCCTTTCTTGTTTCTAGCAGGGAGTGTGTTTTTTTCATCTTGATGGCATGGACAAAGAGTTTAGGAAGTGCATTGTGTGTAGACATAAGCTCCCCTCACAAGATTCCCATGACTGGTGCATGTACTGCCTTGGTAAAACTCACCTTGACACTCAGTGTGAAATCTATCATAGCTTCAGCTCTTGAGCTGTCAATGAAAGAAGAGTGAAGTTAGTGTTGAATGGGTTCCTGCCAGCTGGTGAGGCTTCTTCTTCTGCACCACCTTCCAGTAAACAACACAGATAATAGGGTTCAGAAACAGGGGAACCAAGGACCCCAAATCCTCCAAAGGGGACCATAAACAAGCAGCCCCCTTCCTGTAGTCTTCAGGATCTGAAGATCTCAAGATCTTTGGCTCTTCTAACTAATTTGTGACCACCTTTGGATCTGATTCCTTAAACCTGTTCTCCTATGACACCTACTGTAGGAAAGGCTTTTCTCTGGCCTTAAATGTAACTAGCCCTTTTTGTTAAGAGAGGCTTCCTAGGGCAGGGCTCAGTCCCTTTTTCCCCCTCAACTACTCAAGAGTTCTCCATGGAGTCCTCTCCATGTCCACCCCAGATCCAAGCTTCTCTAGTTTGGGTCCAGTCCTTGGAGCTATCTATGAACCATTGGCCATCCAAAACTTCCTAGATAGCCTATTTGACCTTGTCAGTCCAGATGGTCAGGAGTTTGTGACCTGCTGATTTGGAGCAGCTAATGTAGTCCTTTCTGCAAAACCAGATGCAGTTAGCCTTATTTTATTTTCTATGGCCTCAGGTCTGCAACTGGAGGTTTTGGCTACATCGAGTGCATTTTCTCTCTCAGACTTGATGGCACTGGGGTTATCAGAACTAGTGGCCTTGACTCCATCATTGCCTTGGCCTTCTCAACTATATATGTCTCAGAGCTGAGTGGACATTGGAGCTGATACTTCATAGCAGTAGTTATCATGTTGGGTTCGACACATTGGTCCCTGAATTGTTTATTCCTCTCAGTGATTTGGCTCAAGATAGTTTGGCTCTGGTCTCAGCAATGGGGCAGTTGTAAATGGCTCCTAGGTCTAGCATGTCCTTGGAGTCTTCGGATCTTGAGGGTGCTGGCTTTAGGTGACCAGCGTCCGCATTTGTCCTCAACTTCATAGAGAGGATGTTCTCCCATTTGGACAAAGAATGGCCAGTGTCTACCAACATCCTTCCCCCATGTTGTCTGTGTCTGTGGACCTGCATCAGTCTTCTTTGGGACAGCCCACTCTAACTAGCTTTCAGGCTTCCCAGCATCTAGAACCCCCAGCCTCTTCTGTGTCTCTTCCAGGCTTCCCTATTCAAGAAGGTTTTGGCAAGAGTAGGTAGCCTGGAAAAACAACACCACCAACGGCTAAATACTAGTTGGTGGTGGTGGTGTTTTTCCAGGCTAGCTACTTCTTGCTGTGCGGTTTTATTTGGTTTTTACTGTTTTTGTGTTTTTACAAGGTTTTGGCAAGAGGCAGTGTAAGAGGAAGCACCTGGATTGCCCAGAGGACTCACTCACTAAGGACACCAACCAAAAGGAAGGAGAAGAGTCCCCAGAATATGCCACCATATGAGGATGCCTAGTTTGGCAATCTTGTGGAGCTGTTCCATCAGCGCAAGGGTTGGACAGCCGAAGCCCCATTTCCAGAGGAGTTGGTGTTTGTGGAGGCTTTTGAGGTGGGGCCATCTACTACCTGAGCGCTCCCCCCTTAGGACACACATTGATTTGGTGTCTTGGAGAGCCTGGAGAGAGTCCAATGCATTGGAATCTATCCCCAAGAAACCTGCCAAAATGTTGACCCCTCCCAAGGACAGTAAATACTGGAGTAAGGGTACTATCATTGATGCTGTTGTGGTTGTGGCAGCAGCCACCAAAAAGGACATTTGAAAAGAGAGTTAATTGGTCCACCCCTTAATAGGGAGTCTAGGGCACTGGACCACTTGGGGAAGCACTGCTACAAATCAGCCACTTTTTCACTGAGAGCATTAAAGTACCTTCCTCACTTCACGAGACTTCAGAGGGACATTGTGTCTGACATCGGTGGTGTCTCCAAATTCATGAAGGATATGCAGACCTCCAGACTAGTAGCTGAGCATAATGCATCTGAGATACTTCAAGTTCAACTAACATTTGGTAAGACTGCAGTCCAGGTCATAGCCTGCTATAGGTCCCCAACCATGTCCCTAGACTCTCACTCCACATTCCTAAGTACCCTGGAATCTATAAAGGTCCAACTCAACACTCTCATACTAGGAGACTTCAACTACCCCTCCATCAACTGGCAAAACTACTCAAGCACCAATGCACTGGCCCAACACTTCCTGAAATTCATCAGTTCCAATGCCTTGGACCAGATCATTATTACCCCCACTAGAGGAAGCAACATCATTGGCCTGGTTATTACTAACATGGACAACTGTTACTCTACACCAATAGTCAATTCCTCCCTGGTTAGATCCGACCACAAAGTAATCACCATGAAAATCCACATCTCACCCACATACCCCCCCCCCCCCGCAAAGCTATCTCCCATGAAAAACTTCTCCAAAGCTGACTTTGGACTCCTAAAAAACAGAGGTGGCTAACTTAACGGCGCCCATGCCAATGGAAAAATAGATGCATAACTGCAGAATCATACAGCAATGCACTGTATGAACACGTACATAAATGCATGGAACTAGCAATACCCAACAGAACCAAGATACTCTCCTCCAAAAAAAAGAAGCCAGTCTGGTGGTCCTCTGCCATTAATAAACTCTACAACAAAAGGAAGAAACTGTTGAGAAAAAGGTGAATTCCCAAGACTGGAAAAATTCCCTTATTAGCCTTAACAAAAAGTTGAGATCCCTCGTGAAAACGTCCAAAGCCAGCTATGAAGGCAGAATTGTGGCAGACACTAAAATCAACCACAAAACCTTCTTTAGTTATATCAAGAATCTCCATGGCAATATCTAGATTTGCTCTGAGTTACTGCACAATGGTACCCCCTATACTGAACCAACAGATATTGCCAACATACTGGCCGACAGATTCAGTGCCAACTTTACCCCTCTCTCTCTCCCCCCTAAAGGACCAATCTCAATACCAGAAGAATGACAGGCACCCTGCATTACTGCAGCACAGGTTGAAGCTGCATTGTCTAAGGCCAAGAATACAGCTTCCATGGGACCTGACAATATCCCTGGCTGTGTTCTACAGGAATTACAAAGTGAACTGGCACCACATCTGTGTGCTCTGTTCACTCACAGCCTCACCTCAGGCTTAGTCTCTACCGAATGGCACATTGCTACAGTCATCCCTCTCCATAAAGGAGGAGCGACTACAGACCCTGGAAATTATCACCCCATTAGCCTGATGAGTCTGATATGTAAGGCTATGAAGCGCATCATCATGGACCTAATTAACAAGGATATAGGGAATCTCCAAACTCTAGATCCCACACAGTTTGGTTTTGTGAAAGGTAGATCATGCCTGCTCAACCTGGTTGACTTCTTTGAGTCAGTCACCAGAGCAGTGGATGAAGGCAAGGCAGTTCATAAAGCCTACCTTGATCTGGCCAAGGCCATTGCTACCATTCCTCAGTCAGGAATTATTGATAAACTCACCAAATTAGGCATCAGCCCCTATATCGTTAGGTGGGTTGTAAATTGGCTCACACATAGAACACACAGTGTGAAAGTAGCAGACTCCAAGTCAGACTGCCGACCAGTCATGAGTGGAGTCCCTCAGGGATCAGTCCTGGGACCTCTCCTGGTTGGCATCTACTTCTCAGAAGTCCAGACCAACACAGAGGGACTCTGGCTGACCAAATTCACAGATGACTGCAAGCTGGGAGCCATTATTAACTCCCCAAATGATGCAGACATTCTACAGAAAGGCCTCACTGAGACCAATGACTGGTGTCGAAACCATAGCCTTAAGCTTAATGCCAAAAAATGTGCCATCTCCTTTTGGAAAAACTTAGTTCCCAATAATTACCACAATGATGGGAGCCCACCGAACACTGAAGGCATTATAAGAGATTTGGAGACACAGTTTGACAGCAACCTCTCCTTCGACCACCACATTGCCACTTTGGTCAAAAAGTCCTTCTATGTGGCACATCTCATTACCAAGGATTTTGCATCCAGGAAGAAAGAGGTCATCATTTCTCTCTACTCTTTCCTCATTAGACCAATCATAGATTATAATGCCCCATTTGGCATGTACCTCACTAGAAACCTGAAACAGCTGGAGAGGCCACAAAAGTACCTCACAAAGAGGATCCTAGGCCTTAAACACATGTCCTACATGGACAGACTCAAAAACCTCCAGCTATTCTCTGTCTCATATCATCTACTAAGAGGCAATCTCTGCTTGACTTACAAAGCCATGTCTGACCCGGCTCTTTTAGAAATGCTACATCTAAAGGAATCCCAATCCCTCTGCACCACATGCTCCAGAGACCTCAACCTCATTACCACAATCAACAGAACATGCTGGAGGGACAGGTTCATAACCCAGAGACTGCCCATGCTCTAGAATACACTTCCCATACATGTCAAGCCTCACTAGGCCTCTAAAAAAGAAATCTTGATGAGTGGATGGGAAATAGAAAGTTCACCCCGGAGATCACTCCAGTGGCTCTACTTGATAGAGGCACCTGGAACTAATGACGGGTAGCACAATGCCAGGGCACTTCTATGGGCTAGGCTTGTAAAGACACCAGGGCCATTAACCTAGTACACACCTATGAACCTGTGAACCTAAGTATTAAGAGTAGTTAAGGCACAGCAGAATCCAGAGTCTCAGAAGACTGTGAAGACTCAGCTCTCCACCTTACAATCACTAACTTGTCCATGCATCTGCTGTCTAATGCAACTGATTTTGAGGCCCACACTGTGGACACTGGAATCACCATGTTTGGATGCAACTATGTAACTTTGTAGATTATTTCAAGGCATCCTTTGTTAATGCCCCATACAATGGCTTCTCACTTTTCATGCCAGAAGTTAAAGACACCTTGACCAGGAATGAACAGGATGGAAAGACGCTGTCTGATAATGGAGTACATCTTGCTATCCCCCAGCAGACCTCCTCCAGGAATCAGAAAGGGGGTAAATACTTCTTTTTCAATAAAGCACAGTAGCCTTTTCAAGATGCTCCTGGGGAAGGCCCCCCCCCCAATGCGGCAGAGGCGGTCTGCAGAATCAGGGTTTCCATGGAGCTTTCTGTTGGAGGCCCTTTCAGTTGCGCCTGAAGGGTTGCCAAACTGTCCTACTGTGAAGGCAGTCAGGAGTCTCATGGCTCTGCACCCAGAAGTTTGGGAGGTCATCACCTCAGACACTTGGGTGTTGAGTTGTATCCAGAAATTACACAATTACATTGTTATTCCCCCTGAAAGAGAATGTAAAATACCTTCCAGATGTGCTATCCCATCACAGAAGCTCCACAGCTGTCAAAATCAAAAAGCTTTTAGAAAGTGGAGTAATCTCGGAGGTCCTACCAGACCAGTGTGAATCCAAGGTCTATTCCAGACTTCTTTTTGGTTCACAAGCTAAACAAGGACCTTAGGCCAATCTTGGATTTGAACAAATTTAAGCACTTTGTCAAACAGGCTAACTTCTGGACGGTCATGGTGCAGTCCATCCTGCCTCTTTTGATGAAAGGTGATTGGATGTCTTCAGTCGACCTCAAAGATACCTACCATCATATAAAGATAGCAAGGCAGTGCAGGAGGTTTCTGCGCATCCGGCTAGGAGCCAATTATTTCCAGTTCCAAGTGCTGCCATTTGGCCTCATCACTACCCCTCCCACAGGTGTTCACCAAGTGTATGGCAGTCATGACAGCCTGGCTCAGGCTGCAGGGGTTTCAGGTCTTCCAGTACTTGAATGATAGGCTTCTCTCCATCTACACAACAGCATCTATAGTAAGGGCAAGAGATTCCTTACTCCAGTTGTTCCTGTCCTTGGGGGTCACCATAAACCATCATAAGTCCATTCCACCTTCAGTTCAGGACCAGGAACTGTGTCTCAGATTGACAAATTTCCAGCACTCAGAGTATCCATCCTTTGTCTTCAGGCCACCACTTTGCTGTCTTACAGAAAACCTCTGGCTTCCATGGTTCTTAAACTTTTAGGTTACACAACCACAGTAATTTGCCTAGTCCGTCTGGTAAGGTACCACATGAGGATTCTGAAGTGGACACTAGTGACACAATGGTCCTACCTGACTCACTGGATTGACTTTCCAGTAATATTGACAAAAATTTGCTGGAGTCAAATCCAATAGTGGTTAGAGTCTCCCCTGGTTTTAGCCAGGAGACCATTTGTTCTTCCTCTCCCTCAAGCTATGATCACAATGGATGCTTCCCTTCTTGGATGGGGGGAGGGGTGACATTTCCAAGGAAGACTATGACTGAAGACAGACAATATATCTATTGTTTAGTACCAGAACAAACAAGAAGGAACCCATTCATACCCACTTTGTCAGGAAGTCATGAGGATTTGATGTTGGGCAGTTTCTCCTCAATGGTTTCTGGTGGCAATACACATCCCAGGCCCAGGAAAGTCCAACATTTTAGCAGACAGCCTGAGCAGGAACTTTCTACTTCCTCATGAGTTGTCTCCAAATCTGAGGTGTCTGCTTAGATTTTTCAGTGTTGGGCCACCCATGTTATGATCTGTTCACCTCTCCATCCAACACCAAGTGCAGCATCTGTTATGCCTTAGTTTCACAGCAGGGACAGTCACCCAGGGACGTTCTTCTGTATGCCTAGCCCGGGGTCTTCTGTATGCATATCACCTACCCCATTAATAATAAAGTTTCTCCAGAAGGTTGTCTATTGCAGAGCATTCGTAATCCTCATTGCTCCAATTTGGCCCTGACCGGTGTGGTTCCCCTTCCTTTGACCACTTGCAAAGTACCCTCCATGGATTCTGGATCCCTTTCTGGATCTGATTTTTCATCTAGTAGGCTTGGACCCACCAGATCTTCGGATGCCCAAGTTAACCACTTGGCTTCTCCAGTCCCCCTTGATGGATAGAAGTCCCAGTCTTTCCAACAGAGTGGTTTACATTCTGTCCTTGTCTCAGACGCTTTCTACTCTCAAGGTCTATGCTAGCAAGTAGAAATTTCACCCTTTGGGCTCAATCAAAAGGGTTAGATCCTTTTTCAATGCTAATAGAGGATAGCCTTGATTTTTGGACTGGTTTATTTCATTCAGGATCTAATTTTTCCACTAATAAGGTATTGCTTGCTGCCATTTCTAATTTTCCCATGGGAAGAGAGACAATACACCAGTAGCAAGTTATAAAGATTAAGGGAACCTTTTATTGCCCACTCCAGTTCAGGACCCAGTTCCTCCATTGGATCTGCCATTTATGCTTCAAGTGCTTTCTAGACCTACATTTGAACTGTAAGGAATAGTTTCCTTGAAGTGTTGTCCTGGAAGACCCACTTTTTGGTGGCTGTTACTTTGGCCAATTGGGTATCAGAATTTCAGGCCTCGTGGTAGGTATCTTCATACCTGATTTTTCACAATGATAGGGTGTCCCTCAGAAAGGATACATCTTTTTTGCCCAAAGTGGTCATGGAGAACAATTTGAATCAGGCCATCCGCATATTGTTGTTCTTCCCTGAGTTTGCATATAAGGAGAATATTTGCTGCATTGTCTCAATGTTCATAGCTGTTTTTCTTTTTCTAAAGCCCATTTTAGAAAACCAGTACCCACGTCTACTTTGTCTAAGTGATTATCTGATTGTATTTCTTTTGTTTATGCTATGAAAAGAAAGAAGTTGCCTTGCAAAACAAAGGCATATTCTACTAGAGCCATGGCTACCTCGACTGCCTTTCTACCATGGGTGGCTATGGATGACGTTTGTGCCTCTGCTTCTTGGGTGGGTCCTCTTACCCTTGTGTTCCACTACAAACTGGATATTCAGTTGAGGTCTTGGGCCTCTTTTGGTACCACTGCATTGTGGCATGTCCTCTCATGGGGCCTTACTAGGCTATAACATGGCTGTGGACTCTATTCCACAGTCTAACCATGGAGAGAAAAGACAACATTGCATAAAAAAGTTATGCACTTACCATAATGATAGAGCCATGTTGTTTCTTTCCATCTGGTTCACCCATCCTGCCCACCTGCTTTTCCTTTGCTATGTTCTCTCGATCCTTTTGTCGACCAAATTTGGGAATTATTTCCCTCCTTCTGTTTGATGGTCCTTGGTGTTAGAAGTTTTATAGAGATAGATAATATAACTGTAGGTTGGAGTGAGACAAACTCAGTCTGAGGGTTTCTGGTTAGGACTAGGCATTATGAGTAGAGGAGGTGAAAATATATTGGATTTGTCTGATCTCCGATCCGAGTCAGATCTGATAATGCATAGGTTGAACCAAATGGAAAGAGACAACACAGATTTATCATTATGGTAAGTGGATAACTTTCTTTTTCCTTCCAAAGTTAGTTTCAGAATTGTGTCTGAGCCAGCCTATACATCTCCCAATTTTCTGAGGGAGGCAGAATTCAGAGAAGAGAGGGCCCTCCACACTCTGGATGTGCACTGCTAGCTTGGATGATAGCTAAAAAATATTAATGTGCCAGTTTTTCATCTTCTTTGCATCACAGAAGTGAGGGCTCATGGTTGCCAATCAGAAATGTTCCAGGTGGATTACCAGTTGCACTGCTTTTTTGTGATCAGGCAGCCAACAATCTGTAGACAGATGCTGTGGTCAAAGCTCATTCCATTGAAGGAGTGGCTACATCCAGTCCTTGTCTTAAAAATGGCTGCATTGCAGATAACTGTGATGTAGCCATGCAGCCGTCAGTGCACACTTTCAGTAATCATTATTGTCTCAATTATGACTCTTGGATTTGAGAAACAGTTACAAGTCAGTACTTGTGGATTTAGCTGTCTAACCCCCATGCTTGACTGATCATTCAGTTCCTTTCACCCTGGTGGTTACTGTTTGCAGTTTAGCCAAACCCAACAGTACTAAAGCATATTTGCTGATCTACAAGAAGGCTGTCCTTGATGAATCAGGAACACTCTCACTCTGTCTCCTATGATGTTCCATGTTACTTGGGCAAACATGAACTTGTGCAATACTTGTTTGGTAATATAAGTCTTTATTGTCATTTCTCGATTTGGAAAGTGATGGTCACTCTTGGCACTAGGATTAACTACTGGACTATTGGGAAGCAAGTACTTATTTATCTGATGAATTATGTGACTCCACACCTTAGTATGGATACTCATATATTCCCAGATGCAGGATCTTCTGAATTTTTGCCATTAGTGATTGGCGTTAAAGATAAACCAATCAAGGTCTCATTAAAGGGAATTCTGTTGCAGATCAGCTTATAAGGTATGAATGGAACAGTTTTTTGAGTATGATCCACGTCAGCTCATACAGTGAATGATCACAGTTATTTTCATATTTCTGTTACTTTTTTGGTCCAGACATAGGAAATAACAGTCTGAGTCTGGTATCTGAGGATTACCAGGCTCTGTCCCCCCAGCTAGCCCCCCAGCTACTGTCTTCAAACGCCAAAATATTTACTGAGAACTTAGACACCAAGAGAGTAAACAATAGAATACCATGTTTTTTGAACTTCTCCTTACAGCCAGATAATTGTCTGATCACTGTAAAGTTGTCCTTATGAGTCAACATGCCTCTTTTCATAAGCATGCCACAAAGTTCTTCATAACACTTTGTTCCTACTCCTTAGTTCAATGCAGATCTTACTGTCCTGAAGATCAAAGAAGGATAACTGACTGCCCTCTAGGGAAAAAGTATTTATACTTATTAAACCACTAGTCCTTTCTGTGACTTCTGTGGGCTTGAAAGTATTTTATGAGAAAGTAATTTTCTTTGTATCTGCAGTTTTCTTCAGTGAGAGCCACAATTAGATCTGTATATTCAAAATCACATTAGTTTCCAATATATAAAGTAGATCTTATTTGGGAGGAAGTATTTCAGATCTTAACCTCTTCACTGTTCTAATTTGCTACACATTTTCACTATAGTGCCTCTGGTTCACCTTGAATGTACACTTGTCTCATACTTGATGAAACATTTAGGCCCCCGGGTCTTCTGTACACATATTACCTACCCAATTAATAATAAAGTTTCTCCAGAAGGATGCCCATTTAGGTTCTAAATCTTCTATAGTTCTTCTTACTGCTCTTAACAATCAGTTGACTCCTTGTGAAGCTCTTAATGATACTTCATAGTTTTTATGACTATTCTTTCAAAAAAGAGTTTGTACAGTTAGTTGGTCAGAATAAAAGTAGATTATTTTGCATTAATCCTGTTTTCTGATATCATTTTTTAACATTTAGTTACTATGTTTTTTAAAAGTAAGATCATACACTGATGGGTTAGTAGTTCGGCTTACCTTCTCTACCAATCACAGTTTTTTTTTTTTTGTTGTTATTGTTTTTTTTTTTCTAAGAAGATATTGCACGAGCAGTCAGTCCTAGTATACACCTTGATGTAATGTGTCAACTATATAAGCAAGCCTAACTCAACAGCCCTTCATTTCTTTTTCTACACCTAATAAAGTTCTAATCCTGATCTGCATTTCATCATAGGTTCATGGGAGGTCAATAGGTTAACGATCCCAAGGCCTTTACAAGCCTAGCCAAGTTCAAACTGTGTTCCCAAGAGTGTCTGGTTCAAGCAGACGTTAACATCATTACTTATTGCCCCTGTCCAAGAGGGAAACAGGTGGAAACCCTGAGCTGAATTTCCAGTTACCGATCCTATTGTCCAAATTATGCTTAAATAGGGTCAACGAGGAGCTTTGTTTAATGGGAATAGGAAGCTTGTTTCAAAGGTGGGGCAACCTCTGTGAGATGAGTCTGTCTCTCCAGCAAGTTCTGTTGATGTCACATACCAGGTTAAGGTCCTTTGAGTGAGTGACCTGTGTGCCATTTGACTTGTGAATGTGCAGCATTTCCATTAAGACTGGGTCAGAGATTGCTCTATATGCAAGTCAAAGGTCACTTCTGAGCAGTCTGTATGGCACAGAGTAAAGTGACAATGATTTCTGTCTGTCCGCATAAGACAGATCTTGAAGACCCTGAATTTTCTTTTTAAGGAACCTTTGTAGTCTCTCCAATGGCTGCAGGTGTTTGGAAAGGAACATACCAAAGGGAGTGTTGTACTCTATTATTGGCCTGATGAGGGAAGAGTATGGGGGGGTTATAACCTCTTTTTCTGGAGGCAATGCCATTACTTATGAGATGAGCAATATAAAATGCCCTTCTTCCCCTGTGGAGACATGGTGATCGAAGCTAAGGTTGCTGTCAACCTGTGTGCCCCGATCTTTCACCACTGACTGTGTGCTTAGGATATTGCTGTTAATGTGGTAGTTTGCAGGAACATCACCCTTGCCAAAGGGGATGATAATGCATTTTTTTGCATTACGTTTAAGACCATGACCTTGGCACCATTCATTAGTCTGTGAGAGACCTTCTTGCAGGATTTTGACATCACTAGAGATTTCAATTATAGTTTTTGGTTTGCAGTCATCAGCAAACTTTGTCAGCCACAGTCCTTTAGTTTTAGCCTGTACTATGGAGAAGTAGATTCTGAACAGTATGGGTCCCAGAACTGATCCCTGAGGAACACCACTGTTTACGAGTCTGCTGGAGGAGGTGGTTTCCCCTATTTTGACTGTATGAGTTCTATCAGTGAGCAAGTTTGCAACCCAGCTGACAATATATGGGTTGATACCCAGCTGAGTTAGTGTATCAATGATGCCTAAGTGAAAAATTGTGTAAAACTCCTTGGCCAAGTCTAGGCAGGCTGTATGGACAGATTTGCCCTCGTCTAGGGCTTTGGTGACTGTCTTGAAGAAGTCCACCAAGTTTAACAGGCATGAGCTCCCCTTGACAAAGCCAAACTGGATAGGGTTGAGCATGTGGAGATTTCCTATATCTTTGTTAATAAGGTCCATAATGATTCGTTCCATGGCCTTGCAGATAAGGCTGGTCAGGCTAATGGGTCTGTAGTTCCCAGAGGCCACGGATGCACCCCCTTTGTGCAAAGAGATAACGGTAGCTGTTTTTCATTCCAGTGGGATGAAACCACTGTTTAGGCTGTGATTGAAAAGCATGCTCATTGGTGATGCGAATTCCTGTTTTAACCCATGTAGAACACAACCCAGGGGGTTGTCTGGTCCCATAGAGGCTGTGTTTTTGGCCTTAAAGACCTGCTCCTTGGAGATACTACATGGGGGACAGGGGTCTACATTATCTTATTGAAGAGGCATTACAGCAAATGCCTATTCATTGACCCGTAAAGAACGAACCGCCAGTTCCGCAAACGGCCGATTCAGTGATTTTTTTTCCTAGGGAAAAATATAGCTTGGCCATCAGCGTAAATTTTCCCCTTTCCCCACTGTAGTGCAATCTCGGAGTTGGTATATTTAGTTAGGGGGGGTGTGGGGGACATAGCCCCCACATTGGGGGGGTGGAGGGGGCGAAGCCTCACACTTTTATGTGTTTGTAGTGATGTTTCATTTCTGGAACCAAGCCAAGAAGCCGAAACACCAGAAAGTAGCTGTAAACTTTTATTCCAACATAGACAATGGTAAAATAACCTTGCAGTTAAGAGCTTTCATCCATTAGGACATCATCAGAACTGAAAGCCCAGCCCAATCAGCAGTTTAAATAGTGTAAAAGTAACCACATGATCAATTAAAACGAATTAAAGTAAAAAATATATATCTAAAACTGCATATACAAAAAATGCATTGAGCTAAAATGTATATAATTCTATATTATTGTGTACCATAAAATATTTAATATAAACAATTAACATTCCAAACTTCTAAGATGTAAAATAGATGCAACAGAACAAGCATCATTCAACCCTAGCTCCACATAAGAATTGAGCCTGAGTTCCCATTTCAATTCCCTGAGTAGCAAATGTTCTTCTACAATTCTCCCCCTTTCATCTCTTCTAAGTTCTACCTACTTTCTCTAACAGTTATCTTCATTTTGACAGTCATCAACCCTATCATCAGAAGAAATCAGTGGTAAAAGGCCAACTGGTCAGATTGGCCAGGATGATTTCTGAGAATGATTATTTTGAGGAAGAATGTGGGGTCCTATTGAACATGTTTATTAAAGGGGGTACCCCTTTGATTTTTTTAGACCCATTTTTTGAAGAAGTAACTGTTAAAAAAAAATGGCTTTTATGTCCCTTGTTACATACTAATGTTATGATGGTTCAAGATAGACCTATGGCGGCCGGAGATCTCGGTTCCATTGTACGCCCTGATGTGGTAGAATCCCAGAGGTTTAATGGTAAGAAGTTCAAGAGGTCCTTTGTTTGTACCTATTCCCTAGACAGTCCAATAATTGTTCAAGCACTAAGACATAACTGGTTATTGATTTCAGTTAACCCACAAATGTGTAAAATATTGGGTGATGGACCAACAGTTATTTATAAGAAGGATTTTAGTTTTAAACAATTGCTAGAGAGAGGGAATAAAGCTGATTTTAGCAGATGTGGGTCCAATGGACTACAAGGCATGTTCAAATGTGGGTGTTGTAGTATGTGCCCTCGTATTATGGTGGGGGAGCAGTTTATAAAAATGGGCAACAAATTTTTTGTCAAAGGGAAAGTTTAATAGTTACACTAAATGGGTGGTTTATGCAGCTTGCTGCTTACATTGTCCAGCCTATTATATAGGCAAACTATTAGATGTGTGAGGGACAGGATCTATGAACATGAAAGGGATATTCTTAATAAGAAAGACACTAATGCATTGTATAAGCACATTGAAAATTTCTCTGATCATAAATTTAGTTATTTTGTGATGGAAGAACTTACAAGAGATGAAAGGGGGAGAATTGTAGAAGAATATTTGCTACTCAGGGAATTGAAATGGCAACTCAGGCTCAATTCTTATGTGGAGCCGGGGTTGAATGATGCTTGTTCTATTGCATCTATTTTACATCTTAGAAGTTTGGAATGTTAATTGTTTATATTAAATATTTTATGGTACACAATAATATAGAATTATATATATTTTAGCTCAATGCATTTTTTGTATATGTAGTTTTAGATATATATTTTTTACTTTAATTAGTTTTAATTGATCATGTGGTTACTTTTACACTATTTAAATTGCTGATTGGGTTGGGCTTTCAGTTCTGATGATGTCCTAATGGATGAAAGCGCTTTTGGCTTCTTGGCTTTGTTCCTAGTTTGTGTGAAGGAGTAGATTTTTTTGATGTTTCATTTCTGGCCGGACCAGTGATTTGTTCCCTAGGAAAAAAATTGCTGAATCAGCCATTCTTGGAACTGGCAGTTCATTCTTTAGGGGTCGATGAAGAGGCATTCACTGTAATGCCTCTTCAATAAGATAATATAGACCTGGGAGACAGGTGTTAGGGATGCTTTAGGGTATATGTGGTGGGGACAGGGGAGTGAAGTTTCATCGAACCTGTCAGCCAGCAGGTCTGCTATATCCACAGCTTCTATATATCCATTAACTACAAGTTCAGCGCAAATCTGGGCCTTACCTTTGAGACTACGGGTGTAACTAAAGAATGCGTTATGATCATCCTTAGAGAAGCTAATTTGGATTCATAGACAGTTTTAAAGGGCTTCACTAGGAGTCTTATTTGCTTGTTTAAGTTGAGGAGGGAGTGTTTCCAGTTTTGAGACCTTTCCTTCCTACTCTTAGACAGCAATTTCTTTCTCCTATTGTCTTCTTCTTCTTCTTTCAGCTGCTTCCATTAGGGGTTGCCACAGCGGATCATTTGTTTCCATTTCTTCCTGTCCTCTGCATCTTGCTCTGTCACACCAACAACCTACAATCCTCTCTAACATCTATAAACCTTATCTTAGGCCTTCCTCTTTTCCTGTTACCTGGCAACTTCATCCTTCGCATCTTTTTCCCAATATACTCTGCATCCTTCCTCAGCACATGTCCAAACCAACATAATCTTGCCTCTCTGGCTTTGTCTCCAAACCTTCCAACTAGGGCTGACCCTCTAATATACTTATTCCTAATCCTGTCCACCCTCGTCACACCCAGTGCAAATCTTAACATCTTTAACACTGCCATGTCTAGCTCTGACTCCTTCTCCTATCTCCTATTCCTATTCCTATTTCTATTTCTCCTATTGTATAGCCTATTAATGGCAGTTGTCCACCAGGCAGGTTTGTTTTTCCTTGAAGATCTTGATTTGGTTCTATCAGGTATGGCAGAGCCAATAGAATTGTACAGGTGCTTGTATAAAGCATTGGTGTATAACTCAGCATATGTGTCTGTTCCATCAATGGGGGGAGAGGCTGTGAAGCTATTTATGCCATCACATAAGAAGTTGTAATTGGCCTTGGAGAAGTTTTTTAGTCTAGTTGTTGCTAAGGGGGGTATTGTGTTATAGTTACTTCAAGCGAGACTGATTTGTGGTCAGATCTCACCAGGGATGGCCACACACTAGGGGGTGGTGCAGTGGTCCCCCATGTTGGTGAGCACCAGGTCTTGGATTTTTGAGTCTGTTGTGGGTGTGTCATCCAGCTGGTCCAGGGCATTGGAGTTAATGAAGTCCAGGAACCTATGGGCAAGTAAGTTAGAACACATATAATTTACCCAGTCTATGGATGTAAGTCACCCAAAACCAGGGTATTTGGTTGTATCTTGATTGACTCAAGTAGATCCAAGTAGGCTGAGTGGCTGTCCTGATTCATGGAGGGGGTCCTATAGCTGACAATAAGAGGTTGTAATTGGCCTTGGAGAAGTTTTGGGCAGTACAGGCAGACTCTGATCTAGAACTTCAGCAAAGGATAGGAGAATGGAATGCAAATCTGAAGGCACATGGGATGAAACTAAGCACAGATAAGTCAGTGGTAATGGCAGCAGATTGGGGAAATCAGAAGAAGCTGAGAATAGAGATAGATGGGAAGATAGTAGAACAGGTAAACAGCTTCAAGTATCTGGGAGGGGTGGTTGAGGAGAAGGGTAGTCTGAATGAAGAGGTCAAAGCTAGAATCAGAGGGGCTGCAGCCAACTGGCATAGAGTATCAGGTGTAGTATATGACAGAAGAATGCCAAAGAAGCTGAAAAGTAAGGTGTACAAGACAGTGGTGTGACCAGTACTACTGTATGGTACAGAAACCTGGGTAGTAAAGGCAGAACAGTTGAAGAAGCTACAGGTGATGTAAATGAAGTGCCTGAGAAAGGTGGTAGGATGCACACTGCGGGACAGGTGAAGAAATGAGGACATAAGAGCAGAAGCCAAAGTAGCTCCAATTGCAGAAAAGATCAAAGAAAACAGATTAAGATAGTATGGGCACATGTGTAGAAAAGCAGAAGACAATCTGGTGAGGGAGATTTGGGACAGACAGGAAGAAGGTAAGAGGAAGCGAGGGCGTCCAGCAAAGAGGTGGATGGATTGTGTGAAAGAAGATCTGCGTCAGTCAGGCATGAGTGTTGAAGAAGGCAGGAGAGTGGCACTGAATCGAGAGAGTTGGCGACAGTTAATACGATACCCCAACCCCATGTAAATGGGAAAAAGGGGATGATGATGATGATGATGTCCTATAGCTGACAATGACCTGAAGAGGGGTCTTACCTACAGTCAATTGCACCTGAAGTAATTCAAGGGAATCGTGCTGTTTAACCAATCTAGAGGTGTATTTATCTTTAATGAATATTGATAAACCACATCCTTTAGTTTTCTTGCCTTCAGTTTGTTGTCTGAATGTGTGGAAGGAAATGTAACCTGGTATAGCTGGGGTGCTCTCCGCAGCCTTAAATCAGTTCTCAGTGACTGCACAAATGTCAGCCACTTCCAGAGTGAGGACTGCTTTCAGTGAGTGCAGTTTCTGGTTTAGACTTCTAGCATTTAGAAGCATAACCCTGAGGTTGTTTTTAGAGGGTATTTTTACATCAAGAATTTTGTTCTTGTGACATTGCCTAAAAAAGGCACTATGGGGATGGCAAGAGCCTTTGCCAGTAACTGAAATCCCAGGGGTAACAGATGAAGACCATCTCTGGCAAAGCATCTAGGTCTGTTTTCCATGTCAGCCCAGGCTGACAGATATTAGATTCCCTTTGAATGACACCAGAAACTAAGTCAGTTGTTGAAGTCAATTATATTTTGTTTGTATTGAGGCATCATCCTAGGCAAAGGTAAAATGTTGCTTAAGGCTAGGGACATACCTGCCTGAGACACAATCAGAGAGCTCAGTCATGTCTCTGTTCATATAGTCCAGTGAGTTACATCTCAAGTCCTTCACACCAACATTGACTATGATGGACAGTGTCATAACAGTGCCTGTTGTTGAGAGACTTGAGTGTGTGTGTGATGTGGCAGATCTTGGTACCTGACAGACAGATGACCATGACATTTTCCTTATCCAGCTTGGTAAGAGGGACATCTGTGTGCCTGACAAATGAGTTGCCTATGACTAAGATGTTTGTTTTTGCATTATGCCTTAGGGGCTTGACTGGTGAGACACTGATGTGTGATATATTATGTGTACTATGTTCTGCAGAGGATTGCAAGGAACTCTGTATATGTAGGTTTATGTGTTGTTGGTTTGGTAGGTGCAGGAGGTGACGAGTGCATGCTGACAACCTGCTTAGTATCATATGGACTGACTGGTGAGCAAGAGAGTCTGGATTCTATGTTCTTGATATAGATGTATCTCGCACATAATGAATTTGTGTGGACTAGAATAAGTGGGTTGTAAGTGTATATAAGGCAATTGCTGCATTTCCTCAGGATGCCCATGTCGACCAGGCTGGCTGGAGTAAGTGTGGGAAATTGTCCATACATAATGCTAGGTAAGTTGATGTGGTCAGAAAACAGGGAGAGGATAAGAAGGACTAGGTAAAGTAGAGGACAGGAGAAGTAGAAAAAAAATATGAAGGATTAGTGGGTAGGATCTGTATTGGTACCTCAGGGGCTTAGCTGCATGTATCACCTGTCAGTGAGGGAAAATCATGAGAACTCACTGATGGAGCACCAGCAGAGTACTAAGGGAAAATTTCAGGCAAAAGTGTTAGTGTCTATAACCACCAATGGTGCCCACCACTGCACGTTGCACAAACGAGGTGCTATGTAGAAAATTAGTGCAAACTGATCTAAAATTAACCAGTACAAATGCTCAAAACTGAACCCTGTTCCAGCAACCTTCAATCAGATGAGTTTTAACTGCACACTCCTGTCACTAGGGTACAGGGGAACCTGGTTTAGTGCTCAAGTTATACAAACAGAACTAGATCCAGGAGGTCTGAATCTAGTCTATGTTACAGCAAACAAAGTGCAACAATTTCAGAAAAAAAACAGTTCAAATAAGCAGTGATATGGTAAAAATGCAGTAAAAAAATACAATATACAGTGAAAAATTCTACTTAAGTTATACAGAGATTAGCAGATGGCTTGGCTTTGCTTATGTAGTAAATGAGAGCAAAGTGAAACACACCTATGAACCTATGAACCAAAGTGATTTAAACAAATTAACCAGTAAAAAAACTCAAAACTGAGCCCTGTTCCAGCAACCTTCAATCAGACGAGTTCTAACTGCACATTCCTGCCATTAAGGTGTAGTGGAAACCTCTCCAACAAATGATGGACTGGTTTAGTGCTCAAGTTATACAAACAGAGCTAGATTCAGCAGGTCTGAATTTAGTCTATGCTACAGCAAAGTGCACAAATTTCAGAAAAAAAAACAGTTCAAATAAACAGGCACAATAAGCCTTCAAGCAGCAATTCTTAGCTTAGAAGGGCAGAAGCTACCCTGTCCTCCCATAAGAGTGTAGACCACAAACCTTAATGTAAAATAACTGGCCTGAAGCCCAACTGCTTAAACAAGAACTAAGATACTTTTAGAATAACAGACACAGTAAGCCTTCAGCCAGCAATTCCCAACTTAAAAGGATGAAAGCCACCTGTCCTGCTACAAGAGTGTATACTACAAACCTTCTTAATGTAAAACAACTGGCCTGAAGCCCAAGTGCTTAAACCAAAACCAAGAGGCTTAGAATATCAGTTACAATTTAATGAGGCTACTGACAAGCAGTAATAAATGCAGCAGAACAAATGTAATTGAACACTTACAAAAACAAACAGCAAAAGCAAAAGAACATAATAAAGCAGAAAGAAGCACAAATACAGTAAAAGCAGCTGAATAAAGTGTATTTTTAGGTTAAGTGAGAAGGGAGGAATCAGAAGATAATTCAAAGTTGAGAAACTAACGGGGTGGGTCTTCCCAGATGATCTCTCTATACTCAGTATAATGAGCTGATGAGATGCGACTGGGAGGAGTGTGAAAAATCAGATTTATGGTACAGGCAGACAACTCAAAAGCCACCAAGTTTAAGAACACAACAACAACTGGGTGCGTGGGATGGAAAAATAAAATGCAACCAGAGATCAGCAGTATTCAGGCAGAGTACAGCAAGCAGGGCAAACACTTCAGCTAAGTAGATATATTTGTAACTAAAAGAGGAATGATGTTTCTCAACTCCTCACACTTATTAACTGATGTTATTCACTGTTTGCAAAGGAATTCTTTACTAACTTATGTAATTGACCCTAGCCAAGACCTCTTAAAACTCCAACAGAACAGAAAATGTAAAACAAAACAAATGTAATACAAGAATAAGATACAAAATAGAAGTGACCAAACCTTAAATGAAAAGCTTTAGTTCAAAATAAAATGTAGCCAAAAATCAGCAATATTCAGGCAGAGTACAGCAAGCTGGCCAAACAAACACTTCGGCTAAATAGAGCTATTTCTAACTAAAAATCTCTCAATTTATTTATCTCTAGGTTGAGTGTACTGCAGACCTAGAACACACCTCCTGGTGTCTGATTCTAGGCCTAGCAGGATATACTGTTCCAATGTGTAACTGTTGTGCTTGTATTCCCATGCAGAGGCTCGCAGTCTAGTCCAGGACTGAAACAAATGTTTGAAGTCTGGTAGAAGGTTAAATCATGTCACAGGAATGCAGCCTTAGGGAATTAGACCTAATGCCAGATATAGATAGGCCGCAAGCAGTGGAATTTGCCTGACATTCAGCTCACATCCATTTTGTGCTCTTCCCTGTGTGTATTATGCCACAAGCTTGTCTCAGAAGCTGGGCAAAGACAACAGGAGACTTCTTCCATCAGCTTCTGCCTTTGCGTTTTTTACTGTTTAGGATTCCATCCATTCTTAGGATCCATCCCTGATGATAGCTGTGACAGATGTATTCTTACTGTATTAGTTAATCTGTGAAGAAGATCCACCTAGGTGGATCACAGATAGGTGCCCTCCATTTCACTGGAGGTTGACAGTGTATAGCTGGCCTCAGCTTTTGGTTTCCCTTGTAAGTTGGGCAAGTTTATACTTGTATATCACTTGATAGCAATGGGGGTTCAACATTTCATGGCTGTTTCTTACTTTGCTAGAATATCCTCGCTGGAGGATAGTGGTGAACTGGTAAGTGCAGGGAGTAAGTACTCTATGTTGCTGATTGTATTACATCACACTGTGTCATCATAAGTACAATTACATCCCAGAGCACACAAGCTATAAAAAAAATATTGTTCTGTGTGGAGGAAAGGTTCACTCTAACTTACGAACCATCAAGAAGGGTCCTCTTTATATGTTAGCTAAAACTGTAAGAATGCATCTGTTATTTTGTATATTCAAAAAGTAATTTTTCTAATGAGGATCAACTCTGCTCACAGGAATTTAGAGTTACAGGCTTTTATGTGTAGAGAACCCTATTTGCTCTTTCACAACAGTCAGATGTTTCTTAAGCTCCGCAACATTTTCTCATTAAAGTGCTTTCTGAATTTTTAGTAATCAAGTTCTTTCATTTTCATGCTTTCTTCACTGGGGCGGAAACCAGAGACGTGAAATCATTTCACTTCCTTCATATCCTGAATGTACACTGTGCAACTCAGATTTTTCATAAGGCTGGTGCATACATTTAAGAAGATTGAGCACCTGCTCATCTTCTTTGGTGTGAGGAGAGAAGGCTGGCAGTCACCAAAAAAGCTCTTTCAAAGTGAATATGCTTGATTATTCTTTGTCTTCCAATGGCTCAATATTTGTTGGAAAATGCCACTGTCAAATGTCAATCCACTACAGGTTTGACTGTTTTCAATGCCTGCTTCAAGAATGTGTCTCAGAAATCTTTGTCCTAGACACTTAGTAGTCTAGTTCTTCCTTCACTAGGCATTATTGCTCTCATTCATGACTCTGAGTCAGGTCTTCTTTGGTATACTTGTCTTCTGATCTTCTGCATTTTGGTGTCTTTCATTGCTTTCCATTCTGCTTGACTTACTTTTTGAAATTCAGTCCACATTTTGATGCAGCAAGAAGGGGGCTCTGATGTTAGATTTAACAGAAATATTTTATTGTTTCAGTTGATGATTGAGGGGACCCACCTAGTTTGGTCTGTAATGTTCTCTTTGAAGACTTTCTCAAGGATTATGGCTGTAAGCAGATAAGAAGTTTATCTTGTAGCCATGAGTTTGAGTCCCTCATTCTCTGTTTGGCTACTGTGTGATTCTGAGCAAGTTGCTTATAGGTCCATAGGTTCATAGATTAGTACTAAGCTAATTGCCCTTGTGGGCCATTTTAAGCCTAGCCAGTTACCCCATGTGAGAATCAAACACTGCACCTTGTGTCTGCAAGGTAAACACTTTAACCATTATGCCAACCTCCCACCATAAACAACTTTTGCAAGGCTCAAACCCAGGACCCTGAAGACCATACCCTAAGTGATTTACCACTAAGCCATGTCAGATATACATTAACCATATAGTGCTTCTGGGCCTCCACTGAAAAAGGACCTCAGCCTAGTTGGACAACCCAGTTAAGAAATCAATTAAAATAATAATAATACTGTTCTGCTGTTGCCCTTCTGCCATTGCCCGATTGTTGGACACTCATTTGGCTCCACCATCCAGCTTCAGTTGTTGAAGTTTTCCGTAAGTCAGGCGAGTGTGTCTTTGTATATTACTTGTCAGTAGTATAGCTGTCTGTCAAACATTCATTGTTATTTCATGATTTACAGGTAATTACTTGCCCATTGGCTGGGGAAGTAAACTGCAGAGGGAGATTTACAGGATTAGCATGCCGTGTGTTGTAGAAAATAGTGTCAGCTTAGTGTGCCTATGAATGGGTACTTCTGAAAAATATGCAGTACACTTAGTCAGGAGGATGAGTCCAGTTGTTGACCCACTAAGGAGAGTACTGTACCATCATAGTTCAGTTAATATAGTCAGAACATACATTATTCTTCCAATAAAGATTTATAGTTAAGTATTGTTGTGAAACACAGTTACTACCTAATTTGTATTGATTTGGTTTGGTGTGATGCTTACGTTAGTGTAAAGGTGAACTTTTATAAAAAGTTAAGACCATGGAAATATGCAGCCTAAGGTAAAAGTTACAATTTATGTAGTGGTGGATGCCCTAAAACAGCACCTTTTCATGGAAATGGCTCTGAAAGACAAAACAAAAGCTCCTGAAATCATGATCAAAAAGGCAAATAAAAAAGAAAATAGAGACTGGTGACTATTGTACTTTTAAAAGACACCTTAATGATGAATGAATGTAAAGAGCTTTCTTTTGCTTCTTCAGCAGAAATAGAGTTCAGCATTGAAATTCAGAAATCAACAAATGTTCTACTGAAGAAGCCCTTACAAAGAAGGTACTGTTACTATTGTATTGTTGGCCACACCTGTGATTTACTCATGAAATCTGGTTAATAATGATTAAATCTCCATGTTATAGAGGATAAAGCCACAACTATGATCTATATGACCTGAGACTGATAGAAGCTCAGCCCCTTGAGGAGACAAGGTTGGGTGAGAATGGGAGTGAGTAGCCAAAAAGTACAGTTGTGTACACTTACCATAAATGTAGATGTTCGAGTGTCTTCACTGTTGCAGTCATGACTGTAGGGTTCTCCCCCTGCCGGCAGGCGGCCCTCGGTCGGCCAGAATCCCAAAGTCCAGGTCTGGCGTCGGCTGTTCAGCCATGCTCCCTGACGTCAGAGCGCCAGGAGTACAAAGCTGACAGCAGACGCCATTTTCTCCAGTTTTTCTTGCCCCAGATGTCAGGTGTTCCAAAATGAGTAAGATCCCATAACCTTTGCAAATACACCTCAGAAGAAGGGTGAAGAAGGGAACCACACAAAGGAAAAAAATAAGAGGGGACAGGAGGGAGGGCAACCCAGACTGCAACAGTGAAGACACTCAAACATCTACATTTATGGTAAGTGTACACAACTGTACTATGTTCTTCGTGTTTCACTGTTGCAGTCATGACTGTAGGGTTGAATCCCAAAGCAGAATAAAAGGGGGGTGGTCATAAAGAGGAAGGGGTGGCTAAAAGGCCCTGCAAGACTGCAGAAGCAAAGCCTGCCCTAGACTTAGAGTAGAGAGGTAGATTGTAGTGCTTAGAAAATGTATGCACTGAACTCCAAGTTGCAGCTTCCAAAATGTCTTTGGTAGGAACTCCCCTGAGGAAGGCAGCTGAAGTGGCAGCAGCTCTGGTAGAATGAGACCTTATACTCCCTGGGATTTGCTTTCCATGGTGTGAATAGCAAAATCTGATTCCATGAGCAATCCATTTAGAAATGGTCTGTTTTGAAATGGCTTTACCTTGGGAACTAGAAGCATAAGAAACAAACAATTGCTCTGATTTCCTGATGTCCTTGGTTCTGTCCAGGTAAAAACGTAGTTGTCTGTGTACATCCAAGGAATGCAAGATCCTTTCCCCCTTATTTTGGGGAGTGGGGAAAAAAGTTGGCAAGTGAGTAGTTTGATTTAGAGCCACTTTGGAAACCACCTTAGGCACGAAAGAAGGATTAGTCCTTAAAGACACCCTGTCTTGATGAAAAATAATATAAGGTTCCACAGCCATGAGAGCTTGCAACTCCGAAACTCTCCTGGCAGAGGTCAGAGCTAACAGGATGGCTGTCTTCCAAGATAAAAACTTGATGTCAGATGTGGCAGCAGGCTCAAAAGGAGGTAAGGTGATCTTTTCCAAAACATAGTTGAGATCCCAAGCAGGAATGGGGGGAGATCTAGGGGGCCTTAAGTTCTTAGCTCCTCTGAGAAACTGTCTCATGAGCTGGTGGGAAAAGATTGGAGGGTCTGTATTATAATGAGCAGAAATAGCAGAGGCATGTATTTTTATGGAAGAGAAAGAGAGACCCTTATGTAAGAGGTCTGTCAGGTAAAGTAAAATCAGAGGAATGGTAGGAATAAGAGGATCTGAATCCTGAGCCTGCATCCAGGAGCAAAATCTTTTCCATTTTCCTGCATAAGATTTTCTAGTGCTAGGACGTCTGGCTTCTAAAATGACATCCGTAACCTGCTTGGGTAGGAGAGAATGAATCATAGACCCTGGATTAACCATGCCGCCAGGCTGAGAGTTTTGATATGGGAGTGCAGAACCTGACCCTGGAGTTGGGACAGAAGGTTCGGAGTCTGTGGTAAAACCCAAGGGGGCTCCAGACAAAGGTTTCTCAGTGTTGGGTACCAAAACTGCCGAGGCCAATTTGGGGCCAGCAAGATTATCATTTTGGGCTTGTCCTGTTTGATCTTTAATAACACCCTTAGAAGAGGTAGAGGTGGAAAGGCATACCCAGAGAGGTTTCTCCAACTGAATGATAGTGCATCCACTTTCCAAGCTAGTTCGTGGAATGTCCTGGTGCAAAAAATCTGTAGTTGATGATTGAGGTGGGATGCAAAGAGGTCTATGTGAGGACATCCCCAGACTGCTGTAATCATCTTGAATATTTCGGTGTCCAGCATCCATTCGTGTGGGTCCGACAGGTTTCTGCTCAGACTGTCTGCCAGAAAGTTTTGCTTTCCTGGTAAAAACTGAGCTTGAAGGTCCAGTTTGCAAGCTAGAGCTGTGTTCCATAGATTCATGGCTAGTCTGCAAAGGTGATAGAAATGAGATCCCCCTTGCTTGTTTATGTACCACATAACTGTGGTGTTTTCTGTCCGTATCAGTAGTTGTCCTGGATGTAGAAGATTCCTGAAGGCCAATAGAGCCTTCTGAACGGCTAACATTTCCTTTAAATTGATATGCATGAGTTTCTGATCCTTTGTCCAAAGGCCCTGCAGACAGTTGCCCTGAAAATGGGCTCCCCACGCATAATCTGAGGCATCCGTGGTTAGAATCCGAGTGGCTGGAGGCAGACTGAAGGGTTTTCCTTTGTTTAGAGTACATGCCTTGGACCACCAAAGGAATTCCTTTTGAAGACAAGGCAGGACGGTAATCTGTATGTCTAAACTGTGGCAATACTGAGACCATACACTTTTTAGGTACCACTGAATTTTCCTCATATGTAGTCTTGCATATGGTACGAGGAGGATGCAGGAGGCCATGTAACCCAAAGCCTGCAGGAATTTCCTTGCAGATAGCTGAGTTAATGTTGCCAAGGTTTTGAAAGTTGAAGCCAGCTGTAATTGTTTTTCTTATGTCAGAAATGCCATCTGGGTTGCTGTGTTGAGAAGAGCACCCAGAAAAGTTATCTGTTGTGAGGGTGTCAAATTTGACTTTTTTATGTTTACAGTGAATCCCAAGAACTTGAGAAGATTCTGAACAAATTCTAGATGCTGGAGTAAGACATCCTTGCTGTCTGCCTGAATAAGACAGTCATCCAGATAAGGGTAAATTTGAATTCCCTTGAGTCTGCAATAAGCTACTACTGGAGCCAGGCATTTGGTGAAGACCCTGGGCGCAGTAGACAATCCAAAGGGCAGCGCAGAGAATTGATAGTGCTTCGATCCGGCCTTGAACCTGAGGAATTTTCTGCATTCCTGCCTGATGGGAATGTGTAAATATGCCTCTTTTAAATCCAAAGTTACCATCCATGCATTTTTGGTCAGCATTGGAAGTAGCTGCTGTAGAGTAAGCATCTTGAATTTTGGTATCTTGAGAAAAGTGTTCAAGACTGACAGATCCAGAATGGGTCTCCATGAATTTTGCTTTCTGGGGACTAGAAAGAGCCTTGAGTAAAAACCTTGTCCCATCTCTGAAAGTGGAACCAGTTCTATGGCTTTCATAGCCAAGAGAGCTTCCACCTGGTTTAAGGTCTCCAACCATTGATGTTTTGGAAGATCCGGCCATCCGCTTGGTCTTGGAAGGGTATGAAAATGGAATTTGTAACCTCTTGAAACCACATCCAGAACCCACTTGTCTTGGGTTATATGAGTCCAGTTTAGGTGAAAAAGAGAAAGTTTTCCTCTGAGAGGGGCTTCCATGCGAGAAGTTCCTGGAGCCCAACAGAGGGAGTCATTGAGTCTGTTTTCTATGAGCTTGCAACCTGTCCTCTCCTCCCCTAGGGGTGGAAGCAGTCCACTGTCTTGATCTATAAGAGGCTTGCGTTTGAGGCCTTCCTCGGGAGCGTCTGTATCTACCCCTCTGAGGCCTGTCAGAATTGGGAAAAGACCAATTTTTAGTAGGCCAATTCCTACTAAATCTGGGTGGCTGTACTTGTAAGAAATCTTTAACTGTTTGCATGGATTTTGCCTTGATCTCCATCATCTTTATCACCTCTTCAGCTTTAGATCCAAACAAAACATTATGCTGAACAGGCGCATCCAATAATTTAGCTTTTACTTGATCTGGCAAGTTTTGTCCCTTTAACCATGCATGCCTCCTAATGACTGTGCCAGAGGCAGCAGCCCTACAAGAAGCCTCCAAGGCATCAAATCCACAGTGTAAACCATGCTTCCCAACTTGTTCAGTGGCATGCATTAAGTCATGTAATTCCTTATCATCTGCACAGGCGGAAATGGAAGATAACTTTTGTTTTAAAACAGAAGAAATTGCTGGTATTTCAGCATATGAAACTGACAGTTTAAAGCCCTAATAGATAAAGTAGCAGAAGTGTACACTTTTTTGCCCCATCTTTCTAAAGATCTGGAATCCTTCTCAGTGGGAATGGGGTTTTTAGCAGAAGCGGCCTTAACCCCCTTAGGACCCTGAGAAATGGTTTCAGGATCAGCAGTAGGATTCTTGTATAAAAACTGGTGGGAATCAGGAACCATATAATATCTGTCTGGCTTAACAGGAGCAGGAGGAAGAGAGTCAGGAGTTGTTAGCCTCCGAAAAAGCATCATCCACAATATCCAAAATAGGAGGAATAGCCAGGGGTCTATGTAGGGGAAGAAGAAGAAAATCTCTTAGTGTTTTCTTAGATTCCTAGTACTCCTGTCTTTCCCAGTGAAAATGTTCCCTCATTTCATGCAAAGTTTCCCCAAAAGAGAAATCCTCAGGGGGAGAAGCTGAAGGAATGGATTCCTCAGCATCAGAATCCTCATAAGGAGGGAAAGAATATTCCTGGTCAGAAGAAGAAACTGAAGAAAAAGAAGCCTGATCAGAGGAGTCATAATACACTTCCTGCCTTGGCCTTTTGTCTGGAGGGGGATGTGAACCCCTAATCATAGTAAGTAAGTCTTCAGCCATCTTGAGTAACTGTTTCTGAGACTTAGGTGCCGGATCAGAAGAGGCCTGGGCTGTAGTCTTTGATTTGGAAGGAGTCTTTGGCTTTGCCTTTATTAGAAGCTGAGTAGGCCTGAAAACCCCTTTGGAAGCCGGTACCTGCACAGCGGCTCCGGACCCATCCGAAGGTCCTGCAACAGAAATATTCAAAGGCCTAGATGGCTCCTTGTGGGAGTCCGTTTCGGCCATCGGTTCCGAAATGGCCGACGACAGGGGCTGCAAAAACACCTCACTGACGACGGCCGCACCTGAAGCTGGCTATGCTTGTACAACATCGTCTGATTTGGACCTCGGAGGCCTGTCTTTATCCTTGCGTCGTTTGTGAACTCCGGTAGCAGGAACCATATCCGACGACATTTTGTAATTAAAACGCCTACCGAAGTAATGAAATGCAAAATCGTACCTTCGTTTAATAGTACGTTGATTGAATCTAGCACAAAACCGACAACTAGCTACGTCGTGGTCAGGGCCTAAGCAAGGAATACAGTAAGAATGAAAATCCTTATGAGGTATTTGCTTCCCACATGAAATACAGTTATTAACTTTTTCTGACATCGGACTGGAACAAGAAAAAAATTTCCCCAACGGGGTACTTAGCTTTGAGTAGGAGAAGAAAGTCTTCGGACTGAAGTACGTTTAGAAAAAATTGTCAGGAGTCAGCCGACTGGCACTTGCGAACTGCTATCACCGCACGGCAAGAAAGACTGGAGAAAATGGCATCGGCTGTCAGCTTTGTACTCCTGGCGCTCTGACGTCAGGGAGCATGGCTGAACAGCCGACGCCGGACCCAGACTTTGGGATTCTGGCCGACCGATGGCTGCCTGCCGGCAGGGGAGAACCCTACAGTCATGACTGCAACAGTGAAACACAAAGAACATCTAGCTTGACCATCCTCGGGGCAGGGAAGTGATGCAGCTTGTTTAACTCATTCACGCCAATGGAGCTCAGGAAGTTTGCATTGTAACTTCCAATGTGTGGAGCCTAAGCCTTTTGACAGAATCAAATTATGTCCTCACATTTCAAACAAATGTTGATATCTCTGGAACCATAAGGGTTATGAAAGAAGTGTAAATTGCAAACTCTTCAACGCAAACTATTTTTATAGTGGAAGTATTATTTAGATTCCAGGTCTTAAATTAAACTGAATTTTATGAGTGACAGTTAACACAGTAACTATTATATTTGTAATATTACGTAAACAACGTACAGTATCTCGGCAAGCACTCAAATTACGCACATACTGTCAGCAGCATTTTATTCATCTAGCTGAGTGCTTTCATATGAAGCTAAGGAGTTCTGTGTTACTTGGCTGTTGAGATATTTAGAAAAATGTGAAAATTATATCTATAAAAATTAAGATCATAAAAAACAACAGCCAATATCTATTTACCTGCATTAGACAGAGGTCAAATATTAATGCAGTTGAGTTTGCTATTGTGTAAGCCTTAAAATGAAATCTTTTAAAACCTTGTACATAGCATGGTTTTGGAATTATTAATACAAATTATTATTGATACAAATATGAACAAGCAATATATGATAACTATAGGCGTAAGTAGGAGTTAACTGCAGATGCACCAGGAGGCGTCACTCATATGTAACGGCACCAGCACATACAGTAGAGAAAAGTGATGGTATGCATGAATAGATGAGATTTGTGCTTGGCCTGGCTAAGCCATATTCACATGGTAGCTTTCAAAAGGTATGTACTTGGAATGTATATACTTGCAGAGAAAGGCATTGTAGACCCTTACTTCTGTGACTATGCATGTCTTCCTCAAATGAGAGGGGTTAGGCTTAAACTAGAAGACCTGTGATAGAAGGACAGGAAATGGCAGTGGAGTAAAACTGCTGTTTCTTTCTAGTCTGCAACTGTAATAAATTTCTCTGTAACTTATATATCTTTCTAAGTAAATTATAGTTAATGTTATTTTCCATTCACCTTCTCCCTTTGTCAAATTAAGAGTCACCTTCTTTCAGACCAGCACATTACAGTGTGAAAAGCAAATTATCTCAAATATGGCTTAGATGTCTTGATCAGACCAATCTTTATTTGCCCAACTACATCACGAACAAAAAACTGGAAGTTATGGGATACATATAAATATACAACCTGTGGATTTTCATCCTTTTTCAGAACTCCTCCCTTCATTCTTAATCTATAGAATGCATGGAGATAAAATCTTTTTGATTACTACTCTTCATATACAAGTGTTTGTTTTTAATAATGAGTTGTGTAATCCAACATATTTCTCATTTTATTTTTCATGGGTTCTTGTTTATACATTAAATGGCATTTACACTTCTAATAGCACTAGCTGTTACATGCTACATATAGAGCAATTTTTTAAAATTCATTATTCACATTTCATAAAGAATATGACCTGCATCAAACGGTGAATTACCCCATTCTGCCACTGATGGAGTATTCTGATTATATATTTACTTTGGGACAAACATATCCATGAGGCATAGTGATCTACAAGGTGTTTTTTTAACTGGTTATCATTTTCAGTATGATGTCTGTTTTAATGCATTTTTATTATCTTAAGTGTTCTTGTACATTGGTTAAATACTGAAAAAGAAAGAGTTAATACATTGGATTTGGAAAGTGAATTCACTTTCTAAATCTTTGTGATACTTTTTCAGGGGATCTATTCTCAAGAAATGATCTAATAAAGTGTATTACAGTGGCTCACTGTCCAACCCCTGAGATGATTAGTCTTTAGCAACTAATTACATTGTCTTCTATACCTAAAAATAGTTCAACCTTTGTACCTTCCCTGATACCCACATCAGTATACCCGGACTAGTTTCTGTACATAATTTTCATGGTACTTGTCTTGATGGTAGCATATTTGTGTGTGTGTGTTGTCTCAACGATGTGGGATTCGGTATTGTGGGCTTTCGATATTTTCAGGTAGACCCATATATATATATATATATATATATATAAAAATCTCTATCAGTTGATCGAGTTTTGAGAAACTCAAAATTATGGTTTATACCATATGATCATGTTTTTGAGTGGATTGAATGCAGAATACAGTACAGTGAGGATCAGGAAATGTAATCTTTTCTTCACTGATCTAGGAGTTGGTATATATAATTTGCAGGGGGTGGGGGTTCAGGGGGGCTTGGCCCCCAAAGTAGATTTTTGTGTTTTTTTGTGGGTTTTTTTTTATGTTCAAGTTTTCGGAAACTTGATAATCTGGTCCACATGAATTTCCAGTTTCTAAAAACTCAGTCTGACATAGACTATATATATATATATATATAATATGGATCTAGGACTATTGCATGAAAGTTCAATAGTCCGAATCCACAATCACCGAACAAACTTTAACAAAAGCACTTTTACTGAAAAAGAGCTTTCGTTAAAGTGTGTTAAAAAAATACGTTTTTGCAGGGGGGCAAGATATATATATATATATATATATATATATATATATATATATATAGATATATATATATATATATATATATATACACACACACAAATATATATGCGTGTGTGTAGATAGATATACACACAGATCCCCTTCAGAAGTTTGATGTTTCAGAACTTCAAACAGCCAAGACCATAAGATCAAAGTTTTGAAACTTTGAACATTTTGAATGGAGATTGACGTACGTTGCAGAACGGGATATTTACCATTTTCCTCACTGTAGTGAGAACTCAGAGCTGGTATGTTTATTTAGCAGGGGGTGTGGGGCTTACCGCCCCCCCTGCAAAAAAAATGTAAAAATGTTTTTGTTTTAAGTTTTTTTTTTATTTCATTTTCAAAGTTTTAAAACTTAGATCTTCTGGTCTCACCATTTAAAGTTCAAGGTTTTGAGCTTTAGAAGTAGATCCATACACACACACATACATATATATATATATATATATATATATATATATATATATATATATATATATAATATAGACAGATATATATATATATATACTTACTGAATTGAACTGAATCTCGCAAACATCAATGTTTGCAACGTCAACTAGAAAACACTATGCACATCCCCAGCAACAGCCTCAGTGCTTGCAAAATCAGAAAAAAAAACATTAAATCAATGTTTATGAACAAAAATATCTAAACTCAAAAATATATAAACAAAAAATATTGATAAAATTGAAGTTATACTAAGGAAAAATGTATGCCCTTTCCCCACTTTTGTATGACCACAGAGTTGGCATATATAATTAGCAGTGGGTGTGGGGGGTGCAGAGGTGCTTTCTCACTGCAAAAAGCATGTTTCTTGGATGTGGTTAGATTTTATCAATATTACATATTTAGGTATTTTTCAGATTAGAGATCTTTTGTTGATATTGTATGTTTAGTTATTTGTGAGTTTAGACTATTTTAAATAGACCCCCTACACACACACACACACACACACACACACACACGCACACACACACACACTGTGAAGCTTATCAAACATACATCATGGCTGAGAAATGGCAGCATCAACTTACTCTACAAAAGCAGCAGTATTATCACATAACAAAAAAGCCGCATCCTCCAATCACCCTTACCTTTATGTAAGTATATAACATTGGTTAGGATGTGGTTAGATTTTGTGACTTTTAATCATTTTCAGTAGACCCATATGTATGACATATTTGGAGGGAAAGTATAGAACCAGAGGAAAGTTACTGATGCTAGAGAGGATAAATTCTTAATTCTTTGTTACAGCTGCATATCAGTGTTTATGTCTGACAATGTGGATCGTTCATTTACCTTTCTGCAGCTTATTAATCAAACACAAGACAGTCTGGTTGCATAGTTGCTTAGATCATCCTATTATCACAGCTGAGGAGAGAAACATTGGAAAGTTAAGTTCTGTGCAGTCTGCAACTGTATCCAGCTTTTGTTTATTTTTATTTATTTATTTATTACATTTGTTAACCGGGAAAGTCCGACTGGGCTAGGAGCCCATTTACACTGGAGGTTAGGGGAGAAAAGCCCCAAAAAACAGTGCAATATAAAATTCTAAGACATTAAATACATTCATTTCTTACAATGACATAAGTCAGGCTAGGCAAAAATATACAGTGGATATAAAAAGTTTACACACCCCTGTTAAAATGCCAGGTTTTTGTGATATAAAACAATGAGACCACAATAAATCATTTCAGAACTTTTCCCACCTTTAATGTGACCTATAACTTGTACAATTCAATTGAAAAACAAACAAATCTGTTAGGGGAAAAAATATAAAAAATAAAAAATGTACAATACGCTGGTTGTATAAGTGTACTTTGTTGTGTGTGCACACCCTTAAACTAATACTTTGTTAAAGCACTTTTTGATTTAATTACAGCATTCAGTCTTCTTGGGTACACACCTGCCATCAATTAAAGAGACTCTGATTAACCCCAAATAAAGTTCAGCTGTCCTAGTAGGATTTTCCTGACATTTATTCAGTTGCCTGCTACAGCAAAAGCCATTGTTCGCAGAGAGCTTACAAAGCATCAAAGGGATCGTATTGTTGAAAGGTATGTCAGGAGAAGGGTACAAAAAAATTTCCACAGCATTGAATATACCATGGAACACAGAGAAGACAGTCATCACAAAGTGGAGAAAATATGAAACAACAGTGATGTTACAAAGAACTGGATGTCCCTCCAAAACTGATGAAAAGACAAGACAAAAACTGATCATGGAGGCTGCCAAGAGACCTACAGCAACACTGAAGGAGCTGCAGGAAATTCTGGCAAGTACTGGTTGTGTACTACATGGGACAACAATCTCCCTTATTCTCCATATGTCTGGACTATGGGGTAGGGTTGCAAGATGGAAGCCTTTTCTTACACAGAACAGCCTAGCTAAAATTTGCAAAACAACACATCGTCTCCCAAAAGCATGTGGGAAAATATGTTATGGTCTGATGAGACCAAGGCTGAACTTTTTGGCCACAATTCCAAAAGGTACGTTTGGTGCAAAAACAACTTTGCATCACCAAAAGAACACCAGCCCCACAGTGAAGCATGGTGGTGGCAGAATCATGCTTTGGGGTTGCTTTTCTTCAGCTGGAACTAGGGCTTTAGTCAAGGTGGAGGGAATTATGAGCAGTTCCAAATACCAGTCACTTTTGGCCAAAAACCTTCTGACGTCTGCTAGAAAGCTGGAGATGAAGTGGAATTTCACCTTTCAACATGACAGTGACCTGAAACATACATCCAAATTAACAAAAGAATGGCTTCACCAGTAGAAAATTAAAGTTTTGGAATGGCCCAGCCAGAGCCCAAAGCTAAATCCAATAGAAAATTGTGGAGTGACCTGAAGAGGGCTGTGCACAAGAGATCCCCTCGCAATCTAACAGATTTGGAGTGCTTTTGCAAGGAAGAGTGGGCAAATATTGCCAAGTCAAGATGTGCCATGCTGATAGACTCCTACCCAAGAAGACTGAATGCTGTAATTAAATCAAAGTATTAGTTTAAAGGTGTATACACACAACAAAGTATTAGTTTAAGGGTGTGCACACTTATGCAACCAGCGTATTGTACATTTTTTATTTTTTATATTTTTTTCCCTAACAGATTTGTTTGTTTTTCAATTGAGTTGTACAGGTTATATGTCACATCAAAGGTGGGAAACATTTTGAAATGATTTATTGTGGTCTCATTTTTATATCACAAAAACTTGGCATTTTAACAGGGGTGTGTAAACATTTTATATCCACTGTAGCGTTACACAAAAATAGCATTGTTAGACCTGAAATTTGAGATTCAACCTAGTTACAATTTCCATAAAACAGTGCTGGCATGTTAGCCAGGAGGGTTAATATAAAAGACAAAATTTAGATAGAAGGAGATCAGGAAGAAATAGAAGGAGACCAGGAAGAAATTGTAGTAATAGTATGTGAAAAACCAGTACGGGTAGGAAGTGGTGGGAGTGAGGAGAGGTGGATTTAACCTGGGGTAAGACAGGAACAGAGCCAATGATTAACTAGGTACTTTATCAGTATTTATTTGAACTCATGATGGTGTGGGTTTTTAGTAATTGCAGGAGAAAGAGTATTCATAGACAGTCCCTGTGATAGTTTTGGGATTGGATGACCTTTAGCTTGAGTTTATTGAAGGATCTGAGGGTTCTGGGGTTGAGGCTGGGTTGGAAGAGATTGGAGAGGGCAAGACAGTTAGTGGGAAGGCAAATTATTTTCTGGACCATCGGAAGTTGGTTGAGAGCTGGAAGGTTTGGGAGTTCTAGCCTTTTTAGTTGAGAGAGCACAGCACAGTGAGGAGTCCTGTGTGGGGTATTCAAGGCAAACTTGGCAATTTTGTGACAGCAAGATTCTAGATTATTTAGATCAGATTTGTGAAGGTTGGTGAGTATGTGTGATCCATAAGAGTGAAGAAAGCAGATGAGAATGTGCAGTGGCAAGCCTGGTGTTGTGGGTAAGGTATGGTTTGGCCCTATATAAGGTGGTGTGCACTTTTTTTTTTTTTTTTACTCAAATAATTTTTATTTTGACGAAATAACACAATGCATTCAGCCTGACAAAAAAGATTCAGATAAAAACATTTGTAGTTAAATAATACATTAATATATAAACTATGATAGGAAGAGTTTGGTTCCATCTGTAGGGTATCAATCAAATTCAAAACTTTCCTCCATGAACTATTACCCAACGGCTTAGGAAAACTTCTTAACTCTTTAGTTTTTTTTTCTCCATTAGTATACATTTCTACAGTGATGATAGGAATTCCTCCATTGTGGGTGCTACATTAGAGTTCCATCTTCTAGTTATACATTTTCTGGCTATTGCTAACATTGGCCACAACAAATACAGGTAATCGTTCTTTGTATTATTACTATTAACAACATTCAATAAAATTAAAGACTTTGTCAAAACAAATATATCAGTATAGATAGCTTGAAGAAATTTGTTAATCTCATTCCAATATGGTTTAATATTAGTAGTCATAAAAAATATGAGACCAGTCAGCATTAGTGGACAGATGACATCTCCAACATAACTTGCTGTTTGAAGGGTTCATTTTTGAGAGTTTCACATGTGTCAAAAAGAATCTGTGTAGAAATTTCCAATGAAAAATCCTCCAGCACTATGAGTAAGAAGTTAGTTTAACTGAAAATAAAATGTTTGTTTTATCTTCCATTGATAATGATACTTGAAACCCTTTAGTTAGGTATTGCCAGTAAGAATCTTTAGGAGCTGTCTTATAGACAATTAAAGTGTTATATAGATATGATAATTCATTCTTAACATTGATATTATTATATAGAATTCCAAAAATCCAGTTTATAATTTTTGGTACAGTTTTGAAGGATGAGTTATGTATTATTCTACACAGATCCTTAGTATATGCTGTGACACTCTGAAGAACCAACCAGTCATTAGGGGATAGGCCATAGGTTGACAATATACTTTGTGTTCAAAGCTTGTTGGTTTTCAATACATTGCAACCAACAAAATATGTTATTTTCCCATAAACCAAACATCTCTTTATGTGTTTTATCAGGGAGATCCCTTGTAATAGTAAATGGTATTAAAAATCTATGCCACAGTTTTATATCTAAATTTGTGTTAATGAATTTTCTAAACACATCAAAAATATTGTTTATTATTGTTATCCAAATCCAAGTGTGTGACCCTCCAGTGGCAATGAAACGAAAAGCAGAGATTCAAAGGAAAGGAAATTCAAGATGCATTCATAAAAAATAATAAGTTTATTCAATGAGTGAGCTTTAAGCGCTTAAAGGCTTGGCTTCTCTTAAAAAATAAAACAAAAAATTGTTTGAATCATTTTTAAACCATCCTTACCTTAAGTTATTATCATAAATTGACAAATTGATATGTCACTCTTTATCTAAAGGAACAGATACAGAAACTCAAAAAATTAACATAATTAAATGCAACAATATTTAGAGGATCCATTCCATCAATATATACATGTAATGTCCTATGCAAAAAATAAAAATAAAAAAAATATACATATACAAATAAAAATAAAAAAAAAAAAAATTGTGCTTGGTTACAATCATTATTTCTACAATCATAGTTAATTTTGTTGTACTATACTATAAATTTAAACTTAAATAGTGCCATATATTGTTATCTTTGTCAGTTACCAAAGCATTCTTTGATAAACAATTTTCATTCATTAGTATAATGGAGTGTAACTGTTTCCAATTGGAAGAGTATCTAGGATTTATCCAATCCATCACTATTTTAATTATAGATGCCTTTATATAAGTTTCAGTCTCTGGGAATTTTAACCCCCCTTGTTCCCATTTTTTGATATGATGAGTATATGCCACTATTTCATTTGGGGTACCATTGGAATTTCTTCAGAGTTGAAGTGATTTCTTTAAGGATTTTCTTTCCTGGTGGAAGTATAAGGGCTTGTGCTATATATAAAATTTTAGGTAACAAAACCATTTGTATCAGTTGTAACCTATCATCAAATGTTATAAACAAATGATTCTATTTGCTTATTCATGTCTTGATTAAGTCTATGGCTTTAGCATAGTTAAGCTGTAAGGTTTCCTCTATATTCCTGCCTAGGACTATTCCTAAATAGTCTAGAGTTGAAACCTCGTTTCCAATAATATGATTAACTGGAACCTGTATGTTCTTATCATCAGCAAACATCATTATTTTAGAAATATATTGGTCATATATATTTATACCTCTTATCTTTGGGTTATTACATATTAAAATGGCAAGTATTTCTATGGCCAGAGCAAATAGGATAGGGGACATGGGACATCCTTGTCTAGTACCTCTAGTGATTTGGATTGCTTTGGAAGTAAAGGGATCTAATTTGACATATGCTAGATTATTTTCATAGATTTTCTTTATCATTGTTATAAAAAAGGGGGGGGGTCAAATAACTGTAAGACTTTAAATAAATAACCCCAGTTTAAGGAATCAAAGGCCTTTTAAATATATAGACCTATTATCAATGCTTCATGGTTTCCTCTATTGAGGTACTCTATCAGAGTTAATACTCTTTTAATATTATCCTGTGTATGCCTGTTATGTATAAAACCAGTTTGGTCTTCATTAATTATTTTCGATATGGGTATTTTCAATCTATTGACCATATTTGACATAATTAGTTTATAATCATTATTCAACAAAGAAATTGGTCTATATGCGTTGCAATGACTGGGGTCCTTATTCTCTTTTAATATAGGGGAAATTAGAGAATATCTCCAAGGAGGAGGAATATTTGCTAATGCTGGAACTTCAAGAAAGTTTTTATGTAGGAGAGATATTATAGAAGAAGGGAACAATCTATAAATTTCGATAACTAAGCCATCTATTCCAGGTGCTTTATTAGTCTTACTTCTTTAATCTCATCTATAATTTCCTTTTGAGAAATAGGTGTTTGTAGATCTAACAAGTTCCTCTGGAATTCTTGTTATGTTGAAAAGTATATTCTCTAACTTCTCACATTCATTTGTACTTGTTTTATCTTTATGATGCTCTGCATAGTGATAATTAAAAGCCTCCAGAATGTCCCCTATGTCTGAGACTTTTTTCCTTTTCCCTTCATGAAAGATACTATCAATGTTATTAATTTCTGATTGTATCTTAACTTTCATAGATAGGTTATGAAGATGCTTAGGAGAGGTAGCATAAGAATTTAATTTCAGTTTTTCCATAGCTAAATTAGTTTTATGGGATAATATTTCATTGTATTTCTTATCGGCTTCTTCTATTTTTCTCTTATTATCTGTAGCAATTAAGTTTTTATTAGATTTAAGAGATAATATTTGATTTTGGAGTTGCTGTAACTGAGTCCCATTCTTTAATTTTATTTTTGTATCCGCTAATGGTTTTACCATATAGATAAGCCTTAAGAGAATCCCAAACTATAATTGTGTTTGCTTCAGGTTTATAATTAATCTGTAGGAAAAGCTGAAGTTCAGAAGTTATCCAATATTTAAAGTCTTTACTTTTTTGTGATATATGAAGGAATCCTTAAAGTAATAACTAATTGCTTGAATTCCAAGTGTATTGTTAACAACAGTGAATTATGATCTGAAAAGGGACAAGGTTGTATTGAAAAATTCAAGATGTTAGAATAAAGATCTTATTAGATATAAATTTTATCTATTCTAGTTTGGGTACCATGTCTATAGTCCTGGTGTGAGAATAGTAAAGAATTTGGTCCCAAAGCATTAAAGGTATCTTTTAATTTAAACATTTGTCTATTTTTTAGCTGTTTGGCTGAGGACAATAGTCTAGGAGATTTCCTATTGGTAGTTTCTGTAATATCTGTGATCCAATTGAAATCACCTCCTAGTATAATATTACCTTTAGAAGTAGTTGTAATAAAGTCTAAGTGTTTCTTAGCTAGTCCAACCCCCATACCCGGGAACCAGTATAAATTAACCAGGGTCCAAATTCTATTATTAAATAGAAGTATAACCAAGGCCATCATTATCTACAAGTTTGTAAATGATTTGGGGATTTAAGAAAGTCTTTTTCTGTAGAACTGTTACTCCTCGGTCTTATTTTTATAAGAAGATTGAGCAAGTATTGTGTATTCCTTAAGGTCCCACATAAATGTGTCATTTAATTTAAAGAGTGTCTCTTGGAGAAAAACTACTTGAGCCTGGTTTAGTTTAAGATACATTAGTAGGTTGGCTATCTTATATGGGTTGTTTAAGCCATTGGTATTTAAGGATATCAAAGTTAAATCCATATCAGAATTCTTTAAAGATAACAAATAAAGGAATTTGTATTAATAGAATCCTGTCTACTTAATACTCTTCCTGAATATACAAGGCCATGTCAAACCCAGAGCTGTTGGACATGCTACACTTGAAGAAATCCCAATCCCTCAGAGCTACACGCTCCAGGGATCTAAACCTTGTCATCACAATAAACAAAACATGCTGGAGGGATAGGTTCCTGACCCAGAGACTCCCCAGACTCTGGAATAGATTGCCCATACATGTCAAGCAGAGTGCCTCTTTGGACCTTTTCAAGAGGAACCTTGACGATTGGATGGGAGAAAGGAAATTCACCCTAGGGATCACGTCAGTCGCCCTGCTAGACAGGGGTCCAGGAAAGTAAATAATGTGGGAAGAAATAGCCAGGGAATTGTTATGGCTAGGCTTGTATAGGCCCTAGGGCTGATAGCCTAGTACCAGCCTATGAATAGACAAGAGAATATCAATTGTACCAGCCTATGAGTAGACAAGAGAATATCAATTGTTGTATTTCTATTTATCTAAATCCAAATAACTTTCCCCATGAAAGGTAAAAGTAAAACAATTGCATCAGGCATTCCAAAACTAGAAAAACACTTAAATAACAAAAATTAGCATATCTCACTCTAAATTCCATGCCTCCTCTTCCCCTAGCAACAGATTCACATACACAAAATGCAGATGTGTTGTTAAGGAAAGATGTGAAATTTCTGATGAGTTTTATTAAGAGAAAGAGCTTTTTGAGTTTTCAAAGTGGATATTAATATTGAAAAATCTTATGTGTAATAATTTTGAAATCTGCAGTAGAAGTCATTTTACAAGATCTTTTTTTTTTTTTTTTTTTTTTTAAGTTGATGCAATGAATATCTTGGACTGAGGACAAGAAACAGAGACTCATCAGTACAGTGCTGTAGGTGTTACTTAGTCACGGTCTCATATGGTCAAAAATAGAAAGCCTGATGTGACATTTCCCTACATTCTCTTGTTGCCACCCTGACTTAACTAAAATGAGGTTTCTATTAGTAATATCTATCTTTTTGTGCAAAACACAAGTTTGCGACAAGAAAACAGGAATATTTTTATACATTTCCTTGGCTGTCTGCTGACACAGTGTAATGAAGTCTAATACTTCCCTGCCATGTGCTATATACACAGACAATGAGGGCAAATGTACTAGTTTTCTGATTTTACTGACTGCACTCTCTACAAAGGAAAATGAGAACAAAATATTTTTATTTCTTTATTTAGAATCCCACAGTAAGTCTATGTAGGACTCAACAAGAAAGACCCAGGCTACTCAGTACAAATATACTGACAAATCTCCTTTTATCAAGGCACCATGGGAGATATGCAGATGTCCCCCCAAAATAAAAGTATTTCAGTACACTTTCTTGAATGTACAATGACGCTGGACTTCAGTAATACATTCAGGCCAATAAGCTAAAGGCCTCTAGCTGCAGATACAGTTTGTCTTGTTTAGCCTGCTGTAAACTGAGAGTTCATCTGTGATTCAAAACACCCATGTTATCAAAAGAGAATGATTCTGTTACATATTTCATATTTAGGATGGTGTCGTGGTTTCACTGCTTACCTTTTAGTGAGTCATTTATGACAGCTAAATAATTTTGCTAGGTACATTGTTGTCAGTCTGACTTACATTTGATATTGCAAGTTAAGTAGTAATACTGTGATGATCTGTCACTGGCAATATGTTATAGAATTTATTAAGTATAATCCAGCATATAATAAAACAAAATGCTGTAGAGGATTGTATCTTATACCTGTGTTTATAGGGCACATACACAATGAAGATGTATGACTGCAGTTATACTAATCAGCATTTCATACGTTGTACTGATATTGATGTGGCAGTGACAGGATATTTCATAACAGATGGGAACTCCACACACTTGGAACACTGCTGGCACAGTAATCTGGGAGGGATTTGTGATTCTTAATTAACTGGAATGTCAGTAGACAGTCAATACTGTTTATATTATGGTGCAAATGCAATGTGAAATGCTAAAATATTCTATTTAGGCTCTGCCCAGTGAGTTGGTGGAGAAATCCTATGAGATTCTCTTTTAGTGTGTGTCCTGCTGTCATGGCCTATGTGTAGAATTATGTAGATACATGTCACTTAAACAAATCAGTGAAAACAGGAGAGTGGAACAAATCAACCCCCCATTCAAAAACTATAGAATATGGCAACCACTCTCATAGAAAAATACATGTAAAGTGTTATTATCACAGAATTATTAATTAAAAGAAGCACCTAACGCCAAGAAATAATAGCACAGTATTTTATTCTCACCTGAATGCCCCATGTGGGGGGGGGGTCCTCACACCTTCATTAGTTAAATATACTAAGTTGTTGCTCATACAACTGTGGGGAAGTCAGTAACACCATGAGCAGTATTAACACAGAAACACTGTTCATTTGGTATAGCTACACTTGGTTGCAGCATACAAGTACTTGGTTGTCTGAGAGAACCCTGTACTGTTAAGATTGGGAGTGTTTGCACTAGACAGAAGAATGTCACCAGTGGTGCTCTGCATGGTCTGTCCTGGGCCAAATCCACTTATTTCTTTGACAAGAAGGGCGACATGACAGGACTAAGCTAAACCAAGTTTGCTGGTGACTGCAAACTGGGAGCAGTAGTCAAATCCCATTCTGATACTCAAATTCTCCAAGAAGAGCTGGATCAGACAAATATTTGTTGTATTAATCATGGACTTATCAGCAAGAAATGCAGCATAGTTTCCTTTGGTGAATCCAGCATCACTATTGTTTACATGTAGATAACATTCCACTTAAAAATTTGACAGTTGTCTTGGAGATGCAGGATGACAATATACTCTTCTTTGACCACTAAGTCTCGGTAGTGGTTAGAAAATCTTTCTACCTTGCACTATTCCATCATGGTAACTCCCCAAAACCAAAGTTATAGTCCTACTTTATTCATCTCAGTGCAGATTGAACTACAGCTTTTAATGCTGTTACAGGTTTCCAACTCTGTTCGGTGGTGCTGCTGTTGAAACTTTTATGAGACTAAAGCATAGTAGCACTGATCAATGCTTACACAAAGCAGTATGATTGGGTTTCGGATAACTAGCTTGTTATTTGAGGCATGTATCCTTTGGCATATACCTCCCTAAGCATCTAAAGCAACTTGAGAGCACTCCGTGTTTACTCTCTAAAAAGATCTCAGGTCTGAGTACCCTTAGCCATTCTGATAGACTAAATGCTTTGCCCCTCTCTTCAATATCATACAGACTCCTGATGGGGTGATTTCAGCTTAGACTTCTATACTACAAATGACGCAGCACACTCTGAAGTCTTTCACTTAAAGACAACTAGTGGTAAACCAAACACCTGCTCTACAGAGAGGGAGGTGTGTGTGAAAGAGGGAGGTAGGTCTGTGTGTGTGTGTATGTAAGGGGGGAGTCATACCTCACAATTATCCAGATTTTTGCCTCATATTTTCAGTTTGTTTCTCATAAAATTGTGTTTTTTTCTTGAAAATCACTGAGGATTGAAGTCAAAATATTGGCAGACATTTGAGTTTTAGGCTTCATATCCTTAGACAATACATACTAATACAAAACTTGTTCTTCTATCCACTTTCTAAGGAGGTAAGGGTATGTATGTGTGTGTCATACCTCAGAACTGTAAAGATTTTTACAGAATGTCCAGATTTTTGCCTTATATTTTTGGTCTGTTCCTCATCAAAATTGTTTTTTTTTTTTGACAAATCACTAGGATGAGCTAAAGATTAAAGTTACTAAATAATGACATGTATTTGAGCTTTAGACTTCATCCTTTAGAAAACGCATTCTAACACAAATCCTGTTATTGCAGCAACTTTCTAAATGGGTCCCTAGTTTTGGGCCCTTGTCCCCAACATTATAACAGGCAGATATCTTATGCTAAGAGATTGAGAGGTAGTGTGTGTGCATGTGTGTATGTATAAGAGTGAGGTAGCATACCCCTCAACTGTCCAGGATTTTGCCCCATATTCCTCCTAAAATGATTGAAGTTGCTAAATAATAGCAACAGACGTTTGAGTTTTAGACATCATATCCTTTAAATAAAATGCATACTAACAAATTCTGTTATTTTTAGCAATTTTCTAAGTTCATGAGGGCAATATTTATAATTTGTCCCTGTTTATTTTAGGCTTCGTCCAGATTTCTTGCACTAAGACGATGAGGGGGGTTTGTGAGAGAGTGAAATGCCCTAGGTAAAGTTATCAGGTGGAATTTATTTTCAAGTGCATTTTTAAGGAATTGTGAGTTTCAAGGGAAGAGAAATTTACTGCTGCTCATGCTAAGTTTGCTTAAAATGTACAACTGTCTTGTTCAGCAAATGGTATCACTATTGTCATATAGAATTTTAAAGCAGTGTTAGTAGCACAGCAGGTAGCATACTTGCATCTTGATGTAGAAGGCTATAGGTTCTACTTCCACAGCATGTAGATTTGTATTTTAAGGAGATGGGGTGCTGCAGTCCTGAGTATGTCCTCCTTTGGAGGAAATGCCTAGTAACTATGAACCTGTTTTTCAGCTTGCCACCCATTCCCTATTGCAATATGCTAGCTTACCATTTTTTTTAATGTAGCATGGGCAATTTATTCTTTAAGGGCAGTAGGCACTGAATTTATAGATGAAACACTGAAATATAAAGTTGTTTTCTAGCAACAACCTCTTCATTAGTTTCAGCTCTCTTTAATGTGAAATTATTCAGATGACTTTTACTTCGGCAGAGATTGTGCATACTGACTGACATTGGTGGATTGTAATGACAGAAGTTTAAGTGGCCTTTTATGGCTGAAATGTTCTGAATTGAGCAGTTTGTCATTAGTGGTTCATATTTTTTGTTTCATTGCTTGCTGGAAAAACATTCAAAACTATAAATTTAAAACACAGTCTATTAAGTGCTGCTGTATTATAGAAGGGATATAATTAAATTATATTATAATTAAAACATTCTGTATATATTATAATAATATGTACACTTCTTATGCATGACTACTCTGGTTTATCACAGTAGCAGGAAGGATACTGTAATGTCTGTGTCAAGAAATAAGGTCTAAAGCTTTTAGTTAAGCATATAATGAAGTTAAAATAAAAACAAATAATGCCACTATGGAAGTAGTAGGTACCAGTGGAAGTCAACAGTAGAAACGTAAAATAATTCAAGATAATCCACAGGACCACCAAGGCAAATATGGTATAAATCCAGAACTTTAATAAACGGTTAGCGCTTTCATGCCCTCCTGGGCACTTCTTCAAACCATGCAAGTACAATAAAACAATACCTTTTAAATATATGCCTCACTCTAAAAACACCTATCACATGATAACATCAATTAAAATCACTTAAACAATCTCCGCCCCTTTAAAAAAGGTTTTAAAGGGACTAGACTAGACCATTTAGCCCTGGAGGTGCATCACTATGTAGCTTTATGATCCAACTTGTTTCTTTTTGTTCAAGGACATTATTAGAATCACCTAATCTCATATTAGTTCCTATTTGTTCTAATACTTTAAATTTAAGTATTCATTACATGGGTGGCCAAAGCATTCCTGGAATCAAGCTTCCTAATAGTTAATAAGTGTTCACGTATCCTGTCTCTCAACTGCCTCTTGGTCTTCCCTACATAGAAACTATTGCATAATTGGCAAATAGTCAAATAGACCACAAAAGTACTATGGCATTTAGTATTAAAACAAATAGAATATTCAAAATGCATCCTACTAGAATATTCAAGAATGTGTTAAAAGGACAGGGTATGCGTATATCAAGACTAGATAGTGTTCAGGAAATATTTGAGAAGGATTTATTAAAATTAACTTGTGAACTTAGAGATAGAGGGTATAGATATAAAGAAGTGAACCAAATGACAACAGATGTCACTCAACTTAGGCATACTACTGAATTACCTTTTTTACATAATTCTATGACACCTCGGACTAGAGCTAGGCAAAATAAAAAACAAGATCATGTTAATTTCTCAATGCATTTCACTAGTGACCATGGATTATTTTGTGATATTAAGAAAAATTGGCCCATTTTATTAATAGAAGAGAAGATCAGTGACGTTGTAGGACCATGGCCCAGATTTATGTTCAAAAACAAATGCAGTCTTAAACGTTTATTATGCTATGATACACATATACCAGATGGTATTGGCTCCACTTCAATGTGTGGGAATAGCAATTTTTGCATAGAGACGCAATCCACTTTCATGCATCCAGTCACTCAGTTTGAATATTCTATTTGTTTTAATACTAACTGCCGTAGTACTTTTGTGGTCTATTTGGCTATTTGCCAGTCATGCAATAGTTTCTATGTAGGGAAGACCAAGAGGCAGTTGAGACAGGATACGGAACACTTATTAGCTATTAGGAAGCTTGATTCCAGGAATGCCTTGACCATCCATGTAATGAATACAGACTATACACACACTATTAAATTTAAAGTATTAGAACAAATAGTAACTAATATGAGATTAGGTGATTCTAATAACATCCTTGAACAAAAAAGAAAAGTTGGATCATAAAGCTACATAGTGATGCACCTCCAGGGCTAAATGGTCCAGTCCCTTTAAAACCTTTTTTGAAGGGGCGTAGATTGTTTGTGATTTTAATTGATGTTATCATGTGACATGTGTTTTTAGATTGAGGAATATATTTAAAAGGTATTGTTTTATCGCACTTGTATGGTCTGAAGAAGTGCTCAGGAGGGCATGAAAGCGCTAACCGTTTATTAAAGTTCTGGATTTATGCCATATCTGCCTTGGTGGTCCTGTGGATGTTCTTGAATTATTTTACATATAATGAAGTTGTTCACATCACTGATAATAGACCCAGTTTCATATAACTGAGTGTCAACCACACAAAAGCAGAAAACACCCAGAATTTCCCTTGCCCACTCAGTAAAACTAATCTTGAAAAAATAATTAATAATGTGCATATATTAGGGCTATTGGAATTATCTTTAAAAAGATGACTTGCAACTGTGTCAATGTTGGGATTATGAAGAAATGCTTGATTAAGCATTAATTCAAAGATATACATAATTTAGTGACTGCACACAGTTTAAGTTAAATACAGCTATAATGTGTCCTGCATTCAGAGCACAGAATGCCAGCTTTTATTTAAACAGCAACTTGCGTTACTGAGAGCTAATCTTGGAAGTCAAATAACACTAGTGTTATAAACTAATCTGTATAATCTGAAAAGGCTCATGGGACTCAGGTTAGTGTCCTACACGAGAAATACTGAGCTAATGAACACTATTCCCCAGTAGTTGTTTCTAAGTCACTTATAAATAAAACAAGGGGAAGTATTTTGAGATAAAACAAATACCTTGTCTTTATGGTAGGTAAAAAGGAAAACTCTGTTAGTACCCAAGTAAATAAAATGATTATTAGCAATGAATGAGAAATTAATCCAGTATACAGAACTGAACAGCCAAGCCTTCTTGATCAGAATTCAAAAGGGCTGGCAGCTGAAAGTTCCCTTGAGTTAGTTGCAATGTACATGGGGTATGTAAAAAAACATCATAGGTTCCTAATTAAATCTAGATATTTGTAATCATTGTAGAAGTAAAGCATAAAGCAGTATGCACACTGAGAATTTTGAACAGTGTTTATAGCAACTGGGGAGAAATAGCCTAGTAATGGGACCCTGTAATGGCTGCGTGGGGGGTGGGGCTGTGTGGGCAGAGGGGGTGGGACTGCATGAGCAGGACTGTGGGTTTACTCCGCCATGCAAAAAATCCAGCAGGCTCCCTTGATCACATCTGTTACAGATATGGCATGTCTGCAAAAGAATTTGACTCAATTGACCATTCAGGCACAGCAGAATAATATACTGATAAATTCATCAAAAACTAAGCATATGAGATTTGGAAGACATAGACTGAAGGCTGGATATTTAATACAGTGCACAGTGATTGAAACTGCAGATTCATTTAAAGACCTTGGCATATGGATAGATCCAACTTTTTGAGTTTTTCTGATCACAGCAACAACCAATTAATGATACTTATAGGTTCATAGGTGTGTACTAGACTAATGGCCCTGGAGCCTTTACAAACCTAGCCCATAAGATTAACCTGACATCATGCCACCTGACCTTATTTCCCAGTGCCTCTGTCAAGTACAGCCACTGGAGTGATCCCCGGGGAGAATTTTCTATTTCCCATCCACTCATCAAGGTTTCTCTTGAAGAGGGCTAGTGAGGTGCTCTGTTTGACATGTATGGGAAGTCTATTCCATAGCAAGGGCAGTCTCTGAGTTATGAACCTGTCCCTCCAGCATGTTCTGTTGATTGTGGTAATGAGGTTGATAGCACTGGAGTGTGTGGTGAGGAGGGATTGAGATTTCTTTAGATGTAGCATTTCTAACAGAGCTGGATCAGACATGGCTTTGTATGTCAAGCAGAGATCGCCTCGAAGTAGGTGATATGAGACAGAGAATAGTGGGGGTTGTTTGAGTCTGTCCATATAGGACAAGTGTTTAAGGCCGAAGATTCTCTTTGCAAGTTACTTTTTCAGCCTCTCCAGTTGTTGCAGGTGTCTAGTGAGGTGCACACCAAATGGGGCATTGTACTCGAGGATTGGCCTAATGAGAGAAGAGTAGAGGGAAACAGTGACCTCTTTCTAACTGGATGCAAAACACTTAGTAATGAGATGTGCCACATAGGACTTTCAGTGGCAATGTGGTAGCCAAAAGAGAGGCTGCTGTCAGCCTCTGTTCCCAGATCTCTTATAACACCTTCTGTATTCAGTGGACTACCATCGATGTGGTAATTCATGGGAACTGGGTTTTTCCCAGTGGATGACACATTTTTTGGCAATGAGTTTAAGGCTATGGTTCTGACACCAGTCATTGGTCTCAGTGAGGCCTTTCTGTAGGATGTCAACATCATTTGAGGAGTTAATAGCTCCCAACTTGCAATCGTCTGCAAACTTTGTCAGCCAGAGACCCTTTGTGTTGGCCTGGACTTCAGAGAAGTAGATACCAAACAGGAGAGGACCCAGGACTGAACCCTGTGGGCCTCCACTCATGGCCGACAGTCTGACTTGGAGTCCGCTTCTTTCACACTGTGGGTTCTGTGTGCCAGTTTGCAGCCCACCTAGTGATATAGGGGTTGATGCCTAGCTTAGTGAGTTTTTCTATGATTCCTGAATGGTATCAAACGCCTTGACCAGATCAAGGTAGGCTGTATGAACCACCTTGCCTTCATCCACAGCTCTGGTGAATGACAAAAAAGTCGACCAAGTTGAGCAGGCATGATCTACGATTCACAAAACCAAACTGTGTGGGATCTAGAGTTTGGAGATTCCTTATATCCTTGTTTATTAGGTCCATGATGATGCGTTCCATAGCTCTGTACATTAGACTCGTCAGGCTAATGGGGCGATAGTTCCCAGGGTCTGTAGTCACTCCTCCTTTGTGGAGAAGGATGACTGTAGCATTGCGCCATTCAGTAGGGACAAAGCCTGAGCTGAGGCTGTGATTGAACAGGGCACATAGGTGAGGTTCCAGTTCACTCTGTAGTTCATATAGAACACAGCCAGGGATATTGTCAGGTCCCATAGAAGCTGTATTCTTGGCCTTGGGCAGTGCTCTTTTAACCTGTGCAGCAGTAATACTGTATGCCTGGCAATATACTGGTATTGTGATTGGTCCTTTGGGGGGGAGAAAGGGGTAAAGTTGGCACTGAATCTGTTGGCTTGGTATAGGAGGTACCATTGTGCAGTAGCTCAGAGTAAATCTGGGTATTGCCATGGAGATTCTTTACATAACTATAGAAGGCCTTGTGGTTGTCTACTATCTACTGCAATTCTGTTTTCATAGCTAGCTTTAGAGGATTTGTTGAGGGATCTCAACTTTTTGCTGAGGCTGATAAGGGAGTTTTTCCAGTCTTGGGACTTCACCTTATTCTGTATCAGTTTCCTCCTTCTGTTGTAGAGTTTGTTTATGGCAGGGGAACACCAGATTGGCTTCCTTCTTTTGGAGGAGAGCATCTTGGTTCTATTGGGTATGGTGAGATCCATGCATTGGTGTATGATTCGGCAGGCATGCAATTATTCTCCATTTGCATGGATGCCATGAAGTTAGCCACCTCTGTTTTTAGGAGCCCAAGTTAGCTTTGGAGAAGTTTTTCATGGTGGTTACTTTTGCAGGGTGGGGTTGGAGGGATGTGGATTTCCAGGATAAGTTTGTGGTCAGATCTAACCAGGGAGGAGTTAACTATTGGTGTAGAGCAATGGTCGCCCATGTTAGTAATGACCAGGTCAAGGATGTTGCTACCTCTAGTGGGGGTAAGAATTAACTGGTCCAGGGCATTTGAATTAATAAATTCCAGGAAACGTTGGGCAAGTGTATTGGTACATGAGGAGCTTTCCCAGTTAATGGAGGGGTAGTTGAAGTCATCCAGTATGAGAGTGTTAGGTTGGACCCTAATATTCTCCAATGTGCTTAGGAACATGGTGCGAGTCTTGGGATATTGTTGGGACCTATAGCAGGCTATGCTGTCTTACCCATTGTTAGCTGCACCTGAAGTATCTTTGATGTGTTGTGTTGGGCTACCAGTTTGGATGTTTGCACATCCTTTATGAATATGGAAACACCACCACCTTGGGAGCTTCAGTCCAAGTTATGGGGCTGAAAGGTGTGGAATGAGTTATAGCCTGGTAGTGCATGGGGTGCTTTCTGCTGCCTTGAACCAGGTCTCTGTTACAGCACAAATGATAATGTTCCCCATTTTAGGGAGTGCTTCGAGTGAGTACATTTTCAGATTTAGACTTCTAGCATTTACCAACATGACCTTCGGTGTGCATTTGGTTGTAGCTGTTACGGTGGTAATTTGGTCTTTGGAACACCACCTAAAAAAGGCACTATATGGGGTGGCAAGAACTTTGGCCAGTATCCAGAAGCCTAGGGGTGACTGATGCAGGCCATCTCTGGAAAAGCATTGAGGTCTGTTAATCATGTCATCCCAGGCAGACAGATATGGGATCCCCTTAGAATGACACCAGAAACTTAGTCAATTGTTGAAATCAATCATTTTCTGCTTGTACTGTGGTATCATTCTGGGTGGATGGTAGGATGCTGCTCAAGGCTATGGACATACCCGCCTGGGCTACATAATCCGAGAGCTCCTCCATGTCTCTTCATGTAGTCCAGGGAGGTACGTCTCAGGTCATTCACACCCACATGTACAATGACAGAGTCATATTTGTACCTGTTTGTGAGGGACCTGAGTGCATGCTTTATGTGGCAGATCCTGGCACCTGACAGGCAGCTGACTGTTACTTTCTCCTTATTCAACCTAGTGAGTGGGACATCAATGTGCCTCACTATTGAGTCACCTATGACTAGTATGTTGGTCATGCTGTTCTGCCTTAGGGGCTTTGGTTGAGTGGAACACTGTTTAGGAGAGTTGTCTCTCATGATTTGTGTTGTGGTGGTCGAGTGCGTTTCTACCTTGGAGGTCTCTTCTGTTTGGGTAGATTTTTATTGAGAGCCGCCACAAAGGTGGGTGTGTGGTTTGTGTTTTTATGTGAAGGCAGTGCTGGTGTGTGTTCTGGAGGGCTATGTGTTTGGTGTGGTTTGGTGCAAGTGTTGACCTTCTCCTCTTGACCAGCTATTCCGGTCTTGGCTGGAGAGTGTGTGGCTTCCAATTTGGATATATAAGTGCATCTCTTGCAAGTCTGAGTGTTGGGAGCTAAGATGAGAGGGTTGTCAGTGTACATGAGGCAGTTGCTACATTGCCTCAGGATGCCCAAGTTCACTACGTTAATAGGAGAAAGCACAGGGAACTGACCTTTAGGCATGCCTGGATGGGTGGGCAGTAATAAGTACTGGAGCTGTTTCCTTGTAGAACATTTAGTGCTGGTAGCACTTGTGTGCTACAATAATCGCTACAAAAAGTCTGGAAAAGTGCTAGACTGATAGGCTAGTAAAAGTGCAGGAGAGAAGAGGAGAGAACTAGCAGGTCTAAGGGAAACATTGAAGAGCAGACTTTGGCACAACTCAGGAGCTACAAACAGTCCTGGATACAGCAAATCTGTATCTGGACTAGACTAGTTACAGGAAAGGCGGGAGACCAGCACAAATGCGGGCTTTTAAACCAGAAAGTTGAAAGATGGAAAAACTGCCCAAACGGACAACTAACAGCTGTTTAAAAGATTTATAAAGCCTTGGGAATCAAGAAATCACTGTTTGTAAGTTACTTTAGAACCAAACTGGACTATAAAGTAATAACATGGAAACCTTATAAGAAAAATAGTGAGTAAATTGGAAAAAGTACAGAGGAACTATAGCAAGGGAATCCATGGATGTGATAACTTGAGATAAAATGAGATATTTAAATACTGAAAACCTCTGCTTGACTACACTCTGTTTCTCTCTGCCCCACGGGTGTCCCTCAGTAGTGTGCACAACTTCCCTTAATCACATTCAAAGGTCCAATAAAAACAAAACAAACAAAAAAAACTGAAGCAACTGCCTGCATACAAGAACATGGAGGGGTGAATACTGTACAAACCAGTAAAAGCTACTGCAAGTCCTACTTTTATCAAAAGACTGTGAGCAGATCCCTTAAACACATTCAAAGGTCCAACAACAAAAAAAAAAAACTGAAGCAACTGCCTGCATACAAGAACACGGAGAGCAGAACCCAGTAAAAGGCACTGCAAATTTTACTTTATCAGCAGACTGTGAGCAGATCCCTTAAACACATTCAAAGGTCCAAAAAAAACAAAACAAAAAAACCTGAAGCAGCTGCACACAAGAACATGGAGAGTGGAACCCCATACAAACCAGTAAAAGCTCATGCAAGTCTTACATTTATCAACAGACTATGAGCAGTTCCCATAAATACATTCAAAGGTTGAACAAAAAAAAAAACCTCAAGCAACTGCCTGCATACAAGAACACGGAGAGTGGAACCCCATACAAACCAGTAAAAGCTACTGCAAGTCCTACTTTTATCAACAGACTGAACAGTGTAGGTCTTGTATCTTCTCTCTGTGATACTCCTACTGATTCTTCTGTTGTGCACACTACTGGATCCTCCCTTTTTTTCCTCCCATTTATTGTAACAAATACATACATTTTTCCAAAGCTTTGCATTTTTTATATTCTTATATTTTATTTATCTTGTATATTACATTTATTTTATATTCTTATATTTTATTCTCCCGTTTATTGTAACAAATATATACTGTTTCCCAAAGCTTTGCATTTATTTTATATTCTACTTCCCTGATGCACTATTAAATCTGCTTTTCAGTTCACATTGATAAACAAACACCTTTAGGTACTGACCTGGACTAGCTGGCTGATTGTTTTTCTTTTCTCACAGCTTTCTCCAAGTCGTGGTTCATAGCCTCCCCCTTGTTCTCAACATAATTCTATTGTAAGTTTCCTAGCCCTGTCAAACCTGTTCTCACAGCTCTCTCCAAGCCCTGGCTCTTAGCCCCCCCCTTCTCTCAGTCTCCTAACATAATCTTATTGTAAGCTTCCCAGCCCTATCAATCCTATCTATTCCCTCCCTGTTCCTCTTGGGAGTTTACTTATTCCTCCCCTGAGCTGAGGTGCTATTTTTAAATACTCCGAACCATCTGCTCCCCCTTCAGATTTCCTACCTTACTGATAGTTTTCTTTCCAGATAGCAACTCCGCAGTTGGTTTCAACCTGCTCAGTTCACCCTCGCTGCACTCGGGCTCACTCCACTCCCGTGACCTACCCCCATTCCCATCCACCCCCACATCAATTAGATTTATACATACTATAGCTCCTCCCCCTACCCCACCACCCAAGTATCCCCTCCAATTCCCCTCACATTACACCATTAGCCACACCTCCAATCAAACTCACACATACCCAACATCTTAACTCACCTCATCATTACCCCATCAGTACAACCTCTTCACCACCACATCTTGCTATTGCACACTAATTCTCACTCCTCTAGTCACCCACATCCAATACTACAATGTCATCTCTACAATCACTACTCTACTTACCTTATCACTCTTTCAATATCCTACATCTAACCTCTCTACATCATTCTTCTACCTCTTCCTCCCACTGCCCAGTATCATCTCTCTCCCCATACAGTCTGAACACACCACCTTCTCACAAATGTCAGCCAGCTTTTACAACACAAGCATATTATGTACCAGAGTGAAAATCCTCCCCCACCATCACCACAACAATAACATTTTCTCTCCAAATTATCCAATTAAAGTAAAATGGAAACTAGAATACACTACTCTCCCATATTCTGTAACAAACCTATTGACATGCGGGGACATACATCCCAACCTGGGTCCCATCTCCTCTCCTCTGCAACACCCCAACTCCCATAAATCAATAAACTTCACTACAATTAACCCACAAGGCATCAGAAATAAAATTACCTGACTTCCATGCATGGATAGTCCACAACAAACCCAATATTATTGGTGCAACCGAAACATGGCTAAAACCATATTAAGAACAAATAATTCCTTCCCCCAGATTTAGCTGTCTTAGGGCCGACAGACTCCCCCCAAAAAGGTGGAAGCATCTCTCTAATATACCCCATGTCCTTCACTATTGTCCCATATACAAAACCAATTCCACGGTTCTCTACAGCCGTGCTTCTACATTCTTTCCTTAAAATTAATAATTACAAAAACCTCTGTGTGATAGTCATTTACTTTCTCCCAGGCAGTAACATCTCAGTTCTTGAGGAAATCCTTGCCTGTGCATCTAACAAAAAAATGAGTATCACACTGGGAGATGTGCTAGGCATATCCCCACAGCACTAACTGCAATATCAATCTATATAAGTTCACCCAGCTAGCTAACACCATAACCAGGCCTAATAAAATTAATACTAATGGCTCAATCCTAGACTGGATTTTAGTGCCCGAACCAAATAAGATCACATCCACTGGTACATTCTCTAATAGTATAAGTGGCCACTTACTGGCCTTTATACAACATGAATGTACCACAACAATTAATAAACATCAGTACAGGGTTACCAGAGATGAATCCCAGTTCTGTCCATCTAGCTTTAAGCAAAGGTTGCTTAGCATCAATTGGTATGCACTAAAATCAATTCCCCTTGATGAGGCAGTTGAGTTCTTCAACTCAGCCTTCCTCAGCATACTATACTATCTCCCTCCCCTTAGACAAAAGAGCATGGAAGGCTCCATTTTAGGCCCACTTCTGTTTAGCATATTTATCAATAATTTCCACATCGCACTCTCTCAAGGCTCAGTCATCCAGTACGCAGATGACTCCACTATCATCTGCACTCCAAACAACTCCTCAGAACTACACCAACTCACCCAAAATGCCTCACCTCCACTGAAATTTGGATGTCTAAAAATCATCTTGCTCTGAACCCCAACAAAAATCAAACTAGTAATCTTTGCCTCCAAAATTTCCACACCCCTACAAAAAGAGAACTTCACCATTCAATCCCTAAATGGTACCACCATCGACATTGTACCAAGCACAAAACTCCTAGGTGTCGTCAGACAAAAACCTCACATTCGACCTGCACATCCAGTCCAATGTCAAAAAGACACATTAAAAGCTTGGCACACACTACTGACACAAACATCTACTCAGTGCATCAGTCTGACTTGCCCTTGTCTCTTCCTTTCTATTACCCTCTCTTTTATACGGTGACCCCCTCCTCACCAACATTCAATCCTCTCTAAAGTCCAAACTACTCATGCTACAACAAAATTGCTAAGCTTGTAACTAATGCCTCCTACTCATCCCACCACTCCTTATCAATACACAACCTAAAATGGCTTGGACTCCCCAACTATCTCACCTTTATCCAACTAACTACAGCTCACAAACTCATTCATAATCCATCCACGTGCCTTGCTCTGTCTTCTATACTTACTTTATACCATCCTAGCAGACCAGTCCGAGCCAACAACCAAATGCTTGTAAATGTAGAAAAACCCAAACTTTTGGCTGGCCAGATGTTTTATTCCTTTACCATCGCAAAAATGTGGAACTCCTTCCCCCCAGTACTTAGATCCACTTGTGCAGTAACTCTGTTCAAGACATCTCTGAAACACCTCCTCTCCGCATCTTGGCTGTGCATATGAGCTAACACCACATCTCATATAACCTAACTTCAACCATCACAAATAATCTCACCCCCACTCTACTACTCCGGCATCCTCCTTTCACATCCACATGTCTTTTTAATTACACTGCCTCTCCATTCTGTTCACTTCACTCTTCTACTAGCCCTCATTCTCCTACCATTGGTCCCTCCTCTCTAATTCCTTCTCTTCCTAACCCTTACAGACCTACCATTGAACCAGACGAGACATTCAGGTACTCACATCCTACCTTAATATCATACCACCACTTATATCTGCGACAATATCCACTGACTTTGCTGATTCCTGCAACAGGACTCATATAGCCTATAACTCAGCCATTACACCTCCTAAACATGTGAAACGTTTATGTACCTAGTCTCTAATTCCTATATCTGCTTTGCACCCACTGCATGAAGTGCCATATATAAATGTTGCTAGCTGAAAACTACTCATATGGAATGTTCTCATGTATATACTCTGTACTGCTTGTATAATATCTTTGATTTGAGAATGATTACTTATGTACTGTTTTTTTCACCAATTGTATAAGCTGCCAATAATATGTACTAAATGTCTTTATTAATATAAATTCTGTATTGTATGTGAAATGTCTTATATGTGGAGCTTTTCTCCCCAGGAATCCACTGAAAATGAGCACTTCTGGCCCAGCTGGACCATCCTGGTAAACGAATGCAAATAAATCATGCAAGTTATTATGAATGCTTAAAATATCTGAACTTGTACCGTACTTCATACAGAACTTTAAGAGGCGACCTTATTCAAGTAGCGCAATTAGAGAAAACTTCCTCAGGGAATGTTTGTGGTTATCAAAGAGTGGTAGAGACTCCTCAGATAACCTGTCACTGATTATATAGGAAATAGAGATGTACTAATTGCTCCTCTGCGAGCGTAGCTAATAAATGGAACACAGTACCAAATTATATCAAAGCAAGCACTGTTTTTTTTTTAAGAAAAAGTTGGACACATTGTGGTAATGATCATTTTCCTATATTGGCAGGCTAGAAGGGAATTATTGACGATGTCTGAAATACTTCTATATATGTATGTGTCTAAGAAAACTAATACTAAACATTCTTGGGTAAGAGAAACATTGTGGGATGTACAGGTCTTGAGTTACAGAATTAGTGAGGTAGAGAATAGTGTTTACAAAGATGTATGTAAACTATGGAATAGTTTAAATTTTGAATTAATAAATTATAAACTGAGTGCTGATTTCATATTATGGGGGGGGGGGCCTATGAAAGCCATGGGTATTAGAAAACAATGATGCTGACCACACGTGGTTAAACACCAAAATATGTAACCTTTTAATTGAGGCATGATGCATTAATCTTATTATTCAAATACTGGTCCTGATGCAGCGAAAACACAGTAAGCTGGGATTTTATGAGTAGGACAAAGGAAGCATTTGTATTCTCCTAAACAATAAGGTTAATTAGGATGATATATGAAGGATCAGTGACAAGAAGTACAGTGGGTAGAGGGGTTCCTCTGATAAATTGTGTCTGAAGAGAGAATCCAGGCAGGGGTTTCCTCTTTCAGATTTGTTATTCGCTTTATATTTAGAGAAACTGACAAAGAAAATAAAGGACTCATAAATTCAATGACATAATTTTGTATGGTAATCAAGAAATTGTGGTTTCATTTGTAGATGATATTTTGTACTGTTGTGGAACATTTTGAGACAGTTTCAAGTCTTTTCTGCATATAAAATTAATGAAGATAAAGCAAAGGCAATAGAGCTGTAAATTATGTATGCACACACATATTGATTCAATAATACCCCTATTTATGTGGGCACAATGAGAAGGCGTATTTAGGATTATGGATTAAAAAGGCTTCTGTTGTGGCATCTAAGGATATGTGGGAATAGGCTTAACAAAAGATAATACTAAAACAAACTAGAAGCTCTTGTTTATAGATATAGATAGTAAAATGCAAGCAGTGAATGCGTCTTTAGTACTTTAGTATTATAAAGAGGACAAGCATATTTTTATCAACCAAAGGAAAAGCTGTGGACAATAATTAATAAAGATATGAATGAATTTATCTGGGAGAGGAAGAGACAGCAAGAATTAAGTGGGACAAGTTGATCTTTCCAAAAGAACATGATGGTTTAGGTTCATAGGTTGGTACTAGGCTATCAGCCCTAGGGCCGATACAAGCCTAGCCATAACAATTCCCTGGCAATTTCTTTCCACACTATTTACTTCCCTGGACCCCTGCCTAGCAGGGCAACTGACGTGATCCCCGGGGTGAATTTCCTTTCTCCCATCCAATTGTCAAGGTTCCTTTTGAAGAGGGCCAAAGAGGCACTCTGCTTGACATGTACGGGCAATCTATTCCAGAGTCTGGTGAGTCTCTGGGTCAGGAACCTATCCCTCCAGCATGTTTTGTTTATTGTGATGACAAGGTTTAGATCCCTGGAGTGTGTGGCTCTGAGGGATTGGGATTTTTTTAAGTGTAGCATGTCCAAAAGCTTTGGGTTTGACATGGCCTTGTATGTTAAGCAGAGATCACCTCTGAGTAGACGATATGCGACAGAGTATAGCTGGAGTTTAAGGCGGTCAGTGTAGGCCATCTGCTTTAGGCCTGTGATTCTTTTAGTGAGGTATTTGTGGCCTTTCCAGTTGTTGCAGATGTTTTGAGAGGTACAAACCAAATGGGGCATTGTATTCTATAACGGGTCTAATGAGGGATGAGTACATTGGGACAATGACCTCCTTTTTTCTGGATGAAAAGCCCTTAGTGATGAGGTGTGCCACATAGAAGGATTTCCTGACTGTTGTGGCGATGTGGTCATCAAAGGTGAGACCACTGTCCACCTGTGTCCCTAAGTTTCTTATCACACTTTTGGTGTTTAGTGTACTGCCACCTATATGGCAATTCACGGGTACATGTTTTTTCCCTTAGGGGATAACTATACACTTCTTGGCATTGAGCTTGAGCCCATGGCTCTGGCACCAAGCATCTGTTTCTGTAAGGCCCTTTTGTAGAGTATCCACATCATTTGGGGATTCACTATTGGCTCCCAGTTTGCAGTCATCTGCGAACTTTGTTAGCCAGAGTCCCTTAGTGCTGGCCTGTACTTCAGAGAAGTAGATGCCAAACAAGAGCGGTCCCAGGACTGAACCCTGAGGTACTCCACTTGTCAGTTGTCTGGAGCTGGATTTGGAGTCAGCTACTTTTACAGTGTGGGTTCTATCAGTAATCCAGTTAGCAACCCATTGGGTGATGTAGGGATTAATGCCCAGCTTAGTAAGTTTATCTATGATTACAGAGTGGGAGATGGTGTCAAAGGCCTTGGCAAGGTCTAGATAGGCTGTGTGGACCACCTTACCCTTGTCCATGGCTCTGGAGACTGATTCGAAGAAGTCAATCAGGTTCAGGAGACAAGATCAGCCCTTCACGAATCCAAACTGGGTGAGGTCCATTGTTTGAAGGTTGCCAATGTCTTTGTTTATAAGTTCCATGATAATATGCTCCATGGCCTTGCCTCGTCAGACTGCTGGGACGGTAGTTTCCGGGATCCAAGGTGGCTCCCCCCTTGTGGAGTGGGATAACTGTAGCTCTGCACCACTCAGTGGGCACAAAACTTGAGGTGAGGCTATGATTAAACATGACACTTAGGTGAGGTGCCAGCTCATATTGTAGTTCATGTAGTACACAGCTCAGGACGTCATCTGGTCCCATGGATGCTGTATTCTTAGCTTTGGAGAGTGTGTCTTTTGCCTGTGTGGCCATTATTACCAGAATTTGACAATCTTCCGGTATTGAGATGGGCCATTTAGGGGGTGAGAGGGGGTGAAGTTGGCACTGAATCGATCTGCCAGGATATTGGCAATAGCTTTGGGATCAGTATATTTAATGCCATTCTTTTTTAGCTCAGAGCAGATCTGAGCATTACCATTTAGATTCTTGACATAATTATAGAATGCCTTGTGGTTGTCTTTGGAATCTTTGGCAATTTTATTTTCGTAACTAGCTTTGGAGGATTTTATGAGGGATCTCAGTTTCTTACTGAGGCTAATAAGGGAGTTTTTTGCATCCTGGGATTTTCCTCTTTTCTGCAACAGTTTCTTCCTTTTGTTGTAAAGTTTGTTTATGGCAGGGGACCACCAGATTGGCTTCCTTTTTTTGGATGAGAGCATCTTGGTTCTATTTGGGATGGCACGATTCATGCATGAGTGGATGTGCTTGTACAGTGCCTTAGGATAGGATTCAGCAGTTGAACTTTCAGTTCCCGTCTGCATTGGTGTCATGAAGTTTGTTACTTCGTAGCATGAAGTTGGCTTTGGAGAAGTTTTGTATGGAGGTTTCCTTACTGGGTGGTGGGGGTGGGATGTGGATGTTAAGGGTGATTAGCATATGGTCAGACCTGACTAACAAGGGGGTGACCATAGGTGTGGAGCATTGATTTCCCATGTTGGTAATGATCAGGTCTAGGATATTGGAGCCCCTGGTGGGACTATGGATTAGTTGATCCACAGGGCGTTGGAATTTATGAATTCCAAGAACCGTTGGGCAAAAGTGTTGGTACATGAGTAGTTTTCCCAGTTAATGGCAGGATAGTTAAAATCACCCAGTATTAGGGTGTTTGGTTCTATCTTAATATTTTCCAGTATGTTTAGAAAGGTGTAGTGAGAATCTTTGGGTATGTTGGGAGATCTGTAGCAAGGTACAATTTGGATTGCAGTCTTACCCAGTGTTAATTGCACCTGGAGAATTTCAGATGCGTTGTGTTGGGCAATTAGCCTGGTGGTGTGAATATCCTTGGTGAATACTGACACTCTTCCACCTTTAGTGTTTCGGTCCTGGTTTGGTGGCTGAAATGTGTGGTAAGAGTGTAGTCTGGTATTGCAGGGGTGGTCTCTGGAGCCTTGAACCAGGTCTCAGTTACTGCACAGATATCGATGCTCTCCATTTTTAGGAGTGCCTCGAGAGAGTGCATTTTGAGGTTTAGACTTCTAGCATTACCTTCAGATTTTGCATGCTTGTACCTGTTATGGTGGTGGTTTTGTCCTTTGAACTTTGCCTAAAAAAGGCACTATAGGGGTGGCAAGAGCCTTAGCCAATAATCTGAATCCCAGGGGCGACAAGTGCAGACCATCTCTGGCAAAGCATCATGGTCCGTCGATCATGTCATCCCAGGCAGACAGATACTGGATCCCCTCTGAATGACACCAGAAGCTTAGCCAATTGTTGAAGTCAATCATTTTGTCCTTGTATTGTGGTATCATTCTGGGCAAAGGCAGGATGCTACTCAGGGCTAGGGTCATACCTGCCTGGGCCACATGATCCAAGAGCTCTTCCATGTCTCTTTTCATGTAGTCCAGGGAGGTATGTCTCAAGTCATTCACTCCAACATGGACAATGACAGAGTCATATTTGTACTTGCTGTGGAGTGACTTAAGTGCATGCATTATGTGGAGGACCCTGGCACCCGACATGCAGCTGACTAATTTTCTCCTTGTTCAACCTGGTGAGTGGGACATCAGTGTGCCGGACTATAGAGTCACCCATGACTAAAGTGCTAGGTACGTTGTCTTGCCTTAGGGGCTGTTGCTGGGTGGCACACTGGTGTTGTGAACTATGTGACACTTTGGTTGTGATTGGTGTTTGTTTACGTTTCAGATTCAGAGGTCCTTGTTGCTTGGGCAGGTTACAGTTAAGGGCCTCTGCATATGTGAATTTAGTGTTGCTATATGTGGGTGTTGGTGGTGCGGGTTTAGAAGGGCTATGTGTTGCTTGAGGTGTAGTGTGGGTGTTAACCTTCTCCTCTTGGCCGTCTAGCACAATCTTGGGTGGAGAGAGCTTTGCTTCCATTTTGGCTATGTAAGTGCATCTCTCACAGGTTGTAGTGTTGGGTGGTAGGAGGAGAGGGTTGTCTGTGTACATGAGGCAATTGCTGCATTGCCCCAGTATGCCCAGATTCACCAGGTGGACAGGAGAAATCACCGAAAGCTGACCCTTGGACATGCCTCATTTGATGCTTTTTTTGTAAACTATAAGCCATTTTCCCTTACCTTAGCAAGGTACTTTGCAATTATAGGCTGTTTAGTGCCTACTATCAATTTCTCCTTATTAACAAGGAGAGTTGAGTGCTTGTATCGGTTTAAGGCTTCCTAGTGCTTTCCAGCAGGTATTAGAGCAAGTGCTAGTCACAGGGATGCTTAAAGGTAAGATGAAAAAAATGCACACTGCAGTGTGCACTACAGAAGTTAGATGTGAAAGTAGGTAACTTAAGTTTTGTCTGTTTAAAAAGTTAAGGTTTAGTGGAGAGTTACTATTTTTAAAACAGCAAGATGGATTGAAAGGGGTGGTCACTTTTGTATTCTGGTACTATGGAATACAGTAGGATGGCCAATAAATGTAAATAGTTGAAGGGGAAGGATTTCAAAAATGATGATTTTGTGATTACTCACACAAGCCAGTGAAAGTAGAAAGGAAATGAGATATATGGTCAGATTAACAAAAGAGGCAGGCAACTAGAAAGACAGTGGTATTTAACAAGACAATTGTAACTGGGTGGGAGGACACGAAAAATTTCTGCCCGACTCAGAAGAGACAGAGCTGTGGTCTCTCAAAGTTTTAATATGCTGTTAAAGCAGAAAGCAAGTAAAACACAAGGTAAAGAAAACAAACCACAATATTCAAAATATAAAAAGGCAATAAAGTAATGCAAAATACAAAAAATAAAAGCAAACTAACCTTTCCTTCACAGCAAAGTGTAGCAGAGTCTGGATGAGCCTTTCTGGTAAAGCTCTGAAATGTTTTATTTTACCCCTTAAATAGAAGGTTTAGTTCCTAGCTCCACCCCCTCAGTTCACAAATAATTAACCTTAAGTGACCTCTTCTATCTTATGAATAAGTCCTTAATTGATCAGTTCTAATTTCTGCCCGACTCAGAAGAGACAGAGCTGTGGTCTCTCGAAGTTTTAATATGCTGTTAAAGCAGAAAGCAAGTAAAACACAAGGTAAAGAAAACAAACCACAATATTCAAAATATAAAAAGGCAATAAAGTAATACAAAATACAAAAAATAAAAGCAAACTAACCTTTCCTTCACAGCAAAGTGTAGCAGAGTCTGGATGAGCCTTTCTGGTAAAGCTCTGAAATGTTTTATTTTACCCCTTAAATACAAGGTTTAGTTCCTAGCTCCACCCCCTCAGTTCACAAATAATTAACCTTAAGTGACCTCTTCTATCTTATGAATGACTCCTTAATTGATCAGTTCTAATTTCTGCCAGACTCAGAAGAGACAGAGCTTTGGTCTCTTTTGAAGTTTTAATATGCTGGTAAAGCAGAAAGCAAGTAAAACACAAGGTAAAGAAAACAAACCACAATATTCAAAATATAAAAAGGCAATAAAGTAATACAAAATACAAAAAATAAAAGCAAACTAACCTTTCATTCACAGCAAAGTGTAGCAGAGTTTGGATGAGCCTTTCTGGTAAAGCTCTGAAATGTTTTATTTTACCCCTTAAATAGAAGGTTTAGTTCCTAGCTCCGCCCCCTCAGTTCACAAATGATTAACCTTAAGTAACCTATTCTATTCTTATGAATGAGTCCTTAATTGATCAGTTCAAATTTCTGCCTGAATAGGCTTACCTGATTTAAGGGCTATTTTACAGTTCATATGCATATTAGCATAAAATAAGGATACACAGTTTGAAAGGATATTTAGTTAAATGGTAAAAGGAATAACCATATTCATGATGACATAAATCTTACAGCAGTAAACCTGGAAGTGCTCACATCTAGGATTAAGCTGGAGAAATAAATAATTGAGAATGTGAGGTTTTGAGCCGTGAAGTATAATATCCCTTGCACTGTCTTAATTACTGAAGTGAGTAATAGTGGATGAGGTTGGAGAGACAGTGGCCAACACTGGTCATCCCGTTTGGTTTATTATTAAAATTATATTAAGGCATGCATACAAGTGCAAAGATTATGGATTGCAGAAAGATAAACTTTAATCAGTTACACAATAGGGTAATACATGATACGGAAAGGCTGTGGGATTGCATTAAGGAAGGACAGATAAAGTAAATTAAATAGTATACTAGGAGAAAAATGAAATGTGGAAAATTGAGGCATTCAGACTAGCTTAACAGAGTGGTAAGCAAGTTATCACCAAAACAGGAAGGTTTCTGAAATGGTGAGAAATGAATGACAGGATAAAAAATTGGTTAATGCCAAAATACAATAAAACTTCTATTGTACATTAAAGGAATCCTAGACAAAAAATGGTTAGGATTAAAGTTTGGGCAGACTACATACACTGGATAATGCAGGAGGACTTGACAGAAAATTACTATGGGGGGAGGGAAATCTGAAAATGTGTCACTTTACTCAAAAGTATTGAATTAATTCTTCATGTAGGTGTGTGAAGATATGTGAAGGCTGCCAGCCTAGCTAGATAGAATTTTGTAGATAATTCTGTCATTTGTAAATATTAATATAAGCCACAGGCTTGTTCTCTTAAATGGAAGAAAATTACGTTAAATGTTGAACATCAAAAATGTAACAGTGCACTCTGCTGGAAGAAAGCTAAGTCAAGCATGGATTTTTACATATATAATGTGTTTAATTGCTGTGGTTTTCTGACCAGGTACTCAGAGTTTCTGTTAGCCTGGAAACCAGAGACAAATGATGTAATCTAAAATGAGTCAGCAGTGATGCATTATCAATTTAAAAGACCGTCTCAGCGAGAGAGAGAGCATTTTGGATTTTGTCTAAAGCTGACAACTCACCAGTACTCAAACTTGCATTTAGAGCAAAAGCAATTTAGAGCTGTGATTGCTCTTAGGAGAAGATAGAAAATAGTAAGTTTAATTTAGCTGTTTTCTATATTTATGTCAGAACTATTCTACAGTATTATTTTAGGCATTTTTCTGTGATCTCTGAACTCTTGACGAGCACTGTGTAGTAAGAAGTATTGTCTTGTGTTTTTATTTATTATTAAATATTTTAAACCTTTCAACTGTGGCTGCTTTGTGTAGAGATAACTTAAGATCTAGAGTACATTGCATGTATATAGTGATACTGTACAAAGCCACTCCAATAGTCTTGCTGCTCAGTCACACTTACCATTTGAATAATAATATTGCACAGTAATAATTGGACACCCCTTGGTAAGGGCCTCATTAGTTGCTGATAGTGGTTGGTGGTGGGCATTACTACCTTATAGCCTGGTAGGAAGGAGCATAGCTGGAGAACCTGTGCCAGCCTTCCCCAGGAGTGTCTGTGTATTTGTATACAACTCATATCTTAAAGTGTGTGTGTCAGCTACTTGGGCAGGAACATAAAGCACTGGTTGGACTGAGAGGGTTCTGGAGGTTTTATCTTCACCACTAGGCTGAGATCTGGACCCTATAGCTGTGACAGTGGGAAGTCCAATTGGGGATCTGGAGAGAAAAGGAGAAACCAGCCCCAGACTGACTGTGATCTCTGTGTGCACTTAATGGAAATTATACTTTACTGTGTGTGTATTTGTTATCCTTCCCAATATGGACACCCCTCACTGGTGTTAATGGTGAGGATTGAGGCTCTGATTACTGGGCCAGTGCACAGGCATCACAAGGCGCACCAAAGCAAAATGGCAGCTTGGGAAGGTTTGATAGATATAGATGGAAACAAAATGAAATATAAAACAGATGTCTATGGAAGAACTACAGAGGAACTCAACAGTTTGAACAGATCAGGTGCCAGGATCCATATCAGCTACCTCACAACATACCAACTGAAGAAGCAGTGTCTACTACTTAGCCTTTTATTCCTAGTATACAACCAGATAAAATGCATATCGTGTAGTTCTGAAAGGTTGAATTGACTGCAGAAACTCAAGCATAAAAAAGAAATGAATATACAGTCTTCAAAAGCATAGTCCACTGTATATCCTCCTCAATACATGAACCATGTACTTTGATTCAAAAAAACTTAGCTTAGTTATTAGCTACAGAAGCAAAGGACAATCTGAGCATAGAATAGTTGATGAAGTTCTCACCATTCATGAGAAATGTGGGACAGGATCTGTGCGCGACTTAAATGCTGATGAATGTGTATTCAGATCTTTGCAAATTTCTCTTACTATTTAACAGTTATGAAGCCCTGTTATCCTTGCAGATTACTCCAACTTACATAAAGATACTTTAGTTTAACATCATAAAATGTCTTTCACTAAAACATATACCAGTTGCACAAAATGTGGAGGCTTGAAATGCAACAGTCCATTAACATACTTGATCTGCTTTTCTCTCATCTCATTCTGTAGAAGTGGCACAAATCAAGATCCTGTTTTCCACTTTGCACAGCCAATTCTTTTATTTGTAGCTATATATTACCTGACAATTTACTTGTTTTTCTTCATTTGTCTGCCGTTCATACTTCACCAATCTCAGTCTTCTTAGATCAATTAAGGAATAAATTCTTTCCTTTTCCAACCCCAAATGAAAATAACCCATCATCTTGCATAGAATCCTGATAGGATTTAATTTAAAAGTGGCTAAGGGCTTTGTCTATATATCTCAGGAAGGAAGGTGCAGATCTGTATCTCTAACTTGATTAAAAATATATACATCTCACCGGAGAGTGTCAGAAACAGTGCTAATTCATGAAAAAAACTGCTCTTCATCACATAAAACTTTTAAGTTCACAGTATGGAGCACAAATGGATATGTACTTTTCTTTTGGGACTAATACTTAAAGGGATTCACAGTAAGTTTTAAAGTTCACTGTTAATGGAGATTGTGCTGATAAATACAGAAGAGCTGTTTAAGTCTGTATATATATAGTGAATATGTATTATAGCCATTTCCACTTTTAGGACTGTTGTATAGTATTGACATTTTAAGAATGACTATTCCATAGTGCATTATATCTACTGCTTACTTATGTATTCTTGATGACAACTGTTAATTTTTGCTGAGTTGCCATTTATACATAATAAAAGTTACTTACATACTTGGTTAAAATAGTGTATCTTTTCCTTTTACACCTTTATTAAATTCTTACTTAAGACAGGCACATGTACATTATTAGAAAAGAAAAGACCATATTTATTTTTTTTCATATTCATGCAGCATGCATGTTTTCATTCTCTTTAACAATTATTAATCACCCCTACGTTATTAAAATTGGTCAATTCCTGCCTTCCCTGGTTTATGTTTATGACACTACTGTTACATAATCAGATGTGTGTGCTTCAAGTCATTATGTCAGAACAAGGATCTTCTTTATGAAATAAAAATGAAAATGCTATTCCTGACAAACTGCACCAACAAAGCAGTGTCTGCCAAGCTCAGAGTAAGATGGTTTATTGAAAGTGAGTTGTTTCACCTTGTAATGTGGTCATTTGACCAATTTTATACCACTGAGCACAAGAAAATTTAGTGTTTTTTTTTTTGTTTCAAAAAAAAAGTTTAGCACACTTGAGTTGTTTGACTTCTCAAAAGCATTTGGCTGGCCTGTTAGGAGGCAGAGGTTTGCTTGTTTCAAAATACCAACCGAATTAGATAAGACAATTCAGAAATCTAGGTAAATGCTTGGGGGGGAGTTGAGGCTGTATAGAGATCAGTTTCATTCTCAGATGCGCAGAGTGTGGTATATATGAGCCAGCAATTAGTAAGGTAACTAAACGCTGAGCCAAAAAAAATATTATGCATGAAAGGGAATGCTTCCACAGATGTGTATGTCAAAAGTTAATGTATTGAAGCTTTTGTAAGGTGCTTGTGTGAACTAGTTGCAAACCATAGATTAAATGTAGTGAAGGGAAAAACAGATTGCAGACATAATTGTGATTGGGTTGGCTGATGTAGAAATGTCTCAAAAGATACAACTTCAAGCATATCTAGCTTTAAAAAAGGCATACAAATCACCAGACAGACACAATTAGAAATGACAAAGATAAAATGGTTTGGAATAGGAAAGGAACAGCCTAAACTGATCTGCTTTCAAACAGGAACTAGCACTAAATGTAATAAAAGTATATGGTATTTAATTAAAAAAAAGATGACAGTTAAAAAGATACGGAAAAATGTTTACAAACAGTAGTAGCAGCAGTAGATAAACACATATGGCTTAAAATTTGCTACAAAATCTTGTACTTTTTGAAGTGGCAGTACCTGCATAAATTTAGCCCAAAAATACTGCAGCAAACAGTACCTGGAATGGATGAAACATTTTTGAGGTGAATTGGGAAAAAGAACACATTGTGATGACTGAGGATAAAATCTGCAATGCTTTTAGAGTCAGAATGGAACAGATTTCCACCTCAAAACCAATTTTTCCATACTATCCCTAGACACCTCCATCACTGTTGAAAACACAAAACATTTAATAGTCATAATTGATGATCAGCTTAAATTTGACTTGCAAATAAATAACTGTATAAACAAAATGCATCAAAAACTTGGGCTTCTTTATCAAAACAAAGTTCCTCACTAACAAAGCAGAAATTACACTCTCATGCCTACCTCCTACCTAGCCTATTCTATAGCTCTCATTCTTACAAATCTAAACTCTACATTACTTGCCAAATTAGAGACAACTTACAAGGTAGCTAGATTTGCTGGACATCAACCCTATAAATCTTACCATTGTCTTTCCCTACAACACGTAAACTGGCTTGAGTTTCCTCACCAGCTACTTCTCTCCCAACTCCACATAGTAGACTCCATCCTTTACCAGAAATCTTACTGTCCCAGCCCATCTCCTCATCTCATATTACAACCCCACCAGACAACTATGCAGGTTTGACCAAGACATCCTACAAATATAGAAACCCAAGACCAAAATTGGTCATAATCTCTACAGCTACCTTCCTTCTACATCATGGAAAATACTCCCACAAAATCAGGTCCCTCAGAAATATTAATCAATTCAAAGCTGCAACAAGGGAATATCTAAAATCTCAGTGGTCCTGCCTCTGTACACAACCACCTTAACCCTAGACAGTCAAATTATGGCCCTTGATATACCTCTACCATTTGGACTTTCATATTATAAATTTCTCTAGCCTGGATATTTACTGCTACTGTATAACAATATAATCAGTGAAAAGCAGATTGTGATACTTGATTATTTGCTTTAGGTTTACTATCTTCTGTAGTGAAATACTGAACATTGCATTTGTCTGATTGTTTTTATGCTGACTACTGTCTGTAAATCCTATTTTATCTAGTCATTTGTCTATATTTATATGTATAATGAATTGTAACATTGTGGAGCTTTTCTCCCCGGGCCACTGCTGAAATAGGGCTACTCAGCTCAGTCGGACAATCCCGGTCATCAAATGTAAAATAAATAAAAAAAATAAATATCTGTGTATTGCATTTAGACGTTACAAAAGGTAAACTAAAAACATCTGACTGAACAGACTTCCACTTCATGTCAAACACAGGACCTCATTGTCCCTCTTCAAATGCAATCTAGTTGATTGGATGGGTGACCAGAAATTCACCCCGGAGGTTCCACCTCTGTCCTTCTTGGACAGTGCAGTAGGTGCTGAGTGTGAAATAAGGGTAAGAACTCGCCTAGGCTTGCAAGGGCCCTAGGGCCATTAGCCAAGTAACTTCCTATGAACCTGTGAATCTACAATGTATTTTGCATAACATAAAAAGATGTGAAAACTTGTGTCCTTTTCTCTCCAATTTATAAAAATGTATATGAAGGACTACCTTCCACTAGAAAATATAGCAAATATACATAAGATGGGAAATGCATAATACACTTATGAAACACTCTTCTTAGGCTATGAAACTAACAGCAACAAATTTGCAATTAAAAAAAATTGTGAAAGGTAATAGTGAAGAGCAGGAAAACAAACTCATTAGCATGCATATGTGAACTTTGGTAAACTGCATATTTGTTTTCTGTATGCGACAGGGGCACAGGAAAATCATTTTCTTGGGTGGCGAAAGCCAGGGTACATTTTTTGGCTAGGCTTGTATGGGCCCCTAGGGCTGATAACCTAGCACCTACCTATGAACACACTGCCTTGGAGCTTGAGGTGTTGTAACAGACCTGTTGAGTTTGTATTCTGCACTTAAGTCACTGCCTATGATACCTACTGAAAATTCAGCCAGTGTAGTTTAGAACTCAGTAATTATTTTAATTAAGAGTCAGATAAGAGAAAGCTTAGCTGTATACATTTTTCTTGTAATCTACTGGTTAAAGTAATTGTTAACTATTTTCTTTGTTAACATTTATATTTATGTGCATATTTAACTAACTGTACTACACAAATCATTATTTCTTAATTTCTTGTATTTACTTTCAAAAAACTTTTGGCTGATCATACCTTTATTTTAGTATTTATTTATTAAGTAATAGGTGGATATTTACTGCTAAATGATACCCCTAAATGGCCAAACTGTTTTGCTACACACTACGTTTGTGTTGATTATTTGGCTTATTAGCAAGAGTCAAAGAATAAATAGGAGCCCGCCAGTCAAGTAATTTCAGAAGGTGGCAGTTTACTATGGTTTACCTGGACAGAAGGTTAAAGAAAATGACTAGCCTTCTCTAAATATTAATGCCTCTATGTATGTGCATGTGTGTTTGTGTCTGTTAGTGTAGCAATGTAACAGTTTATTAAAAAAAAAATAATCTGGGCAAGTGAGTACTAGAAGATGCTGTTTCCCAAAGAAATTGGTAAAAACTGGTATGGAGAGCTAGACCCAAGACTTTGCTTAGTGGTGTATTTAGTGTGAGACCTACTCTTGAGTATAGATGGTACAGACCCACACCCAAAGCAACATTGCATATTCTGCATGCTATTGAGACTAAGCTGCATTTAGTGAGTTGCTAGTGGTTCATTTTTGTATACCTTTCAGTATCACCCAAGAGACCATATTTATTTATTTATCTAACATTTGTTAACTGGGAAAGTCCGACTTGGAACAAAGCCAATTTTCCCTGCAGGCCCAGAGAGAAGCACTCCAGACACGTCTTTGTAATGTGGGAGGAAACCGGAGCACTCAGAAAACCCACACGAATGCAGGGAGGACATGCCATTTAAATTTTTAGATTGAAATAATTTATTTGGGGATAAAGAAACATAGCAAAGGACCATAGCCCATGAATTTCACACTTCACACTGCAATTACAGCAGTGAACAGTTGTGTGGGAATTAGACTTAGACTGCAAAGCAGTTTTGTCACCAAATGTGTACCCTTGCAGCCACAAGATAGCTATACAGAGATATATATTGCACAGCAGTTAATTTATTTTTCAGCTAGAACAGTTTAGGAAATAGCCTGAAATGAGTTCTGAAGATGTCAGTGTCATAGTTGGAGTGCATAAATAAAGGAATTTTACATGTCAGTATGTCCAAGAAGGGCATGATAGCAACCTTGTGTGCAGGTAGAACTAAATCAGGAGATAGTCTGTTAAGTGCTGTGGGTATGTAGCATGGATGAACATACACACTAACCCATCCCCAGATGACCTCTAAACCATCTTGGACTTGGACCTTGGCATGTTTTGAAACGTGTGGGGCTTAGGGTGGTAGACAGAATAAAACAGCTTGAAGTACAAAGAGTTAAAAAGATAGTGAGAGCATGCCAAAGAATCAGAAAAGCACAGACAGCATGAAAGGGAACGTTAAGAGCCCTTTACCAAAGACGTGAGTATTTAGGAGGGGAAGGTGAAACCTAGATGCCAAGGTCAGTACCTTGTTATATCTGCAGTACAAAAAGAGAGATATTGATACTTTCATTTGAAAGGAAGTGTAATCAACATCAAAATGACCATGGCCAGTGAGTGAAGTTTTTAACTTTTCTGTTCACTGATTAGACAATGCATACTATCTCAGATGTACCTAGTATAGGTTGCTTGATATAAATTATCAAGCATAATAAAGTCAATGTTTATTTGAATAATTTAAACTGACTTATGAAGTATACAGATAGAAAGTCACACAGCACAGAAAACCGAAGACAAAGTCAGCAATTATATTGCAAAATAAAAAAGGCACTAGCTGTTAGTTTACTACATTTGAAAGGCTATTAGACATTTTGGTGAGGAAGCAAGTAAACAGTATTATGCCTGAGGACATGAGAATCAGTATGGCTGACTGGGACAGTAACATTGTTGAAGAGATGGGGCTGAAGCCTCTAGGGAGCTAGAAGGTCACTACTACATAGAAAAGGAGTACTCAGCACTACCCATGAATATTTCATGCACCAATGTCAAGAGATACCAGATTTCTTTTCCATTGGGGGGGGGGGGGTGCTGAGGGTCACAAAGAAAGTTGAGAATGGCTCACTTCTCACACCTTACTTTGCAGAACTTGTGGCAGGTAGAAAAGAAGATCCTGATTAACAAGGTCAGGGAAGTCTGTATAATGGGACAAAAAATAATTGTACAGAGAATGGACTCCTGAAGGAAGGGTAGATGGAAATATGACATATCATGGTATTCCCATGAGCCTACCCATAGCCCAAGATATTCTTATTTCAGGTACACTGGCATAAAACATTCAAAAAGAAGGCATGCAGAATTCATACATGCCAGGTACATGAAAAGTGCCACAAGGTTAGAAAGCCAAAAGATAAATCTGAAGCTGCTTCGATGCCTTTCCCTATTATTGAGGAACCATTTTTGAGTGTAACTATAGACACTGTGGGGCCTCTCAGTACCCCAGTCTCCACAGGTACAGTAAGATATATATCCTGGAAGTGGTGGACTATACTGCTAGATATCCTGAGGTTATGGCTCTGTCCTTTATTGAAGCAGTGAAGGTAGCAAACACTCTGTTGAAAGTACTGTATGGTAAAGCTTTTAAAGATTACACCTTACTATTCACAAACTACTGCTCTGAGAGAGAGGTATAATTCTACACTACACACCATGGTGAGAGCATTCTCAGATGAGTTGAAGCTAGATTGGGCAGGAAACTGCCCTATATCCTTCTTGCCTACAGAAAGGTATCTCAGGAATCCACAGGAATTTTACTCTGAGCTACTGTATTGTCACAGGTGATAGGGCCCATGGACTTAGAGTGGGAGAGTGACTATTATTCTCACAAGGAATCTATTGTTGAACATGTTCTAAATTTCAGGACCAGCCGTAGGGGCTCATGGGAATGGTACAACAGCACAAACAGCTCAAGTACAACAGCAGCAACAGCTCTGGTATGACAGGGCAACCAATGTGAAAGAATTAGGTTAGCTAGTACAGGCAGTGAGCATGCTTACCATCTGCCTACTTAACTGAATAAACTACTTGACGCTTCAACAAGGCATCTTTATTCTGTCATTGGTTGGTACTAGGCTATCGGTCCTAGGGCCTATTCTGTCATTGGTTGGTACTAGGCTATCGGTCCTATGGCCTATACAAGCCTAGCCATAACAATTCCCTGGCTATTTCTTCCCACATTATTTACTTCCCTGGACCCCTTGTCTAGCAGGGGGCCTGACGTGATCCCCAGGGTGAATTTCCTATCTCCCATCCAATCGTCAAGGTTCCTTTTGAAAAGGGCCAAAGAGGTGCTCTGCTTGACATGTATGGGCAGTCTATTTCTGAGTCTGGGGAGTCTCTGGGTCAGGAACCTATCCCTCCAGCATGTTTTGTTCATTGTGATGACAAGGTTTAGATCCCTGGAGCATGTGGCTCTGAGGGATTGGGATTTCTTTAAGTGTAGCATGTCCAACAGCTCTGGGTTTGACATGGCCTTGTATGTTAAGCAGAGATCGCCTCTGAGTAGACGATATGTGACAGAGTATAGCTGGAGTTTTTTTTAGACAGTCAGCATATGGCATCTGCTTTAGGCCTGTGATTTTTTTAGTGAGGTATTTCTGCGGCCTTTCCAGTTGTTGCAGATTTCTTGAGAGGTACATACCAAATGGGGTTTTGTATTCTATAATGGGTCTAATGAGGGATGAGTACAGTAGGACAATATGAAGAGCCCTTAGTGATTAGGTGTGCAACATAGGACTTCCTGACTGTTGTGGCGATGTGGTTATCGAAGGTGAGACCACTGTCCACCTGCGTCATTAAGTCTCTTATCACACTTTCGGTGTTTAGTGTACTGCCACCTATGTGGTAATTCACGGATACATGTTTTTTCCCCAAAGGGGATAAATATATATTTCTTGGCACTGAGTTTGAGCCCATGACTCTGGCACCAAGCATGTTTCTGTAAGGCCCTTTTGTAGAATACCCACAGCATTTGGGGATTCAATAATGGCTCCCAGTTTGCAGTCATCTGAAACTTTGTTAGCCAGAGTACCTTAGTGTTGGCCTGTACTTCAGAGAAGTAGATGCCAAATAAGAGTGGTCCCAGGACTGAACCCTGAGGTACTCCACTTGTCACTTGTTGGAGCTGAATTTGGAGTCTGCTACTTTTACAGTGTGGGTTCTGTCAGTAAGCCAGTTGGCAACCCATTGAGTGATGTAGGGATTAATGCCCAGCTTAGTAAATTTATCTATGATTCCAGAGTGGGAGATGGTGTTGAAGGACTTGGCAAGGTCCAGATAAGGCTGTGTGGACCACCTTACCCTCGTCCACAGCTCTGGAGACTGATTCAAAGACGACAATCAGGTTCAGGAGACAAGATCGGCCTTTCACAAACCCAAACTGGGTGGGGTCCAGTGTTTGAAGGTTGCCAATGTCTTTGTTTATAAGTTCCATGATAATACATTCCATGGCTTTGCAGACCAGGTTAGTCAGACTGATGGGACAGTAGTTCCTAGGATCCAAGGTGGATCCCCCTTGTAGAATGGGATAACTGTAGCTGTGCGCCACTCAGTGGGCATGAAGCCTGAGGTGAGGCTAGGATTAAATAGGACACTTAGGTGAGGTGCCAGTTCATTTCATAGTTCATGTAGTACACAGCCCGGGATGTCATCTGGTCCCATGGATAGGTACATAGGTTCATACTAGGCTATCTGCCCAAGGGCATTTATAAGCCTAGCCCATAGTTATGTGGCTTTCGCCACCCCTTTAGTTTGAATAAAAACTATGCCTATCATTTTTCTGTGCCTCTGTCAAGCAGTGACACTGAAGTAATCCCTGGGGTATATCTGCGATCTCCCATCCATTGGTCAAGATTCCTCTTGAACAAGGCCAGCGAGGTGCTCTGCCTCACATGTACCGGGATTTTGTTCCACAGCAAAGGGAGTCTCTGGGTGATGAATCTGTCCCTCCAGCACGTTCTATTTATAACCGTGTCAAGGTTTAAGTCTCCGCCCTTGTGGTTCTGAGGGATCTAGATTTTTGAGGTGAAGCATATTCATCAAATCTGGGTTTGTCATGGCCTTATATGTCAGGCGCAGGTCACCTCTGAGCAAGCGGTATGAGACTGCCTAAAGCTTGAGTTCTTTCAGTCGGGCAGCATAAGACATTTTGAGACCCTTTATCCTTTTGGTGAGGAACTTTTGGGGCCTTTCAAGCTGCATCAGGTGTCTGGTCAGATACATTCGAGCGGGGCATTGAAATCAATCATAGGTCTAATTAGTGATGAATACAGGGGTGCGATGACCTCTCTTGATCTAGATGTGAAGCCCTTCATGATCAGGTGGGCGATATAGAAGGTTTTCCTAACTACTTTAGCAACATGAGTGTCAAGCGAAAGACTACTGTCAACTTGGGTCCCCAGATCCCTGATGACTTTTCTGTGCTCAGTGGATTGTCACCTATATGGTAGCTAGGGGTAACCTTGTTTTTCCCGAAGGGTATGACTATGCATTTTTTGGCGTTTAACTTCAGGCCATGGCTCTGGCACCAGTTATCCGTTTCTGTGAGGCCCTTCTGGAGGATATCTGTGTCAGATCTGTTTTCGACTATGGCCCAGTTTGCAGTCATCTGCAAACTTTGTCAGCCATAACCCTCCTGTGTTTGCTTGTACTTCAGAAAAGTAGATGCCGAACAAGAGTGGACCCAGGACTGAGCCCTGTGGGACACCACTTGTGACAGGCTTTGAGTCTGACATGGCTCCAGCAACTCTGACCCTGTGGGTTCTGTCGCTTAGCCAGTTTGCAACCCATCTTGTGATGTATGGGTTTACATTCAAGCTGATGAGTTTTTCGATGATACCTGAGTGGGGTATTGTGTGAAGGCCTTTGCCAGGTCGAGGTAGGCTGTATGGACTGCCTTTCCCTCATCAATGGCCTTGGTGACTGTCTCGAAAAAGTCAACCAAGTTTAAGAGGCAGGATCTGCCTTTGACAAAGCCAAACTGGGTTGGATCCAAAGTCTGCAAGTTCCCTATGTCTTTATTTATGAGTTCCATTATGATCCTCTCCATGGCTTTGCAGATAAGGCTTGTCAAGCTAATGGGCGGTAATTTCCAGAGTCTGTGGAGGCACGCCCTTATGAAGTGGGACCACAGTGCCGTGCGCCACTCCTTGGGTACGTATCCTGAGGTGAGGCTAAGATTAAACAGCTGTCCTAACTGTGGGTTTAATTCCTCGTTGAGTTCATGGAGCACACAGCCGGGGACACCATCCGGTCCCATGGATGCTGTGTTTTTTGCCTTAGTGAGGGCAGTTCTCACCTGGGCATTGGAGATGTTTGGGGGCTACAATCCTCTGGAATAGATATCTCTCCTTTTGGGGGGGAGGGGGGGGAGAAGTTTGCACTGAACCTGTCAGCCAGTATGTTAGCAATGTGTGTAGGTTCAGTAATTTTCACATCATTTTGAACTAATTCTGAGCATATCTGGGAGTTTCCTCCTAGGTTTCTAACCTAGCTAAAGAAGGCCTTATGATTGTCTTTAGAGTCCTTGGCGATTTTTCTCTCAAAATTTGCCTTTGATGATTTTATGAGAGCTCTTAGTTTTTTACTTAATGATCAAAGGTGTCTTACCTTTCAAGGATTTTGCTCTTATCTTGTAGTAGCTTCCTCCTTTTGTTGTAGAGCTTGTTTATGGCTGGGGTCCACCAGACTGGACGCTTGCCTTTGGTACAGAGAGTCTTAGTTTTGTTTGGGATTGCCTGATCCATGCAGTCCTGTAGGTGCTGGTAGAAGGCATTTGTAAGTGATTCAGTGGTTTGAGTAATGTTTACCACTGGCTCAGGGGCCTTAAAGGAGACCACACTAGTTTTTAGAAGTGTGAAATCGGCTTTTGAGAAGTTTTCACTGTGGTCTTTTTGTTTCAGGTGGGCGGGATGAGGACCTCCAGCGAGATTAGTTTATGATCTGATCTCACCAGTGAGGGGTATACTTCGGTGTTGAACATTTTGATCCCATGTTCGTGATGAGATCAAGTATGTTTTCACCTCTTGTGGGGATGGTGACTAGTTGTTCCATGGCATTTGAGTTTATGAACTCCAGGAATCTTTGGGTTAGAGTGTTGGGCTTGAGTAGTGTTCCCAGTCTATATTAGGGTAGTTGAAGTCACCTAGTATGATGGTGTTTGGAGATACATTTATCCCCTCCAATGTTTTCAGGAAGGCCATGTGAGGTTCCTGAGTTTGAGAGGGTGGCCTGTAACATGCTACAAATTGCAGAGCAGTCTTGCCTATGGTTAATTGCACCTGGATGGTCTCCGATGCATCGTGCATTGCCACCAACCTTGAGGTGTGGGTGTCCTTTATGAATATGGACACCCCCTCCTTTCTTGGTGTTGTCCGGATTTTGGGGCGGAGCATGATATGAGGTGAAACCTGTTAGTGCTGGGGTGCTCTCAGGAGCCTTGAACCAGGTTTCTGTCACAGCACAGACATCGATGTTCTCCATTTTGAGAAGGGCCTCGAGTCGTGCATCTTGAGATTGAGACTTCTGGCATTGAGCAGCATTACCCTTAGTTTTTCCTTTTTGGTGTTCTAGGGTGGTAGGTTTAGAATTTGAGCCTTGCCTAAAAAGGCACTATGGGGTGGCAAGAGCCTTTGCCAATATCCGGAAGCCCAGGGTGACAGGTGCAAGCCGTCCCTTGCGAAGCAGCATGGCTTGTCAGCATGTCATCCCAGGCAGACAGACATTGGATCCCCTTTGAATGACACCAGAATTTAAGCCAATTATTAAAGCTGATCATCTTATCACTGTATTGTGGCATCATTCTAGGTGAAGGTAGGATACTGCTCAAGGTCAGGGTCATACCTGCCTGGGCTACATAATCAGAGAGCTCCTCGACATCCCTTTTCATGTAGTCCAAGGAGGTGCGTCTCAGGTCGTTGACACCAAGCGTGGACAATGACTGAGTCATACTTGTACCTGCTGTTGAGAGACCTGAGTGCTTGCGTTATGTGGCGGATTCTAGCGCCCGACAGGCAGCTTACTGTGACCTTCTCCTTACTCAGTCTGGTGGCGGGGCGTCAGTGTGTCTGACTATGGAATCACCAATGACAAGTGTGTCTGGCATTTTGTTTGGCCTTAAGGGCTGTGACTGTTTGACACTCTGACTGTGTGGTCTATGTGTTGCATGTGTTGGGTCGTGAGGTGGTAGTTGTTTGGGTGTCTGCTTTGGTGGCCTCTGCTGTTTTGGTAAATTTTGATCAGCGCCTCCGAGTATGTCTTTGTGTGAGTATGTGTATGATTTGAAGTTGTGATGGTACCATGTGTGACTGGGTATGTATTGTGTGTGGTTGCCTTCTCCTCCTGTCTGGTCTTGCCAGTCCTATGTTGAGAGAGCTCAGCCTCCAGTTTGGCCATATAGTTGCATCTCTCGCATGTATTTGTGTTTTGTGGGAGAAGGAGAGGATTGTCTGTGTACATGAGGCAATTGTAACATTGCCTCAATATTCCCAGGTTCACCAGTTGAGCTGGAGAGGACACTAGCAACTGATCCCTCGACATACTAAGTAGTAGATAAAGAACTTTCAAAGGACTCCGGGAAGTGGGTTTTAGGCTGGTGGGATACTATCTATAATAAGAGTGCTTTATCAAGGTGCAAGTACTGTAGGAGTAAGTGCTAGGCTTTACAGATAGAGAATAGTCTACTTGGGAATCAAGTAGAGATGAACTTTTCAGTTATAGGATATGCTGGTTAGATCAGCAGTACAGTTTAGCGTGTTTTATAGCAGGGGCTGAAGGGAGCTAGGAATTGGCCCAAAGCGACCAATGGACTACTAGTTTCTGGCTGAAACTTCACCAAATCGGACAAAAGGCAGCTCAGTGCTTCCCACTCCCACTGGTAAGCAAAGAAACTTCCCTCCTTCCTAATAAGGCAATGGATCAGTAACAGGAACTAAAAACAAAGCCCAGGGATCAGCAACTCTGAAACTGGACTACTCTAGTTCAGTAAAGTGGGAAAACAAGAGATTTTTTGTTTTATTACAGAGATAAGGAAAAAACAGACAGTAAATGCTATAAATGCTGTAAATCGGCTAAGCACTTTAGTGTGTAGCCTACAGAAACAATTTGCAACAATTAGTAACTTAAAGTGCAATAAACAGTGTAAAATGCAGAAATCACTTAAAGTAGCAGTAAAACAGGCGAAATGCAGTCGCTAGCTTAATAACAGTGGGAAAGCCACAAAAATACTTATATCTGGTAGAAAGTCACTCTTTCAGCTCTCTGCTGCTTGGATCACTCTGCAGGCCACCACGAGGATCTGTGCAGAGTTGGTACAAGCTGGAAAACACGTGTTTAGCGTGTTTTATAGCAGGGGCTGAAAGGAGCTAGGAATTAGCCCAAAGCGACCAATAGACTACTAGTTTCTGGCTGAAACTTCACCAATTCGGACAAAAGGCCGCTCAGTGCTTCCCACTCCCACTGGTAAGCAAAGAAACTTCCCTCCTTCCTAATAAGGCAATGGATCAGTAACAGGAACTAAAAACAAAGCCCAGGGATCAGCAACTCTGAAACTGGACTACTCTAGTTCAGTAAGGTGGGAAAACAAGAGATTTTTTTTTTTTTTTTTTTTTACAGAGACAAGGAAAAAAACAGACAGTAAATGCTATAAATGCTTTTAAGCGGCTAGCACACTTGAGTGTGTTAGCCTACAGGTAAATTAAGCAACAAATAACTTTTTAAGAGTGCAAAACAGTTAATCAACACAAAAACAGTTTAAATAGAATGCAGAGCTGTATAAACAGGCTAAGATGCAGTTGCTAAGCAGTAAATATTCAAAAAGCCAGAAAAAAATACTTAAATCAGTTATAGCAAATACAGTTATAACAAATGCTCTGAAATATACTGTATATTTCCAATATGTTTGAGAAGGACAGTCAGAACACAAGAAGGTTCAGGCGAAAAAGAAAAAAAAAGTTTTGTTTTACTTTTTGAAAAGGTAAAAAGGAGGAACAGTTATAACAAATGCTCTGAAATATACTGTATATTTCCAATATGTTTGAGAAGGACAGTCAGAACACAAGAAGGTTCAGGCGAAAAAGAAAAAAAAAGTTTTGTTTTACTTTTTGAAAAGGTAAAAAGGAGGAACAGAAGGCCTTATCAAATGTTCTCTCTGTATTAAGAAGAATGAGCTAATGACACTAGACTGGATGCTGTATTCTTAGCTTTGGAGAGTGCGTTTTCTACCTGTGTGGTCATTCTTGGAATTTGGCAATCTTTCGGTATTGAGATGGGGCCCTTTAGGGGGTGAGAGGGGGGTGATGTTGGCACTGAATCGATCTGCCAGGATATTGGCAATATCCTTGGGATCAGTATATTTAATGCCATTCTGTTGTACCTCAGAGCAGATCTGAGGATTGTCATTTAGATTCTTGACATAGTTATAGAATGCCTTGTGGTTGTCTTTGGCTTTATTTTCATAACTAGCTTTGGAGGATTTTATGAGGGATCTCAGCTTCTTACTGAGGCTGGCAAGGGAGTTTTTTTGCATCCTGGGATTTTCCTTTTTTCTGCAACAGTTTTTTCCTTTTGTTGTAGTTTATGGCAGGGGACTTCCAGATTGGCTTCCTTTTTTTTTTTTTTGGGAGGAGAGCGTCTTGGTTCTATTTGGGATGGCACAATTCATACACGTGTGGATGTGCTCATACAGTGCCCTTAGTGTAGGATTTAGCAGTCGTACTTTCATTTCTCATCTGCATGGGTGTCATGAAGTTTGTCACTTCTTACAGATAACTGGGCCTTTGTTGCCAATATTTTAAAATAGGTAGTCAGTTAACTTTGTCTGGTGTGAGATAAGCCATCTGGGCAGTTGTAGTTAAGCTTGCACCCAGGAATATTATCTCTTGAGAGGGTAATAGTTTTGATTTCTTTTCGTTGACTGTGTACCCTAGGCATGTTAGAAGTCTTTTCACAAATGCCAGATGCTGTAGAAGAATGTCCCTGTTCTCTGCTTGAATTAGACAGTAGTCCAAGTAAGGATATATTTGTATTCCTTTGTCTGCAGAATGCAATTACTGGTGCCAGGCACTATGTAAAGACCCTGGGCGCAGTAGATAAGCCAAAGGGCAGTGCAGAGAATTGGTAATGCATTGAACCAGTCTTGAATCTGAGGTATCTTCTGCATATTTGTCTGATTGGGACATGCAGGTATGCCTCTTTTAGGTCTAAAGTCACAAGCCAAGTGTTCTTGCCCAGCATGGGCAGAAGCTGCTGCTGCAAAGTCAATATCTTGAATTTTGGTATATCCAGGAATGTGTTCAGAATAGATAGGTCCAGTATTGGCCTCCAGGCCTTGTCCTTTCTAGGTACCAAGAACAGTAGAATAAAATCCTTGTCCCCGCTCTTGCTCTGGTACTTCCTGAATGGCCCCCATGTCCATGAGGGATGAGACTTGTTTTTGTGCCACTGCCCACTGAGTTTTAGGCAGATCTGGCAGCAGTTTGCCTTTGGCGAGGTACGGAAATGGAACTTGTAGCCTTATGACACTATTTAGAACCCACTTGTCCTGGGTTATAATGTGCCAATTTTGAAAAAAAAGTGCTAATTTTCCCCCAAGGGTGCTGCCAGGAGATAAGTGCTTGGTGCAGGCAAGGGGGAAGTCATTGGGACTGTTTCCTGTATGGCTGTGATTTGTCTTCAACTTTGGAGGTAGAAGCACCCCATTGCTTTGACCTGTATGAACCTTGCACTTGGGATCTGCCTCTAGGGCATCTGGATCTGCCCCTTTGAGGTCTGACACAGGAAAGGACCAGTTCTTTGTTGGCCAGTGTCTACTAAACCTAGGTGGCTGTACTTGTAAGAAATCTTTGACCGTTTGTATAGATTTAGCTTTGTCCACCATTTTCTTTTACACCTCTTCTGCCTTAACACCAAACAAAGTATCATGCTGTAAAGGTGCATCTAATAATTTAACTTTGACATGATCAGGCAGACTTTGTTCCTTTAACCAAGCATGCCTCCTAATTACAGAGCCCGTAACTGCGGCCCTGCAGGCGGCCTCCAAGGAATCAAAACCACATTGCAAAGTAAGTTTTCCAACTTGTTCAGCTGCATGCAATAAATCCTGCATTTCCTTGTTTTCTGCACATTGAGTTTAACATTTTCTGTTTAAGCAATGCCATGACATGTTGCTGATATTTAAGCATATGAAACTGACAGTTTAAGGCCCTTATAGCCAAGGTAGCAGATGTGTAAACTTTTCCCCCATCTATCCAGTGCCCTAGAATCTGGCTGTGGGGGTAGGGTTTTTTGCAGTGAAAGTCTTAACTCCTTTCAGACCCTGAGAAATAGTTTGTGGGTCTGCAGCAGGGTTTTTAAAAAGGAATTTATGAGTCAGGAACCCTGTAATATCTATCAGGCTTAACAGGAGCTGGAGGTAAGGAGTCAGGGGGTAAGACTAGACTCAGAAAACACATCTACAATATCTAACACAGGTGGGATGGCTAATGGCCTGGTTTGAGATAGTAAAAGGAAATCCCTGAGCCTCTTTTTAGATTCTGAAAAATCTTGGCTCTCCCAGTGGAAATGCTCCCTCATGGTATGCAAGGTTTCCCCAAAAGAATAGTCCTCTGGAGGAGAAGCTGAAGGTATAGATTCCTCAGCATCAGAATCCTCATGGGGGGGGGGGAAGAATTCCTGATCAGAAGAGGAATCAGAAGAAATAGAAACCTGGTCTGAAGATTCATAGTCAGTCTCTTGCCTAGGCCTCTTATCAGGAGGGGGATGGGAACCCCTGATCAAGGTAATTAAGTCTTTGGCCATTTTGAGCATCTGCTTTTTGGGCAGAGAGGCCTGTCCACGTGGCTCAAGTTTGTTTCTTTGCTTTAGAAGGTGCTTTAGTCTTTGCCTTTGAAGCTGAGGTTGGCTTAATGCAAGGGGGTTGAGATGGTGGCCTAATGGTTAAGGTGTTTGCCTTACAAACACAAGGTGCAGGGTTTGAGTCACACAAGGGATAATTGGCTAGGCTTAAAATGGCTTGCAAGGGCAGTTAGCTTAGTACTAATCTATGAACCTATAAGATGTTTAGGTCTGCATACACCCTCAGAAGCCTGTGCCTGCTCAGCGGCTCCGGACCCATCTGAAGGAATAGTATCCGAGGCTCCAATACCTTGAGTTTCCAGCAGCATGGCCGACTCCACGTGTGAGTCGATAGCGGGCTGCGACTCAAGTAGCAGGCATCAGGGGCTACAAAAGCATCTCACTGAGAACCGGCGACTGGCTTAGAAGCTTCATCGGTTTTGGGCCTTGGTTGTGTCTCCTTTTCTTTGCACTTTTTGTGAACTCCGGTAGTCGGATGGCTATCCGACGACATTTCTGGATAATTAAACCGGCGTCCGAAATAGTTTAAAGCAAAATCATACCGACGCTTAATAATGCGTTGGTTAAATATAGCACAAAACTGACAACCAGCAACACTGTGATCAGGGCCTAGGCAAGGAATACAGTGAGAATGAAAGTCCTTATGAGATATTTGCTTTCCACAAGAAATATAATTAACTTTTTCTGACATCGGTCTGGAGCAAGAAAAAAAGTTTCCCCAATGGGGTACTTAAGCTTTATTGAAGACTTTGGATCCGAAACACGAACACGAAAATCTCAGGAGGCGGCTGACCGGCACTTGCGAACTGCTTCTGCTTCGGGCACCGCATGGAAAGAGACTAAAGAAAATGGCGTCGGCCGCATCTTTTATACCCCTGACGACCTGACGTCAGGGAAGGGGCAACAGCAGCTGACGCAGAACCCAGGACTTTGGAGTTCAGGCCGACAGAGCAACCTGCCAGCAGGATTACCCAAATGTAATGACTGCAACAGTGAAATACAAAGATCATCTCCCTGGTGCAGAATTTGTGCAGCTGATTTTGCTGTGAGGCGAAGAGATCCACCTATGGTGTCCCCCAGGCCTGAGTGATTTGGAGGAATGCCCCCTTTTGAGCTTCCACTCATGGGGGGTTTAAGTAGTTTCTGCTTAGATGGTCTGCTAGGGTGTTTACTCCTGGGATATAGCCACCAGAGAGGGTTGGGTGTGTGTGTGTCCCCCGCTTGTTGATGTACCACATGACTGTGGTATTGTCTTTTTATGAGGACCCCTGGTTTTAGATGGTCTTGGAAGGATGTGATGGCCTTGAGAATTGCTATCATTTCCTTTAGGTTGATGTGCCAGTGAAGGTGGCAGAGGTCCCAAGAGGCTTTGGTGCAACGGGTGTCCAAATGAGTGCCCCAAGCTAAGTCTGAGGGGTATGGTGATTGTCTGGCCTTGGGGTAAGTAGGAAAAAGGAATACCCTTGCTCAGAGTGCAGGCCTCTGCCCACCAAAGAAACTCATTTCATATGCATGGAATGAGGGGGAAGAGTAGTTTACAGAGTGTGTGCATTGACATCAAAGGTTCTTTAGGTACCACAGGAGTTTCCTCATGTGCTGCCTGGCCAGGGAAATCATCAGAATGCAGAATGACATTTAACCCAGTGCTTGCAGAATTTTCCTTGCTGTGAGTTTTTCTGAGAGCTAACTGGAAAAGTAATGTGGCAGAAAACATTGTTTTTCTGGTGAGAGAAAGGCTGTTTTGGAGGCTGTGTCCAAGAGTGCACCCAAGAAGGTGATCTGCCTGGAGGGGTTTAGGTTTGATTTCTTCCTGTTGATAGTGGACCCTAGAGAGATTAGGGTTGTTTGTACAAAGATAAGGTCCTGCAGTAACTTTTGTCTGCCTGGATTAGGCAGTCATCAAGATGAGGGTAAATCTGGATGTTTTGCTGTCTGCAGAAGGCAACCACTGGGGCCAGGCATTTTGTGAAGACCCTGGGAGATGTAGCCAAGCCAAAGTGTAGTGCAGAAAACTGAAAGTGTTGTGAACCTGCTCTGAAGCACAAGCATTTTCTGCAAAACTCCCTTATAGCTATAAGGAGGTATGCATTCTTTAGATCTAGGGTGGCTAGCCATGCATTTTAGCTCACCATTGGTAAAAGTTTTTGAAGAGTTAGTATTCTAAATTTTGGGACCTCTTGGAATTGTTTTGAGTGGACAGGTTGAGGATGGGTTGCCAAGTGCCCTTTCCTGGCACTAGGAAGAGTCTGGAATAAAAACCTTTTCCTGCTTGCTCCTGTGGTACAGGCTCCACTGCCCTTTTAGCATGGAGTATGTGCACTTGTTTTAATTCTTCTGCCCACTGATTTGGAGGTAGATTTGGGTAGCCTGTTAAGGTTGGGACTCGGAAGTTAAATTTGTAGCCCTGAAAAATTATTGCTAGTACCCAACGCTCGTTTGTTACAGATAGCCAATTTTATTTGTAAAGGGATATCCTTCCTCCTAACCTCCGATGGGAGGGGGAGTGGGAGTCATTGCACGTTCTTAGTGTGAGTGGACTTGGAGATCCCTGTTGTGGGAGTGGTGGATGTCCACTGCTTAGTTCTTCACTGGCCTTGGTTTTGTGGTCTAACTGGTCTGTCCCTGCGAGGCATCCCTTGAACCTGTCCAGCTGAGTGTGTGCAAGGTTTGCCCAAATGAAAGATTCTCGGGGGGCAGAAGGAATAGATTCCTCTGCATCAGAATCCTCAAAGGACGTGAGAGGAGACTGTTCCTCATGTGAACTGAAGTCTGAAACTTCAGAATCTGGCTCTGTGTGAACTTCAGGGGAAGTATCCCTTTTTCTTTTAGGAGTGGTTTGGGTAACCCTGATGAAAGTGATGAGATCCTCCACTTTCAGTAACTGTGAGGTGGTGAAGGGAAAGTAAGATGGCGACTAAAGACAGTTTTCTTTGGTGTGGTCTTTTTTAGACCTTGGTAAATCCATTTGTTGTTGGGATGTGGTAGTCGAAGGCGTAGCAGCTGGTTTTTGCCTTTAATAGGTTGTGCGAAGAACCTCCTTGGAAGCTGGTGCCTGCATAGCAGTTCAGGACCCAACCGAAGCAGACACAACATTGGGGATCAGATGATGCATTCCCTGGCAGCATACCAGACACCTAAAGATTCTTGTTAGAGACTTGCGAAAAAAACGAGTCGGGTATCAGGGGCTGCGAAGGCACCTCACTGAATTTGAGAACTGACTACTTGTTTCTGGGGCGGGTCAGCAGAAGGCTGAAGTTTGTGTGGTCTGTCCCTTTATCTTTTCATTTTTTGGGAAGATCCACAGACTGCTCACCGACTGATGCCATTTCGTAATGCAAGAAACTACTTCAGAAATGCCTGGCTACAAATTCAGCTCTACAGCTAATACTCCTTGAATTGAAAAGTGCTCAGAACCAACAGGGGACGCCGTGGTCTGGGCCTAGACAAGTAAGGTATGAAAGTCTTTTTTTGTTTGGGGTTATTTCCCTTT